>NC_051186.1:81129026-81153872 GCF_013339695.2 Rhipicephalus sanguineus | reverse complement strand
CTTTGACGAGTACCTTGCTCGCAGCCGATGGACTGTCTTCCGGCGTCAAATTAGAGAATGGTGACAGCTCTATTTCGGCTGGTGCGCAATGAATGACGGGCGTCGTGGCGGGAGAGAAAATCCCACGAGGATGAGTCGTGAGAGCAGGCAGGAATTGTGATCAGTTCGACGCGTACATAGCGTCCTTAATCATGACGCGGGCGGCACACCGCTGTAGGGTGAATACGTTGGGCGCTGGCTGTACGGAGGGAGAGCCGGAAAAGTGGCGTCGTCACCTTTGCGCAGTATTCGGCTAAGCTTTGCGTCCATAACGGATACAGCGGCTCAGTGTGGATAAGGGCAGATGCACGAACACCGTCTACAAACACGTCTATCACGTTCGATGGGCTTCGCTGAGGGCTTTAGCAGTTCGATCGCGTCGCAGCCCTTGCTTCGTGGGACTGCGACGACTAGTTTTCCTGGTCGCGTGGGACCAGACTGGCCGCATCGGGGACAGTGGCGGCGTCGTGGTGACGGTGAACGGCGGGTAGAGGGCGCTGGGCGAGACGGCGGTGAATAGGCTGCGGCGAATCGTAATACGGGCGGCTCGACTGGCTTGGCATGGTTGAGGCGACTGGAGGCGACTGCATGCGATTGCAATAGCGGGCGACGTGACCGGCGCAACCGCACGCAAAGCAGATGGGGCGGTTGTCGGAAGTGCGCCATCGGTTCGCCGGGGTGGGTCCCATCCATGGCCCAAGACGCGGTGGACGGGCGGCGGCTGATAGGACTGCATGGTGGGCTGCAGTCGTGGCCTTGGAATGGACGTCGGCGTACGCAGCCGGCACACTCGCCTGGAAGGCTGTGGTTGGCGACGACTTCGGCGGCGTAAGGATGTGGGGCAGACACAGGGATCGCGGGGGTGGCCTGGCTACAACTTGCGCGTAACTGAGTGGCGCAAACGCCGGAGGTGGTGGTGGTTTCCGGCATGACCTCCGCGATTTCCTGTGAATAGCGCGGCGTAAGGGAGGCAGCAGTGTGGTGGACGGCTGTTCAACATGCTGCGACTGAGGCAAGGTCAGTAGAGAAAACTGGCGGGCAATTTCCTCGCGCACAAATGACTTGACCCGCGGAGCAAGCCCGAGTGATCAGAAATGGCCGACAAGCAGCGAGGTCGGCGTCGCGTGATGGAGGTCGCGGGTGGTCAGCAACCGCTGCCGGCGCAGCTCCTCGTAGCTTTGGCAGAGCGTGATCACCTCTGTCACGGTACGAGGGTTCTTGGCGAGCAGCATGGTGAAGGCATCGTCGTCGATGCCTTTCATAACGTGTCGGATCTTGTCAGACTCGGACATGGTTACGTCGGCCTCTTGCACAAGTCGAGGACGTCTTCGATGTAGCTGGTAAACGACTCACCGGTCTGCTGAGCTCGTTCGGTAAACGCTGTTCGGCTTGCAGTTTTACGTACGGCAGGTCGGCCAAACACATTGATGATGGCGGTTGAAATCAACCCACGTGAGGAATCGGTTGCGTGTTTGTTGTACCACAGGCTGGCCACACCCGCGAGGTAGAAAACCAGGTTGCTCAGCTTTCCTGCCTCGTCCCATTTGTTGGGTACGCTCACGCGCTCGTATATCGCGAGCCAGTCCTCCACGTCAGTGCCATCCGCGCCGGTGAATATAGGAGGGTCGCGGATGCGGGGGGAACCGGAGCATGGTGTCGGTACAGGGGAAGCGTTTGCTGGGCGCGCGTCTTGAGGCATGGTAGAGGGCACGGTACGGGATCGAAGCGCCAGGGGCATCGACGGACCGAAGCTGGTTGGACGGCGCAGCACTCTCCACCAAATTATAAAGGCGTTTATTGACGGCACTAGTCGACGAAGCACAACGGCGACAGTCAAGACAGAGCGCGGACTCTGAGCGCGAGGAGCGTGCTGTCAGAGAAGAGCCGAAGGAGACGACCCACTAGAAAGCGCTCGAGAGGGCGACCCATTACAGACTTCCAACGCTTCTTACAATTAATATATTATATATATATATATATATATATATATATAATATATATATATATATATATATATATCAGGGGCGTAGCCGGGAGGGTTGGGGGATGGACCCCCCCCCCCGAAATTTTTCGATTTTGCATATGCATATACACACGCACACATACAAACCGCGCGCACGAACATACAAAGATGGTGAACGACCCCCCCCCCCCCCCCCCAAGAAAAAATTTCTGGCTACGCTTCTGGCTCAAATGGTGTTATGCCTCTCGAAGTCCGCTGGAGTCAGCCACGCCGCACACACCACTCCGTTCACCAGCCTGGTCTCACTGTACCGGTCATCCTTGGCCGGGATTCATTGAAGAAGACCGGCATTGTGGTCGATATCGGCAACGGCGGCTATCGCGAAGTTTCGCTAGCGTCACTTACACGCCGTTCGCCACGCCACCGAGAGCCGAAAGGGTAAAGAGGATCCTTTCCGGAGGGTTCGCACCCCGCCCCGAGCCGAGAGCGGTTGAGGCTGAGGGTCAAGAGTGCTTTTCGCCGACAGACGGACGAGAAAGTTCACGCGTCGCAGACAGGCGTCAGCGGCTTGAGCGAGTGCGAACTTGGGCTGCCTTCGTGGCTAGGCTGCTCGGATGAGATATTCACGGCCAACCCGAGAGTGGCTGCGGCGGTTGGTCGTGTCAACTTTCCGCCTAACGCGGACGCCAAAGTGTGTACGTTGCTGACAGGAAGGAACGACATGAAAGAGTGCGAGCGCTTTTCTGTATTGAGGGACGAAAGCGTGGAGGGAGGGAAGCCTCTTCCCCATAGGCGTGCTCAGGGTTCCCCTTCAGGGTGGGCGAAGGTTCATCGCGGCGCCCCCCCCCCCCCCGTATGGGGCAGACTCTGCGCCCCTCTCTTCTTAGGTGACTACGGGGGGGGGGGTGCCTGCACGCCCCCCCCCCCCTCAGCGCACACCTATACTCTTCCCCCACAACCCCACGAGCAGGAGCATATCGTCGGAGTGGGCGCACCCATCGATATTTCGTTCAGTCGGGAAGAGCTCATCAAAGCCCAGCACAAAGATGCTTACTCTTAGACGCTGATCGCAAGTCTCAAGGCAGAGACGTACGGTGGGACAGAAGTCAGAGGGCGCCTTAAAACCGCAAGAAATACAGATAGCGCGAGCTCTACGGCAGGTGACATCGCTTCCAGTGAGCTAGAGATCTACCTGCTGGAGGCGGATGGAGCTTTGCGGAAATGCGTGCCAGGTAAAGAAGACTCAGGTGAGTGTTTCAAAGCCGTCATCCCGTTCCAACTCAGGCAAGCTGCCTTGCTGCACTACCATGACGACGACGATCACGGGAGCGCACCAAAGACATGGAGAAAGCTTTGTCGGTATGTGACCTGGCCCGGCCTGAAAGAGATGTACTTACGTAGACACGTACGAGCCTTTCATGTCTTCCAAGAAAGGAAGCCGAGAGGCGGCAAGCCCCTTCGGTTACTCCAGCCCATCGTACGCACAAAGCTATGGGAGCTAGTAAAAAAGTAAGGAACAAGTTTGCGCTTATGGTAAAGACATTTCAGTGAAATCACAGATCTCTCCGCTGTGGAGAGCGACTACGAAGGAGGTCCTTGCGAACTCTCATATACGTTCTGCTGCTACAAGTTTCCATAGCGGCTGATCACTCACAACGCCTCGTATTAAATGCGAAGCATTTCTTAGCGAACCGAAGACACTTTTACCGGTATCTATCTATCTATCTATCTATCTATCTATCTATCTATCTATCTATCTATCTATCTATCTATCTATCTATCTATCTATCTATCTATCTATCTATCTATCTATCTATCTATCTATCTATCTATCTATCTATCTATCTATCTATCTATCTAGCCGCCAACGTCTGGGTGCTCTTGTGGTCCCTTCCTGAACTTATAACGTACCAAAATTGCCATAGGAGGGCATCTGTGTATAACGACTGACAGGTGATAACGTGTGTTGTGTTTACCGCGGGAAAACATCGGCGGGAGACGTCATGCCGCGCAAAAAACGCGCGAAGAAGCTGGCGTAAGGCGGGGCTGCTCGTGAGCACGTAATAAACTAAAAGGATCGAGGTGTTCAGCCTGGGAAAATACGGGTGTCGCTCTCTTCTCTGTCTCTACATTATTGGTGCCGAAACCCGGGAGGCGGCCACACAACGAGAAAAGCAGGAAGCAAAGGCTCCTGCAAGCAGCACGCGCTCGTCGTCTGTGTTGCTCCAAACATCCACAGTGTGGGCATCCGGAAACTGTGGCCACACGGCCACGGTTTCCGGACTGCTGCTTGACACCGGCAGTGAACGAACGTTTATCTGTAAAGACCTGTCGCCGCATCTTTGCCTGCCATGCACTGGAAATGAAGAGATGGACGTCTTCACGCTCGGCGGGTCAAACCACCCACGACATTCCCAGTGCCGAAGGGTAAACGCGACGCTCTGTGGACGTATTGAGCCGATCGTCGTCGATCTTGAAGCTCTGGAGGTGCCAGAGGTCTGCACCGTAAAAGGTCCCACTTTAGAGCCAAATGTTATCATTATGATGCATGACCACAATCTGGCCTTTGCTGACGAACCTCAAAGGGACCAACCTCAAGACTCTACGATAAGCGTTTTGATCGGTTCAGACTACTACTGGATCGAGGGTAGTGACCGGACGCGTCGAACGGTTTACCGAAAATCTGTGTTCAGTAGAGACCATATTTGGGGCGGGGTAGCTCAATGAATGTGCGCTAACGTCTACCATCTTACTTCACTGCGTAACGTCAGCGCCACTGCCTTGATCCTGCTTGTTCCGACGACTGGTGCACGGAAGCCCGACCAGAGATATGGCACTGGGACGCCATCGGTATAAAGCAGATGAGACGTCAGCAAGCACCCAGCGCTCGTCCACTTTCGTAGCGTAGTGCACAAGAGCGCAGGACGCTACTGCTCATGACCAAGACGCCAGGTCTCACGTCTTGTATTAACCGAACTGTGGCTGAAACTAGGCTGAAGCGTGAGCTTCAGCGGTTCGAACTTCACCCAGATGTTCTGAAGGAGTACCATGCCACCATCACCGAGTACTTTAAGGAAAGCCACGCGGAGAGAGTAGTGCCGTCTGCGCACCTTGGACAGACCGTCTACTACCTGCCTCATCATGCGGTAGCCCGACGTGATGCCGTGACTACAAAGGTCCGCGTCGTGTTCGATGCCTCATCGCACGAATACGGTGAACCATCTTTGAACGACATGCTTGATAAAGACATCAAGCTGGGTCCTGAACTCCTGCACCCGCTCTTGCAGTTTAGGAACAGCAACTTCGTTCTTACCGTGGACAGCCGAAAGGCCTTTCTCCAGATAGGGATGCTCTTCTTTTCATGTGGATCGACCACCTACCGACATGTGAGCATCCCGTCCCGACAATCGACGAGTGGCGCATGACAAGGGTCCCTTTCGGAGCGTGTTCCAGCCCGTTCTGGCTGTCAGCAACCCTGCAGCACCACCTCGAAACATGGAAGACTAAACACCCCGACATCGTCGCCCGCCTACAACGGTCATTCTACGTGGACGACTTAGTCATAGGCGCGTCTTCCAAAAAGGGGGCATTGGAGATTTACCGAGAAGCGAATCCTATCGTTACCGATGCGGGACTGGAATTGAGAAAATGGTGCTCAAAGTCCCGCATTCTCTGCGAACAGTTCTTGAACGACGGCATCTCACTAAAAAATGTTACCGAGCAGAGCTCTAAGTCCAAGGTGCTTGGTCTTCTGTGCGACCGCTCATCAGATGACATCATCATCTCTACGCAAGCCGTATTCGCATTCGCTTCCAATCAACCATCGACGAAGCGAACCGTTTTGCAAGCATACGCCAGGCTATTCGAGCAACTGGGCTTCGTCGCTCCATTTCACGTGACAGCTCGTATCATATTCCAGCGGCTATGGCGACAAGGCCTCGATTGGGACGAGCCTCTTCCACCTGACATTGAGGAATTATGGAAGAAGTTGGTGTCGGAACTGCCTGTTCTATCTACCATTCGCATTCCACGTGGCCTAGCATTGGCATCGCAAGATCATGGACGCGCTAAAATTCATTTGTTCGCTGAGGCCAGCCCTCAGGCATACGGAGTCGCAGTGTTCGTACGACTCCTCATTAGCAGGTCTCGCCTTGCACCATTGAAGACGATGTCTCACCACGCTTAGAGCTTCTTACGTATCTTCTAGCGGCGAGATTATGGCATTACATCCAGAAAATATCCGAGTTCTCGTCATGTGTCGCCTCCTTCTGGACGGATTCAACGATAGCGCTACATTGCATCTCTCTGGAGATGCTCACCGCTTGGAGACATTCGTAAGGAACCGTGTGCAGGAGATTCAGACATTGAATCGAGACTACAATTCGCGGCACTGCGTGAGCGCAGACAACCCAGCAGACCTCTTGACGCGCGGAGTATCGGCAGGAGTTTTAACACGAGAGACGAAGTGGTGGATGGTACCTCCTTGGTTGACCGAACCAGAGGGAGCTGGCCTTTCAATCCTTGCTCTGAGCTGACGGTTTATGACGTGAACAGCGAACTTGCGTCCGTGTGCCCAACCGCAGTCTCACCGCAAGCCATACATCCACAGACACCAGTACTGGACCTCGAGAAGTACAGCTCACTCTCCAGGCTTCTCATAGTAACCGCCTGGATTTTGAGGTTTGTCTGCAACGCCTCCCGAAAACAGGCATCCTTGTCTGGGCCGCTGACGTCCCTGGTAATAGATCACGCGAAGCGATACTGGATTAAGTTTGTTCAGAAAACCGCCTTCCCTGCAGAGGCCGCTACACGTCACGCGGGCCAGCCGTTGCCATCAGGTTCAAGTGTTCTAACCCTGCAGCCGGATATTGACAAGGACGGGTTGCTCAGATCTGGAAGCCGCTTACAGGAACTTGAGGGGCCAGAGGAACTTAGACACCCAATCCTATTACCAAGTGACCACGGCTCTTGATATCCACGACACATTTCCGTCGTCTAAATGCCGGAGTTCAAGTTACGCTTCTGCACCTCAGGTTTTGGTTGGTATCGACAGCCCCTCGATGATCCGAGTTCACGCTACCAACGCGAAGGAAGAGCCAGAGTCTGGTTGAAGGCAGCGTTTATTCACGACGACCGTCCACCCGGGCCGCGCCCAGCGAACTTCTCTCGTTCCGTATTAAAACGGGGCATTCTTTGGATACCGCTTCTGCTCTTCTGTCGTTGCAGCCACATGACCTGGACCTCGGAGCCCACCTGACCATCCTGAGAATCCTCTGCTGCGGTTCGCTTCCCCGACACAAGCTCTCCAAGCAATAATTCCGGGATACCCGCCACAGCTCTCCAGCAACTTCTCCCGACGACCCCCTATGGCGTCGACGCCACGGAGCTGCAATCTAGAGCAGCTCGAAAACACAGCGAACAGCAGTCCGCTCACACATTCTGGGGCGCTAACACACTCTGAGACTGACTACCTTCGATCAAGATTTGGATGTTAAAGGGAAGACGAACCGTTAAGAAAGTGCTCCAGTCGTGCTTGCCGTGTCGCCGCCGACATTTGCTTCCAGCGTCGGTCCGAGTGGCACCACAACCAAAAGACCGCATAACGGAGGTGTCACCGTTCGACGTCGTGGGAGTCGACTTCTGCGGTCCACTTTATTACCGTTCTACTCAACAGTCTGCGAAGCTTCATATTGCCGTCTTCTCCTGCGCGGTGACACGGGCGGTGAACCTGGAATTAACCTCAGACATGACAGCACGCTCATTCATCCTTGCCTTTCGTCGGTTTACATCTAGGCGTGGCATTCCATCTGCAGTCTACTCTGATAACGCCAGGACATTCCGCAGCTCTTCCGAACAACTGCGATCGCTGCTCAGCAAGAGCAGTCAAGACCACGCAAGCGCCCACCGAATCAACTGGAAGTTCAGGCGCTGCTAGAACCATTGAAAGTTAAAATTAAACATATTGGCTCAACGCGTACAATTCATTCAAAACTTCACATAGATTTTGCTAATATTTTTCCTCCGAATGCGAAACATATGCCATCACGGTATTTAAATGATCAGTTGCAAGATTACATTGATCAGTTGCAAGATTACATTACATCAAAAGAAAAGGCTGGATAGGCATCTTCTCTCCTTCTCTTGACTGGTCTTTTCCTGTTCGACTTCCAGATTACACACCTATCTTCATTGCAGAACTTTTTGCTATTACTCTGGCTCTGCGAAAACTTCCTTCAAGCGAATCACAAGCAGTTATAATTGCAGATCCTCTTTCGGTATGTTCGGCGCTCTCTTCGGCGACAAACTTACCACTCGATAATATGTTTCATCATTTAATACCGGAAAACTCGCGAAAAATTCAGCTGTTATGGGTACCAGGCCACTGCGGAGTATATTTAAATGAGATGGCGGACTCATTAGCCACATAAGCTTTAAGCGGACCCATTACACCGATTATACCCGATACTGCTTACGCGACAGCAATAAGATTTCGAAATGCGTGTCTGCATAATGAAATAGGCAAATCTTCATTGGATAAATTCAGCGACTTCGCACATCTAAGATTTTGCTGGAATAAGCAGTGGTGTGTATCACGACAAGTAGAAGTTACGTTCACCAGACTACGCTGCAGAATTCCGAAGTTGAATTATTACTTGCACAAAGCTGGACTCAGCGCGTCTCCGTTATGTCAGTTTTGCGGTGAAATAGAGACAATAAAGCATTTCTTTTTATTCTGTCACCGGTACTCTAATCAGAGATAGAGATGCCTCGTCGCTCCCCTTCGAAAGTTAGGATTACAAATTAATGTTGCACAAATTTTATCATTTGGTGGCATTACATTAGGGAGCCACAGGGAGGTCCACTCTGCAGTGTTTGATTACATGCAGGAAACAAAAGATTACCATGCTAGTTTATATTGGCTTATTTTCACTATGAATTACAACCCGTTACATCCGTCAAACATCACATCTGATAGTCTGACTGTTTGCTCTACAGAATTTTTAAATATTAGCTATGTTTGTGTTGTGTTTTTTTCTTTTCTCTTTTAGTCTAAAATTACATCGTTTATCTTTAGCTTCGCAAGTATTTACCTCAAACATCCTGCCGCCCGGATCTTGGCCCATCCCTCTTTGTGGGTAAGCGCCATCAGAAAGAGGTCATCATCATCATCATCATCAGAATGCTTCCGGTACATTTATAACACGGGTGTCGGTCTCTTCTCTGTCTCTACAACATGAATAACGTGAAAACCCTGTCGCGTACGTCACTAAGCCCTTTCCCCCTGCCACGCGTGGCGCATGCGCGCTACCAAGGGCCATAGTATGCGGGTATGCGCCACAGGTGACTGACAGTTAATATGAACCTAGGAACGGTGAGAACAGACATCGGAAATTTTAACGTGATGGCGTTCAGCACCTCGTGCAGCAGAAAATCCGGTGTCGGCGTCGGCGGCGTTATCGGTGAGCGAAAAATCAGGATTCGAGCAGCAATTGAACCAAGGCATCCTGCGTGGCAGTCAAGCATGCTACCTCAAAGCTATGCCAGGTCTTCAAACTGCTTTCGTAGCTGTAGCTACAACCCCCAAGTGGTCGAAATTTCGGGAGCCCTCCACTACGGCGTCTCTGAAAATCATATCGTGGTTCTGGGACGTTAAAAGCCAACAATTATTATTATTAGCATCACGTATGTCACAATCAGGTCGTTTCATTCTTTATTAAAGGCTATATCGTCATAGCTTAAAGCTAAATAATTCACTTTTTCCTGGTAATATTGTAAGCCTTTCTAAATTATTTTGACTGCTCACCAGCTATTACTTTCGTCCGCGTTGAATCCTTGCCATTCGAAAAATGCTACGCCCCCCACCCTCCCTACAAACTCCTAGCTACCTTGAAACTAGCACTGTCCCTGACACATTCATATTTCTTTTCGATCCAATACCAATTTCACGCTGATTATTGCACTTCACAGCCCGCCTTCTGCAACATTAACTTGTGAACGAGAGGAGCCTCATCTAAATATGTCAATTCCCAAAACACCCTTGAAGCTGCCAATTGACCCTGAATTCGTTTAACACTCATCTTTTTCTTAATCCAACACCAAATTTCCACAATTTTGTGTGCAATTCACAAGTTTTTGTGAATTACCCCCACACGGGGTGTGGGGGTCTAACTCCGCCCCACACCCGGTTATTCTATAGTCGGATACAACTTTAGAAGTCAGCGGCGTTTCCTCCTCAAAGGCGGATGAACACAAGCCTGCACCAATGGGCGCGCACTCGGGACTGACGTCATGAGCGGGACGGCCGGTGGCTCCGCTTTCGGAGAACATCGGCGCGTGCATGAGCGGAACTATTTCTTTAGTCGCGGAGGTGATCGGCTGCCGCGCTTCGGTCGTCTGGGCGGGGCCCCTCCTGACTTCCTAAGTTGTATCCGACTATAGTAGCTCAAGTGGTCTGCGAACGTGAAACTAAAACCTTCAATTTATTTGCCTGTCATCAATGCATGAACACCTTGGTAAATACGATTCATAACGTAGTATGCTTTCAGATTTAATAAATTCGTTTGTTTACGATACTTCAAGGCCATGTTGGGCCCAAGCAGGAGCGGTTAGATTAGTGCGCATGAAAACGACGTAATTAAAGCGCAAAATTTATCGCACGCAAACGCAACAATTGGAGAATTAGTGAAGAAGAAATGTGCTCTTTATACAAACAAAATCACTTAGTCGGTCGCGACAAGGAAATAGTACATCTCCGAAAATTTATACTTCTTCAAGATTAATTTAATTAGGCTTGGTGCAACTTATTGCAGTTCCTTCGTAACGGCCCTTGACAATGAGCCTACTAATGGCCCTAGGTTCATTTACAAATGCACACATATGTCGTGCTTTATAAGCACCATGTCAGTAATTTATGCGTACGAGCACTAAGATAAGCATTGTGTTAACACACCCTTGAATTTTTTTCCATTTCGTAGCGATTCCACATGCCTTTATAATGTTAACACCTCAAGGCCTCTGAAGTTGTAAAAATGTCCTCTATATTGGCGTAACCATGCGGTTTTATGGCGTGTGTACCGGTGTTAGTCACGCAAACACACAAACACTTATATGTTTGAAGTACAGCTAACACTGTAGCAATATTGTGCACGCGCAGGCGTTTTTATTGGAGAACATTGTTGAACATCGCAATATTCCTCGCTTCGGTAAACGTAGCAGAGGCCATGACCGCGAAACAAAAGTCATTGCAATGACTGGTGAGGTAGCAGCGGCGGCCAGGTGTTCCTGCTGTAACCGCGCCCAGCGCACCTCTAACGGTTTCGATTGTCAGCAGCAAAGGACTGGTTTAACGAAGTTCACGCCTTCCGATCTACGAAAGGTGAGTATGCGTACAAGTGCATTTGTATTATCTGCATGACGGTTTGTTTCTGTGCAGCTTCGCTTGGCGTTCTATCAACATCTTGTCAACCCTGAAACAAGCACACGTGCACATGCATCCTTTGCGTGTTCCGCATTCGTGTACAGTCTGTAGCTTTTTGTGCTTATTTGTGCTGTAGCTTTTTGTGCTCCGCTGCTTCAACTCCACCAGCCAAAATCCTCGAATATCTCGCAGGCTGCCGATGTGTCCCTTGTCGCTGCGGCGATCGAGGCTGGGCAGCGGTTGGAATTGGCGCCCAAGGCGAGGATTCGGCCTTCGCCCTCGACTGCGCACAAACGAGGAAATGGTTGCCAGCCGACATTCCCCGAAAGGGCGAGGATTCGCAGCCCTCCCTTGGTGGATAGGCGACGCTATCGCACGACGCGCCACCGATAGGATACGAGCACGCACGTCGACAAATCGCTGAAGAGGGATAACTTTCTGTTTACGCGTCGTCAGGGACGCGAGCGACAATGCCAGCCGGTCGGGTTCGCCGCGGGATTTCCAGGAATACCGATTTGGACCAGTTGCAGCTCGTTCCAGCAACTATTGCTGCCAGTATGGTATTGAAATCGCGTGGATATGTAGCTTATGCTTTGCGTATACACATCGGCTCAACTAAAAATGTCATTTGGCTTGCTCCTTTTGTATTCAGTGTTGCTGTGTCGGTACATCTTCAACGATCGAAATGTTTGGGCGTGTTCGTTTTCCACGGTTTTTAGGCGATTCAGCTTACGTCCAGGGAGAGTGAAGAAAAAAAAAAAGCCGGCAGATCCCACGCATTGTGGGAATCGATGTAATGCGAAGCAGCCAGCAAAGAGCTGCATACATCGTCTTGTATGTCATTGAGGAAAATGCGTGTCATGGTTTTCATGTTAACTCCTATTATTTATGTTCGTCACACAGTAACGTCACGCAATACCAACTTCGGGGTCGATCAAGCTAGAGAAACGGCCGCCAGCGCCCCATGAGCGTGGCACGCAAGTCATGCTGTACATGACATACGTGTCATGACTTTCATGTTAACTCGTGTTATTTATGTTCTTCACACGGTCACGTCGCAAGATACCAATTTTGGTGTATATCAAGCTAGCGAAACGGCCGCCAGCACCCCATGAGCGTGGCAAGTAAGTCATGCTGTACATGACATGCGTGTCATGATTTTCATGTTAACTCGTGTTTTTATGTTCGTCACACAGTCACGTCGCGCAAAACCAATTCCCAGGTAGATCAAGCTAGCGAAACGGCCGCCAACGCGCTATGATCGTAGCACGTAAGTCATGCTGTACATGACATGCGTGTCATTATTTTCATGTTAACTCGTGTTATTATGTTCGTTACACAGTCACGTCACAAGATACCAATTTCGGGGTAGATCAAGCTAGCGAAACGGCCGCCAGCGCCCCATGAGCGTGGCACGTAAGTCATGCTGTACGTGACATGCGTGTCATGATTTTCATGTTAACTCGTGTTTTTATGTTCGCCACACAGTCACGTCGCGCAATACCAATTTCGGGGTAGAGCAAGCTAGCGAAATGGCCGCCAGCGCTCCATGAGCGTGGCACGTAAGTCATGCTGTGCATGACATGCGTGTCATGATTTTCATGTTAACTCATGTTATTTATGTTCGCTACACAGTCGCGTCACAAGATACCAATTTTGGTGTACATAAATCTAGCGAAACAGCCGCCAGCGCCCCATGAGCGTGGCACGTAAGTCATGCTGTACATGACATGCGTATCATGATATTCATGTTAACTCGTGTTTTTATGTTCGTCATACAGTCACGTCGCGCAATACCAATTTCGGAGTAGATCAAGCTAGCGAAACTGCCGCCAGCGCCCCATGAGCGTGGCACGTAAGTCATGCTGTACATGACATGCGTATCATGATAATCATGTTAACTCGTGCTTTTATGTTCGTCACACAGTCACGTCGCGCAATACCAATTTCGGAGTAGATCAAGCTAGCGAAACTGCCGCCAGCGCCCCATGAGCGTGCCACGTAAGTCATGCTGTACATGACATGCGTGTCATGATTTTCATGTTATCTCGTAATATGTATGTTCGTTACACGTTCACGTCGCAAGATACCAATTTTGGTGTATATAAATCTAGCGAAACGGCCGCCAGCGCACCATGAGCGTGGCACGTAAGTCATGCTGTGCATGACATGCGTGTCATGATTTTCATGTTAACTCGTGTTATTTATGTTCGTCACACAGTCACGTCGCAAGATACCAATTTTGGTGTACATAAATCTAGCGAAACGGCCGCCAGCGCACCATGAGCGTAGCATGTAAATCATGCTGTAGATGACATGCGTGTCATGATTTTCATGTATGACTTGTCATTTATGTTTCGTCATACAGTCATGTTACGCCATACCAATTTTGGTGCACATTTGATGAACCAAGCGACCAGGGAGACCACAAAGTCGTAGGCGGCTAGATAGATAGATAGATAGATAGATAGATAGATAGATAGATAGATAGATAGATAGATAGATAGATAGATAGATAGATAGATAGATAGATAGATAGATAGATAGATAGATAGATAGATAGATAGATAGATAGATACGCTCAAGTCGCAGAAGTTTCGCTAAGAAATGCTCGCATTTAAAATGGAAACAAGCAACAAAGACAACAGTTTCAGCGCTTATTCCTTACTCGTGAACGGCACAAGGCTGAGCTAGTTCGTACGCATTCGTCGTGCAAGAAAGTGAGACGTGCAAACACAGCGACATGGGAAGAGAACAGGGCTAAAAAAAGCGCCCGCTATCAACTCGAAGGGCGCATTGCGGCGGAAAAGGATGATAGGCGAAGAACTTGTGTGCGCGTGTTCAGGAATGGCAGCGGCATCCAGGCGCTGGTGGCAGTTTGTCAAAGATACCCCTGCCACATGACGGCCTGTTTTCTCAAAGAATGCATTAACGCGCAGGTGCACGCCACGAAAGGCTGAGTGCTGGGCGTGTTGGTAATCCGACTAACGAAAAACTGAGCGAAAAAAAAGAACAGCCTTAATTTCGTGTTCCTATCTCACCCCTGGTTTTTCACGCAGGTTTTTACTAGTTGTCAATAAACAAGTTTACGCAAAGAAGCGTGGTGTTTAATAAGCATTTTTCGGAAAGTCAAGCCAAGAAATCCTAGACAGATGTTTTTTTTTTTTTTTTTTTACAATCAGGCATGTGCATTGGTGCTGAGGGCTCTGTTATCCTTGGCCATCTATAAGTAAGTAAAACTGATAAGGGTTGAACAGCGCTTTAGCCAAATGTAGCATTAAGATCTTTCGTTGCGGGGGTGGTCGTTTTGATCTTTCCTTTTGAGACAAATTTTCATAAGCCGTTACCCCTGCAAGCTAATAATGCAATGTAAATGAAACAAGGGTGTAAGTGCACTAAGGAATCACCTTACCGTGACGTGATACAACTAGCAGACATTTTGAGAAATACATGTGTGCTGGGACTACTACCGTATATCCTCAAAAGCGGCTGCTGCGCTTTTCTTCCATTTATTTATTTCTGAAGTACCTTAACGTCGTTAAGGGCATTTTTCAGGGGGGATATAATGGAAATAAGGAAGCATAGAACAAAAATGAAAACAGAAAACTGCAGAACATTTTAATAGACAAAATTATCGAGAAGTATTGTTCCTTGCCATTAGATGGCATAGCAAGGCACATAAGCCTCAATTGCGACATCATTCGGAAATATGTTGACGTTTTGTTAAAAATCAGTCTTCATTGAAACACCTGCACTCGACTGCTGACCCGAAGGTCGCGGAATCGAATCCCGGCCGCGGTGGCTGCATTTTCGATGGAGGCGAAAAATGGTTTGAGGGTCCCATGTACTTAGATTCAGGTGCACGTTAAAGAACCCCAGGTGGTCGAAATTTCGGAGCCCTCCACTACGAACGTCTCTCATAATCATATCGTGGGTTTTGGGGACGTTAAGCCCCAGATTTTTTTTGTTATTCATTGAAACACCATCAAACTGCTTAATACGACAAGTTATTTATTTATCGCAAAAAGAATGTTGGATATCAAATTTAAGTGTTGCTTACGGAGACCCGAATGTCAACACTTTGTTGAAATGAACCGCCACCATTGAAAGGTCATTGTGTGAAGTTGTGTTGAACATCAATACTGAAAGAATGTTGAAAATCCACTGTAATATGTATCACAAATTCTCACAATGTACATTAGCAGCGTTGAAAAGATTGCACGCAACACCCCGTGAAACAATAAACGTACTTTTGAGCTACGGCACACATTGATCTTCCCGAGATTTCTAGTTCGCCGCGTTGGTGGAGCCATAAGTGCGCTCGCGCCGTCTCGGAACGCGCGCGAGCAACCCTTCTGATGTAAATTCCTTTTTAGTTTTGTCTGGCATTTCTACTCCAATGTGCGGCGTCTTTCACAAATTTTGTCTGTAGAGTCAGGTTTCCTTGCGTGACCAGTGTGACGAAGAATGGGTTTGCTGGGCCTGCGCTGAAGGATCATCTCATTTTGAATATATTAGATGAGATTGACTGAAAAAGAGATTCCTTCTCGTACCTTTAAAAAAAAAAGCATTTACCTAATAGCCCATTCTTTCTTCCCGCTATCTTATTCAAGGTTTCTAAAATCATTAGCTTCCTTAGCTGTCCTTCTTTGAATAATTGCGGTCTCTCTATTATGCGAAGAATGTCTTGTACTTTAGTAAACATTTTTAACTGCTGTTTCTCTGCTGTTTGAATTTACATTCTACTCGCTTATATGTCGGAAGGACAGATAAAAGCTTTAGTAACTTCTGTAGTTATTAAACACAGCAGGAAGAAGATTCAGAAGCATGTTATATTAATGCTTGACATTGTGCTATGGGTACAGCGAAGGGGGCGGCGTTTTAATAATAATTTCTGGGTTTTAAAGACGATAGTCTTTCTTGGGGAACTTAAACGCGTAGAAATTTCGGTCTGTCTGTCTGTCTGTCTGTCTGTCTGTCTGTCTGTCTGTCCAAGCACAGCAGCGACTGTTATGAAACGACAAGCAAGAACCACTGACCCGCAGTGTATAAACTGTCTGCCCCTAAAACAACCCAATGTCTGTCTGAGCAAGAAATCTGTCTGTCTGTCTGTCTGTAAGAAATTTCTGTTTGTCTGTCTGTGGTGATCAGAATTAAGCTTTATGGTTTTCCTAAAATTCACCACGATGAAGACCACTCAGCCACCCGGCCAAAGTTACACAATAACCAAGTGGGCTTGTACTGGGGAGTAAGTTGTGTTTTTACGCCCAGCCATCTTTAACCGCGCGGCTGCATTTTCGTACGAAAATGTTTGAGGCGCTTAGATTTAGGTGCAAAAGAACCCCAGGTCATTTCCGGACCCTTCACTACGTGAACATTGTTTTGGGACGATATTATTATAGATATTCAGCCGCGAAAATTGCCAAATGCACGCAAGACAGTTAGAATGGCGCAAAGCAACGCCCCCAAAGTGTCGCGGAGTTTTGTGCATGAGGCGCCCTTTTAACATCAATGAAAGATGACTGCGCGTCATAAGTTGCGCCGATTCGTTGTCTTGCAGGTGGTGTGTTCCTTTACTAGAAAATACATAGATACGTAATTCTAAAGACCCTAGTGTTTCTTAGGCTGCGTGGAAAATGCTAGTGTTTTTTTATCTTTGGGCTGCGCTGGAAATGCGACGCTATGAGCCAGATGCGGCGATTCAACATAGAGCAATTCGAGGAGAAACTTTGACTCATGTAGTACGGCCGGCAGATGGGTACAACTATAAAATTTCGTTTGAAAGACTTTTTGTTGGGGACGAGAAATTTCGGTCTGTCTTCACTTTCTGTTTGTCTGTCTGTCACCCGATTCAGCCACCCGGCCAAAGTTTAACCACTTGCAGCGAAGCACGCAGATACGCGGCCAATTTTTTTACATGCCAAAACCACGATGTCATTATGTGCACTTGTTAGCGGATGGCTCCGGAAATTATTACCATGTGGGGTTCTTTTAACGGGCACTACACCTAAGTACACGGCCAATAGCATGTCGCCTCCGTTGCGGGCCGGCCGTCGAAGTCGCGACTTCCAGGTAGCAGCACTGTAACTACTGTGCCACCGCGACGGCTGTGGGGACCCAAGCAGACACAGGGCCAGCGTGGTGCTTTAACTATGGATACGTACCGAATGGCTCGCACTCAGACCGCATTTAGGTTATCTTCCACGCCCCGTTCCGCAGCCACTATATCGTGCGCCAGTCCCTGCAATATAAACATAATTATTTGCACAGAAAATATGTTAGCAGTGGCCGCCATGGATTCGTTTGACCCGTCTTTTAATATAGCGAGCACCCTCTGAGAACACCGCCACCTATAATCATAAGTACGGACGTCAGGGACAGTTTTTTTTTTTTTTTTGCAGCTGGTGAGGCTCATAGCATTGAATATGGCAGGGACGAGGATGACTAGAGGACGTGCGCAGACAACTGAATGTGTTCGGAAAGCCATGGTAATTCTACTAACAACGCGAAATACGCAGGAAAACGTTATCATGCGATAATGTGTACAGCGCGTAGTTTAAGCACCATGCTTTTGGAAATGAAAATCAGTTTGATGGTAGGCGCACGCCCTGTTGTTTATTTTGGTCCTTGTCCTATAAATAAGCGGCATGGCCTCACTTAGTTATATGCACGCCCGAAGTTAGTAGCACCAAGACAGTCACCAGCAAATCAAGAACAATTAAATGAACTTGTGTTCTCCTTTACTGGAATGTAAGTTATTTATACAGAGAATCCGCATATTAGCCAAATGGCACAGATATTATTTTCCACAGACTGGTGAGGTCCGGCAAATTTGACGCAAGAAGACCAAACCGAATTATCAAGGAGTGCAGTTGCCGCAATCTTCACTGACGCCCTCTGTCGCCCGATGCTTGTACGTATTTTTTTTTTGCTCTTGTACGTGTAATTCAAGAATTATCGTATTCTTGGATTTCACGCACAAGAGAAAGGGAAGGCCAACTACACTGCCTCTCGCCTGTGCCGGTAGACTGCACAGGAGCTGGCCATGATTAAGCGGGTTTCCTACATGCGCTCAGGTCAACGAGAACGGGGACCTACTGCACCTTCACAGCGACGTCAAATTTAAACATTTCTTTGCATGTTTTTTAGAAGGACACCATGTTAATTTAGAAGGTCGAAACCGGCTTGCATCGCAAGCTTGAAATTTATTATCAAATTTGCGCATACCACGAACATAAATTTTCTCGCGACTTTCTATTTTCTTTTTCTGTCCTGCTGCTCCAGAGCACTTCCGCCTTAAAATCCCCTTGCATATCAGCATATAGGCGCCCATATATACACCGACAATATTCATTGTATCTCAATACAAAACTCTGTCTTTCTCCCTTTTTTAGTTATTCTTTATTTGTTAACAGAGAAGATATATTTAGCAAGTCGTTCCTTGTCTGGCGAACCAAAAAAACTATCATCCTCATAAACGGGTATGTGCCACAGGAATTTGGTAAAATCCACTACTCACCACTGGTCCACTAAAATTTAGCAAATCGTTCCTTGTCCGGCGAACCAAGAAACTATCATCCTCATAAATGTGCCACAGGAATTTGGTAAAATCACTACTCACCACTGGTCCACTAAAATTTAGCAAATCGTTCCTTGTCCGGCGAACCAAAAAAAACTATCATCCTGATAAACGGGTATGTGCCACAGAAGTTTAATGAATCCCCACTACCCACCACTGGTCCACTATAGAAACTGTTTAGCAAATCGTTCCTTGTCCGGCGAACCAAGAAACTATCATCCTCATAAACGGGGTATGTGCCACAGAAATTGGGTAAAATCCACTACTCACCACTGGTCCTCTAGAAAGGAAGAAGGCAACAGTTTGCTCAACAAATGGCTGCGAAGCGACTGCGGCGAGCCGAAGACCCCGAGTACGTACAACGAGAGAATACTAGGAAACGGGAAAGGCAACGGCGGCTTTGAGAAGACCCCGAAGCGATGGAAAGCCTACGCCAACGACGACGTGACCGTATACATCTATGAGAGGCGCGAACGCTTGGTTTCAGTGCGAGGTTCTGTGTCTGCAGTTGGGACATCCGTGTCGTGTCTGCGACTGCCTGTGGTTGAACTCGAACTTCTCTGCGCTTAGAATCAACGTAAAAACAACCTAGCATCACCTAGCATAGGACCTGGAAACAACCCAGAAGCAGCCAGATTATAGTCTTCAGAATCGCAAAGTTTCGCTGCTTCAAGCCTTGCGCGGCTTAGTGCAAACTTCGCCAATTTTTTGCACACTCTGAGCTTAAGCAGGCCCTTGCGGAAGGAAACAATAAGTGCAAAGATATTGTTGTCAATAGAATAGCCCAAAACATAGAATAGTTATCACACTTCGCCACTACATTTTATACGACAAAGTTGTCTACATATTCCGTCAGGATAAACCAAGAAAACTTTGTGTTTGCACGACACGGTGCTACTTATGCGCAAGACTAACGATACAAGAACGAGTTTAACTTTAGTTTGCAAAGTTGAACTACCAATTGATGCTTCCCCGATTTGTATATACTGGACTCGTCTACAGAAACTATAACTAGCACTTTTAAAAAACCGTCTTGAAACAAATCTGGTGTTGTTTTTCGGATGCATATCATCAGTATCCGCCTTAATATTACCACTATCCAAGTAGGTAACAGATAATACGAGATAAATTGTCGATTAATAGCAAATATATAACGATTTCATATGCCGATATATTTTCCGAGCGTGTCGTCAATGAGAAACTGAAGCGAGTGTAACAAGTTCGTTTATGTAAAAATTAGGGGTGTGCGCAGAGCGACATTTAGAACTGAATCGAATACTAACCAAATACTATTCGAATAGTTTTCGAATAGTAAGGTATAACCATTTTCAAGACAGGCCTAGCATTCTACAACCTTTTATTTCAAACAAATATTCACAAACTTCAACAAAGGGATATTACCGTTACATTTAACCGGCAAGAGATACCACAATAGGTAAACTGAGGTAAGCTCGCATACAGTAGCGACTCGAGCCTTCGAGGCTTTTTTTTTTTTTTTTGGCTGTAGGATGAATACAGCAGTTTAATTCAGTATTTTAGGTGGTACTTCGTTACCAGCTTTTAAATAACATTATAAGACCTGAAATTTTAATAATATTTCATGAATGAACATCATGAATCTCATGATAGTGATAGTGGATTGAGGACACCTTCGCTTCGAGGACACTGCAGTTTAAAGCAAAAATAGTTATTTATGCGATGACGAGTAAAGCTGGGTGATTTCCACGAGAGATCGAAAATGCCTGTCCGGACGATGTTTTTGTTTTGCTTGGGGTTTCATATGTTATATGGGCACAGCACAGTGCCCGGAACCGAAAATTTTTATTTTCCAAGAAACGCTCCCAGCGCGCCAAAAAAATATTTGAAAGCGGCGGCGCTCCTGTTTTTTGGTCACTGCAATGTTTTCGGATTTCACGGCCAAATTTAACGCCAACTATAAATGATGTGTCGAAAATTTTTTTTGCTGCTTTTAATACGCATTACTGTAAATTACGTCCATGCTTTTTTTATGCCGTCCTCAAAAGGAAAAAATGTGAAAAAATGGCAAACATGGCCAAAATAAAAAAAAATGCTAAGTTTGAGGCGCTTCGGCGCCTTTCCTATTTCAAGCAGAAACTTGAAAACAGTGTCAAGTATAGAAAAGAGCCTTTGCAACATTTGTACGGAAGGAATTTTCCGACGCGCAGCGCAAAAAAAGAAAAAAATAGTTATAGGAGCGAGCTTTTTCAAAAAGTTCATTTTCAAAAAATAAAATAAAAAAATTCCGGTCTCAATTTTGACGGACATTTTTTATCGAAGAGCGTTTATGTCAGTGAACACACGGCTTTAATATCATATGCCCTCATTCGCTTTGTTCACGAAATATAACGGGCCAAAATGACCCTTGCTGTGTGCGTTCACATTAGTGCGACTGATGGTTGTTATCAGCTTGCATTGTGCGTAAATCTCGGTTTTAATTATTCTGCTGTATCAAAACCTTGCTCTGGTGGCGTACCGTCAGGAAAAATGTGTTCTGCGATTTTATTTGTGCCTAGCGTGTGCGAAAGTGGGCTAAAGGGTGATTCCACGAGAGATCGAAAATGCCTGTCCGGTCGATATGTTTGTTTTGCCTGGGTTTTTCATATGTTATGTGGGCGCATTCAAAGTGTACGGAACCGAAAATTTTATTTCCATGAAACGCTCCCAGCGCGCCAAAAAAATATTCGAGGGTGGCGGCGTGGGCCTCCTGTTTTTGCTCACTGCAATGTTTTCGGATTTCACGGCCAAATTTAACGCGAACTATAAATGATGTGTCGAAAAATTTTGTTGCTGGTTTTAATACGCATTACTGTGAATTACATCCATGCTTTTTTTATGCCGTCCTCAAAAGGAAGAAAATGTGAAAAAATGGCAAATGTGATCCAAGTCAACAAAGTTTGCTAAATTTGATGCGCCTTGGCGCCTTTCCTATTGCACACAGAAACTTCAAAACAATGTCAAGTATAGCAAAGAGCCTTTGCAACATATATGCGGAAGATCGTTTTTGTACAGGCAGCGGAAAAGAAGAAGAAAATAGTTAAAGAAGCGAGATTTTTCAAGAAAGCTTATTTAAAAAAAAATAACGAAGAAAGACTCCGGTTTGAATTTCGAGGACATTTTTTTTATCGGAAAGCGCTTATATCAGTGAAAACGCCGTCTTGATATTTATGTCCTCATTTGCTTTGTTCACGAGATTTAACGGGCCAAAGTGACCCTTGCTGTGTGTGCTCACTTCATTGCGATTGATGGTGGTCATCAGCTTGCATTGCGCGTAAGTCTACAGTTTTAATTATTTTCCTGCAGTAAAACTTTGCTCTGCTGTCTTGTCGTCAAGACAAATGTATTCTCAAACTTTATGTGTGTCTTGCGTGTGCGCGGGTGAGCTGCTGCCGCTCTCTAAAAGGCTCACGCGTACGCAGTTTGCGGCTTAAAACTTCAACTTACCCCGCCAGTATTCGCTAATCAGAAGCACGCGAGACACCGCGAGCACCTGGTTTAAGTGAATTTTTGAAACTCTCCTTGCACGCCAAACAAAGCATCTGTAACTAAATGCCATAATCAGCAGGTGCGCTGTTATGCAGTTGTTTTCTCACTGCCTGCTTGCCTCCCTTCCATTACGTGCATTGCACGATTTAACCATCTTCCCCATTCGACGCACACTGTGCCTAAACAACATTTGTAAAAAGTTAGCTCAATCATTTCCGAGCCGTTTATTTCACTTCCCGCTATCACATGTTTTCTGCGTCGCGGATAACGTCTTCCTGTATCATCTCGACCTTTACCGCAGCGTTTCAGCAGCCAGGAAACGTGCGGTGCGGCATGATTAAGCCACAAGTGGTCGAAGCTGCAAATTGATGTTTTGTTGGCACTTTACTAAAGTGCTTTCCCACGTCGAGACAGCAGAGGTCACTGGTGCGCCAGACGGACATTATCCTTAGTTTTGACAACGAGTGTGGCCCCAATTCAACTATCACAGCCCAAAGCGTTTAGACCCCTTTGTCATAAAATGTGAAACCGTGAGCAGTTTCTGGAAACTTATTCATGGCAGCAGCGCAGAAGTGAGAGAATGCGTGCGGCGCTGCTCAGTATAAATGTTTCGACTCGGTCTGGCTGGGTCCACCGCACCCATGGCTAGGTCCGAGTATTCTGTGCCAATTATTTTATGCGTTCACAAAAAACAGATGATTGCTGAGAAAAACATTTTCGTTGCGCAATTTTTTTTTTCCTTGCACTTTTTGTTGTTGCCCACCTCCAGAAGCTACTGTCATATAGCTAAGGATCTTCGCGACACCTGCGAGGTCTGCTTGCATTGCGTTACGCTCCTCAAGGAAAACCTGTCTACATCTAACCGTGATGAGGTAGACCAAGGCATTTCTTCAGGAAGAATAAGCGAGTGATATCTTGAACAGGCGCGCCCACCTTTCCTCTGATGCTTGAAGGGCGAGGTTGTAGGCTGCAAAACTGTGTACACGTTGGCCCTTTAGAGAGTGGCAGCAGGCCCACCTTCGCACGCGCTAGACACAAAATAAAATCTGAGAACACATTTTTTCTTGACGAAAAGCCACAAGAGCAAAGTTTTGCTGCAGCAGCACAAATAATTAAACTGTAGACTTACGCACAATGCAAGCTGATAACAACCACAGTCGCACACTGAAGTGAGCACACACAGCAAGGGTCTTTTGGCCCGTTATATTTCGCTAACAAAGCAAATGAGGTATATGATATTAAAACCGCGTGTTCACTGACATAAGCGCTATTCGAATAAAGAATTTTCGTCACACTTGAGACGGAGTTTATTTTATTTTTTGAAAATGAACTTTTTAAAAAAGTTCGCTCCTTTAACTATTTCTTTTTTTTTTTTTTTCCGCGCTGCGCGTAGGAAAATTACCTTCCGTATAAATGTTGGCAAAGGCCCTTTTCTATATTTGACCACTGTTTTCAAAGTTTCTGTTTGAAATAGGAAAGGCGCAAAAGGCGCCTCAAACGTAGCACACTTTTACAGCGAAAGCTGTGTTTATGAGATCATTTAAACCGGCCGTTTTTTGGCGCCCGTAGTTTCGTCCGCCGCCGCCGCCGCCGCCGGTGTCCCATAACTATCGCTCGAAATAAAAAAAAACGAAACAAAGAAAAAATTCCAGGATGGAACGAGGTTCGAACCTGGGCCCTCTGCGTGGGAGCCCAGTATTCAACCTCTGAGCCATGCCGTGCTTGAAACTGCTTTCGCAAAAGGTCCTATACAGGCTTCATGTCGGGAAGGAACCCATTAGCATATGCAATATAGCGTGGTAGAAGAGTAAAATAAGCACCAAGCGTCGCACAACGCGAATCCTGTAACAAGGCATCACCAATGCGAATTGCGCAACGAGTAGTTGTTGAATGCTTCCAACCCATTACAAAGCGATCGGCCATAATTCTTCATCGTCATCAGGCACAGCATCAACAAAGTGCGCATAATGTCTTACATGCGTTTAGCAGGTACGACGGCTCTCCGAATGACGAAAATGGCACAGCTGCCTGCCCTACTTCTCAAAAATTACAATAATTTTTAGCGTAGTGGGTTCCTCGCAAGTGCACTTGTAGTGGTTGCCAAGGAAGCCCATAAGCGCATGATCCATTTCCTCGGGATCTCAGTAAAGTTCCTCCCCCCCCCCCCGTCTCTCTCCACGTCAACGTATGTTTATACAGCATGACGGGAGAGGGAAATAGCGATCGGGCGTCACCCCATGCAAATTACATAACTGGTGGGCCGTTTAAAGCTTCCGTAAAGCTTCCATTACAAAGGGCTGAGCCATAATTCTTCCCGTCATCAGTCGTCGCGTCAACAAAGTT
>NC_051186.1:81014860-81128926 GCF_013339695.2 Rhipicephalus sanguineus | reverse complement strand
TGAAGTTTCTATTGTCTCAACAGGTAAGTGACGATACTTCATGCAACAGCTAAAAGGGCGCCGTCTGTATTGTGCTTCTGTACTCATTCAATGTGAACGTTTGATACAGAACCACCTCTATTTTACTTATATAAGTTTTCCTGTTTTAGGCCTTCTTAAATATTTTTTTGTATTATTAATCGCCACGTAATGGGAGCTATAAGCGGCAAGTTAGCGCGATAGCGGCGTGTCCTGCGACGCTTTGTGCAACTATACAATACGTCTGGAGTTTCTGTGTTGCACATGTTCTCTCGTTGAAGAAAAATTGATAAAAAATTGCACGTTAGTGAGTATATCAATACAGAATCGTTTACGTCAGTAGATAAGTAGATATGAAAAAGTCATTAAAGTTTAAGTCGTCCTGCGTATACGCCAGGGGTCTCAAACTCAGCTATAGCCAGCGGGCCGCAGTCGCGAAATTTAGTTGCAAGGTCTGGGACAGTGAAGATAGTGGGAGCGGGGGTCGGAGAGAGTTTGAACAAACTGAAGTTGCCATTTGCAAGGACGCCTTTCCCTATCTCATATATGGCCATTTCTGAAGGGGAATTGCAGTCAGGATGCGAGAGAAACATCGACCTGATGTACGAGTGAAATCTGGACGGGATTCTGAATATAGAGTTTTTGTTGCACGGTTATATTTCAGCACTGATGATCACATGTTGCTCACGAAAGGAAGTTTCAGACCAGTCATGTCTGTGTAGCTCACGAAACATACTTGTTAAGAAAATAAAACAATGGGACGAAGACGATCATCTGTGCGGGCCGGGCCGCTAGCAAAAGGTTTGAAACCCCTGAATTACACAATGCCCCTCACCCCCCCTCCCCCAAGAAAAAAAAACTGCTCTACACCTGTCGGATATACGTTATTGCGCAAACTGTCTTTTAGCGAAAGTTAAGAGTCCCACCGGTTATTGTGATTATATGGCACCCCGCTAGCCGGTCGGCAAGCTGAGCAGCGACTCCTCATTGCGAAAATGACAAGCAAGAACTGCTGTCAGCGAAGTGCATAAAGAGTTGTACGTGGAGAAGCTAAAACAAACTCCAATACGTTGTTTTGGAGAAGGAAACTAATGTACTTTGAGCAAGAAGGGCAAAACTTTTGAGATACTAACAGACATTTCCTTCAAATGAAACAAAATAGGTCGCAGTTAAGAAATTTTCAAGCAGCACATTTTCGTGCATAGGCGTATGCTGCTACATTATATGGATCTATAACAACAAATTTGAGGATGGATCGAAGTATCTTAAGATACAATTGCCGAGTATCCGTATCGGATACAATTATTGCCGGCAGTATCTTGTATCTGTATCTCCAATACTTCTTTGCCCGAGTATCTTGTATCGTATCGCGATACAATTTTAAAGTATCTTTGCCCAGCCCTGGCTGGCAGCATAGAGTTTCATACAATAACCTAGAGAGGAAACTGGCGCTGCGATCGATCAGCCACCATGGGAATGATGGGAAGTACAGGCTTCGGATTAGATTTCGTTAGCCAGCGAACTGTCTACGGGTCTTTTTCTACAGTTTCAGTTTCGTTCTTTGCGAGACGTGGGCAGTGGGGTGCGTTGCAAAGCACTCAAACAGTGCCTTTGTTGCTCAAAGAGGCTGAAGATCGCTAGAACTATTGGTTTGTTGTGACGTTTCAGCTTTACAAGTTGTATTTGACAGTTTTAGCAAAGCGTCGTGCACTCACCGCTGCGCATAGATGTAGCGTCCCATGCCATTGCAGGAAATTGCATAGAGTTCACGTTTTGTGAAGCGCTACTTGTCAAAACGCGTTCAAATCGGCCTCAAAACGACGGCGAAGCTAAGTAGACGCACCGTCACGCTCCTCTGGCTTCACTTCACAACAAAACGAAAGATGCGTTGGGGGCAGATCACTTGGACAGATGCACCTGGCATCGCAGCAGATGATACGTTAAGTGTTTCTCACTCAATACGGTATTGTTATTTCTATAAATAGATGATGAGTACTTTCGAGGGAAATACAAGCGCGTTTGTTTTAAGTGTTGTAAAGAAAATAATTCTTTATTTGGTGATGCCAAATCTGGAACACAACTGCAGAGTAATGCATACCCTGGTGGTTGAATTTGTTCAGGTTTCAGTTCCATCTCACGGTCGCGCAAACTTTTTGCAATAACTTTTACGTACAAAAGAATGAAGCAAGTTTTAATTGGAAGTAACTTGATATCGCTTTGTTTTACACTCGGCAAACGAGCGTCGCGAAATCTAAAGAATCTAATCCATCCGAAGCAAATCCGAAGCCTGTACTTCCCATCATTCCCATGGTGGTTGAAGCGCCGCTCAAGGAGCCCGCGTAGACACTAGCGCCAGATTCCCCTCTAGGTATTATTGTAAGAAACTCTGTGGCTGGCAGAGAAGTGGAGAGAGTAACGCGCAGCTGTTGGAGAGAGGGAAGGAGAGTTGCGCATGCGTAGTGTGAGTGCGGACTACCAGGCCGCGGGACATACCCCCGAGCAAGAGATGCTTCGCATCTAAAAGTTTCGTTGGTGCGGATGACCTGGGAGTCGAACCTATGACCTCTCGGTCCGCGGCGATAGGTGCCGGCGATAGGTCATAGGAGCTGGCAGTGGGTGGACTCAGCAGCGGAAAAATGCATCGCCAGCGGACGCACTGGCGACGGCAGCGAAAGGCGCTCGGGTCTGCGGCCGGTGACGCGGGCGTCCCGAGATGCGGCCGGCGAACTCGACGGCGTTCGAGCAAGGCTCCTCGGAGATGCAGCTACCGCGCACCGCAAGTACGAGCGTTTCTGAAGCAAGCCCCCTTCTGCAGCAGGCCGCCAAAGGCAATCCCCGGAGTGCCGTGTCAGAGGCGGAACGCCACGCCGGGTAAAAAAACCGAGGACAACATTAAGCCTAACGGGCCTAGCAGTCAGGGCAGCAGACGGCTTGCTTGTACAGGCGACGGCGGCTGACTCGTCTGACTACAGAGTGGACCTGAAGATCGACGAAGGAATCGATGAACACGAGAATGACGGAACGAAGACGACGAACGTGAAGGACGACAGACGGGACTTTAGAGCAGCAATACCAAGTAAGGCCGGCCCATCGTATTAGTTGTTATGACTGGAGTTACCAGACTGTGAGTAGAGCAGTTTATTATACAGTTTACTATAGCTTGCAGTTTGTTTGATTGTGTTTCTGTACATCTGTATATTTTCGTGTGCTGTGTGTTTTGCTTGATAAATGTGTTGTGATGTCCGACGAGTCTTGCCTGAGTCCATCACCCGCAACCACCGGGATCCGTGACAGAGATCAACCATGTTTTTCCATAATCGTTTTCGAATAATCAGCACCGACGTGAAAACGCCAAAGGAAAAACACGTTGGATGAGCAAAGGATAATTCTTCCTGTTTTAATTAGTCAATTACCAAGATGCTTGCAGTTCAAGCTTTTATGGGACTATCGAAGCTGGGTGATTCCACGAGAGATCGAACATGCCTGTCCGGACGATATTTTTGCTTTGCTTGGGTTTTTTATGTTATGTGGGCACAATCAAAGTGCTCGGAACCGAAAATTTTATTTCCAAGAAGCGCTCCCAGCGCGCCAAAAAAATATTTGAAGGTGGCGGCGCGGGCCTCCTGTTCTTGGTCCCTGCAATGTTTTCGGATTTCATGGCCAATTTAACGCGAACTATAAAAGATGTATAGAACATTTTTTTGCTGCTTTTAATATGCATAACTGTAAATTACGGCCATGCTTTTTTTATGCCGTCCTCAAAAGGAAAAAAATGCGAAAAAATGGCAAACATGGCCGAAATCATAAAAAGTGTGCTACATTTGAGGCGCCTTGGCGCCTTTTCTATTTCAAACAGAAACTTGAAAACAGTGCCAAATATAGAAAAGGGCCTTTGCAACATTTATACGGAAGGTAATTTTCCTACGCGCAGCGCGAGAAAAGGAAAAGAAATAGTTAAAGGAGCGAACTTTTTTAAAAAAGTTCATTTTCAAAAAATAAAATAAAAAAAACTCCGTCTCAAGTGTGACGAAAATTTTTTATCGAATAGCGCTTATGTCAGTGAACACGCGGTTTTAATATCATATATCCTCATTTGCTTTGTTAACGAAATATAACGGGCCAAAATGACCCTTGCTGTGTGTGCTCACTTCAGTGCGACTGATGGTTGTTATCAGCTTGCATTGTGCGTAAGTCTACAGTTTTAATTATTCTGCTGCAGCAAAACTTTGCTCTGGTGGCTTTTCGTCAAGAAAAATGTGTTCTCAGATTTTATTTGTGTCTAGCGCGTGCGAAGGTGGGCTGCTGCCACTCTCTAAAGGGCCAACGTGTACACAGTTTGCAGCCTACAACCTCGCCTTCAAGCATCAGAGGAAAGGTGGGCGCGCCTGTTCAAGATATCACTCGCTTATTCTTCCTGAAGAAATGCTTGGTCTACCTCATCACGGTTAGATGTAGACAGGTTTTCCTTGAGGAGCGTAACGCAATGCAAGCAGACCTCGCAGGTGTCGCGAAGATCCTTAGCCTATATGACAGTAGCTTCTGGAGGTAGGCAACAACAAAAAGTGCAAGGAAAAAAAAATGCGCAACGAAAATGTTTTTCTCAGCAATCATCTGTTTTTTGTGAACGCGTAAATAATTGGCACAGAATACTCGGACCTAGCCATGGGTGCAGTGATCACAGCCAGACCGAGTCGAAACATTTATACTGAGCAGCGCCGCACGCATTCTCTCACTTCTGCGCTGCTGCCATGAATAAGTTTCCAGAACTGCTCACGGTTTCACATTTTATGACAAAGGGCGTCTAAACGCTTTGGGCTGTGATAGTTGAATTGTGGGCCACACTCGTTGTCAAAACTAAGGATAATGTCCGTCTGGCGCCACCAGTGACCTCTGCTGTTCTCGACGTGGGAAAGCACTTTAGTAAAGTGCCAACAAAACATCAATTGTGCAGCTTCGACCACTTGTGGCTTAATCATGCCGCACCGCACGTTTCCTGGCTGCTGAAACGCTGCGGTAAAGGTCGAGATGATACAGGAAGACGTTATCTGCGACGCAGAAAACATGTGATAGCGGGAAGTGAAATAAACGGCTCGGAAATGATTGAGCTAACTTTTTACAAATGTTGTTTAGGCACAGTGTGCGTCGAATGGGGAAGATGGTTAAATCGTGCAATGCACGTAATGGAAGGGAAGCAAGCAGGCAGTGAGAAAACAACTGCATAACAGCGCACCTGCTGATAGTGGCATTTAGTTACAGATGCTTTGTTTGGTGTGCAAGGAGAGTTTCAAAAATTCACCTAAACCATGTGCTCGCGGTGTCTCGCGTGCTTCTGATTAGCGAATACTGGCGGGGTAAGTTGAAGTTTTAAGCCGCAAACTGCGTACGCGTGAGCCCTTTAGAGATGCGGCAGCAGCTCACCCCCGCACACGCAAGACACACATAAAGTTTGAGAATACATTTGTCTTGACGACAAGACAGCAGAGCAAAGTTTTACTGCAGGAAAATAATTAAAACTGTAGACTTACGCGCAATGCAAGCTGATGACCACCATCAATCGCAATGAAGTGAGCACACACAGCAAGGGTCACTTTGGCCCGTTAAATCTCGTGAACAAAGCAAATGAGGACATAAATATCAAGACGGCGTTTTCACTGATATAAGCGCTTTCCGATAAAAAAATGTCCTCGAAATTCAGACCGGAGTCTTTCTTCGTTATTTTTTTTTAAATAAGCTTTCTTGAAAAATCTCGCTTCTTTAACTATTTTCTTCTTCTTTTCCGCTGCCTGTAGGAAAACGATCTTCCGCATATATGTTGCAAAGGCTCTTTGCTATACTTGACATTGTTTTGAAGTTTCTGTGTGCAATAGGAAAGGCGCCAAGGCGCATCAAATTTAGCAAACTTTATTGACTTGGATCACATTGCCATTTTTTCACATTTTCTTCCTTTTGAGGACGGCATAAAAAAAGCATGGATGTAATTCTAAGTAATGCGTATTAAAACCAGCAACAAAATTTTTCGACACATATTTATAGTTCGCGTTAAATTTGGCCGTGAAAGCCGAAAACATTGCAGTGAGCAATAACAGGAGGCCCACGCCGCCACCCTCGAATATTTTTTTGGCGCGCTGGGAGCGTTTCATGGAAATAAAATTTTCGGTTCCGTGCACTTCGAATGCGCCCACATAACATATGAAAAACCCAGGCAAAACAAACATATCGACCGGACAGGCATGTTCGATCTCTCGTGGAATCAACCTTTAGCCCACTTTCGCACACGCTAGGCACAAATAAAATCGCAGAACACATTTTTCCTGACGGTAAGCCACCAGAGCAAGGTTTTGATACAGCAGAATAATTAAAACCGAGATTTACGCACAATGCAAGCTGATAACAACCATCAGTCGCACTAATGTGAACGCACACAGCAAGGGTCATTTTGGCCCGTTATATTTCGTGAACAAAGCGAATGAGGGCATATGATATTAAAACCGTGTGTTCACTGACATAAACGCTCTTCGATAAAAAATGTCCGTCAAAATTGAGACCGGAATTTTTTTATTTTATTTTTTGAAAATGAACTTTTTTGAAAAAGCTCGCTCCTATAACTATTTTTTCCTTTTTTTGCGCTGCGCGTCGGAAAATTATCTTCCGTATAAATGTTGCAAAGGCTCTTTTCTATACTTGACACTGTTTTCAAGTTTCTGCTTGAAATAGGAAAGGCGCCGAAGCGCCTCAATCTTAGCATTTTTTTTTATTTCGGCCATGTTTGCCATTTTTTCACATTTTTTCCTTTTGAGGACGGCATAAAAAAAAGCATGGACGTAATTTACAGTAATGCGTATTAAAAGCAGCAAAAAATTTTCGACACATCATTTATAGTTGGCGTTAAATTTGGCCGTGAAATCCGAAAACATTGCAGTGACCAAAAACAGGCGCCGCCGCTTTCAAATATTTTTTTGGCGCGCTGGGAGCGTTTCTTGGAAATAAAATTTTCGGTTCCGGGCACTGTGTCTGTGCCCACATAACATATGAAAAACCCAAGCAAAACAAAAACATCGTCCGGACAGGCATTTTCGATCTCTCGTGGAATCACCCAGCTTACTCGTCATCGCATAAATAACTTTTTTGCTTTAAACTGCAGTGTTCTCGAAGCGAAGGTGTCCTCAATCCACTATCATTATCATGAGATTCATGATGTTCATTCATGAAATATTATTAAAATTTCAGGTCTTATAATGTTATTTAAAAGCTGGTAACGAAGTACCACCTAAAATACTGAATTAACTGCTGTATTCATCCTACAGCAAAAAAAAAAAAAGCCTCGAAGGCTCGAGTCGCTACTGTATACGAGCTTACCTCAGTTTACCTATTGTGGTATCTCTTGCCGGTTAAATGTAACGGTAATATCCCTTTGTTGAAGTTTGTGAATATTTGTTTGAAATAAAAGGTTGTAGAATGCTAGGCCTGTCTTGAAAATGGTTATACCTTACTATTCGAAAACTATTCGAATAGTATTTGGTTAGTATTCGATTCAGTTCTAAATGTCGCTCTTCGCACACCCCTAATTTTTACATAAACGAACTTGTTACACTCGCTTCAGTTTCTCATTGACGACGAGCTCGGCAAATATATCGGCATATGAAATCGTTATATATTTGCTATTAATCGACAAATTATCTCGTATTATCTGTTACCTACTTGGATAGTGGTAATATTAAGGCGGATACTGATGATATGCATCCGAAAACAACACCAGATTTGTTTCAAGACGGTTTTTTAAAAGTGCTAGTTATAGTTTCTGTAGACGAGTCCAGTATATACAAATCGGGGAAGCATCAATTGGTAGTTAAACTTTGCAAACTAAAGTTAAACTCGTTCTTGTATCGTTAGTCTTGCGAGTAAGTAGCACCGTGTCGTGCAAACACAAAGTTTTCTTGGTTTATCCTGACGGAATATGTAGACAACTTTGTCGTATAAAATGTAGTGGCGAAGTGTGATAACTATTCTATGTTTTGGGCTATTCTATTGACAACAATATCTTTGCACTTATTGTTTCCTTCCGCAAGAGCCTGCTTAAGCTCACAATGTGCAAAAAATTGGCAAAGCTTGCAGTAAGCCGCGCAAGGCTTGAAGCAGCGAAACTTTGCGATTCTGAAGACTATAATCTGGTTGCTTCTGGGTTGTTTCCAGGTCCTATGCTAGGTGATGCTAGGTTGCTTTTTACGTTGATTCTAAGCGCAGAGAAGTTCGAGTTCAACCACAGGCAGTCGCAGACACGACACGGATGTCCCAACTGCAGAGACAGAACCTCGCACTGAAACCAAGCGTTCGCGCCTCTCATAGATGTATACGGTCACGTCGTCGTTGGCGTAGGCTTTCCATCGCTTCGGGGTCTTCTCAAAGCCGCCGTTGCCTTTCCCGTTTCCTAGTATTCTCTCGTTGTACGTACTCGGGGTCTTCGGCTCGCCGCAGTCGCTTCGCAGCCATTTGTTGAGCAAACTGTTGCCTTCTTCCTTTCTAGAGGACCAGTGGTGAGTAGTGGATTTTACCCAATTTCTGTGGCACATACCCGTTTATGAGGATGATAGTTTCTTGGTTCGCCGGACAAGGAACGATTTGCTAAACAGTTCTATAGTGGACCAGTGGTGGGTAGTGGGATTCATTAAACTTCTGTGGCACATACCCGTTTATCAGGATGATAGTTTTTTTGGTTCGCCGGACAAGGAACGATTTGCTAAATTTTAGTGGACCAGTGGTGAGTAGTGGATTTTACCAAATTCCTGTGGCACATTTATGAGGATGATAGTTTTTTTGGTTCGCCGGACAAGGAACGATTTGCTAAATTTTAGTGGACCAGTGGTGAGTAGTGGATTTTACCAAATTCCTGTGGCACATACCCGTTTATGAGGATGATAGTTTTTTGGTTCGCCAGACAAGGAACGATTTGCTAAATATATCTTCTCTGTTAACAAATAAAGAATAACTAAAAAAAGGGAGAAAGACAGAGTTTTGTATTGAGATACAATGAATATTGTCGGTGTATATATGGGCGCCTATATGCTGATATGCAAGGGGATTTAAGGCGGAAGTGCTCTGGAGCAGCAGGACAGAAAAAGAAAATAGAAAGTCGCGAGAAAATTTATGTTCGTGGTATGCGCAAATTTGATAATAAATTTCAAGCTTGCGATGCAAGCCGGTTTCGACCTTCTAAATTAACTTAGTGTCTTCTAAAAACATGCAAAGAAATGTTTAAATTTGACGTCGCTGTGAAGGTGCAGTAGGTCCCCGTTCTCGTTGACCTGAGCGCATGTAGGAAACCCGCTTAATCATGGCCAGCTCCTGTGCAGTCTACCGGCACAGGCGAGAGGCAGTGTAGTTGGCCTTCCCTTTCTCTTGTGCGTGAAATCCAAGAATACGATAATTCTTGGATTACACGTACAAGAGCAAAAAAAAAAAAATACGTACAAGCATCGGGCGACAGAGGGCGTCAGTGAAGATTGCGGCAACTGCACTCCTTGATAATTCGGTTTGGTCTTCTTGCGTCAAATTTGCCGGACCTCACCAGTCTGTGGAAAATAATATCTGTGCCATTTGGCTAATATGCGGATTCTCTGTATAAATAACTTACATTCCAGTAAAGGAGAACACAAGTTCATTTAATTGTTCTTGATTGCTGGTGACTGTCTTGGTGCTACTAACTTCGGGCGTGCATATAACTAAGTGAGGCCATGCCGCTTATTTATAGGACAAGGACCAAAATAAACAACAGGGCGTGCGCCTACCATCAACTGATTTCATTTCCAAAAGGCATGGTGCTTAAACTACGCGCTGTACACATTATCGCATGATAACGTTTTCTGCGTATTCGCGTTGTTAGTAGAAGTACCATGGCTTTCCGAAACACATTCAGTTGTCTGCGCACGTCCTCTAGTCATCCTCGTCCCTGCCATTTCAATGCTATGAGCCTCACCAGCTGCAAAAAAAAAAAAAAAAACTGTCCCTGACGTCCGTACTTATGATTATAGGTGGCGTGTTCTCAGAGGTGCTCGCTATATTTAAAAGACGGGTCAAACGAATCCATGGCGGCCACTGCTAAACTATTTTCTGTGCAAATAATTATGTTTATATTGCAGACTGGCGCACGATAGTGGCTGCGACGGGCGTGAAGATAACCTAAATGCGTCTGAGTGCGAGCCATTCGGTACGTATCCATAGTTAAAGCACCACCGCTGGCCCTGTGTCTGCTTGTGTCCCCCAGCCGTCGCGGTGGCACAGTAGGTTACAGTGTCCTGCTGCTACCTGGAAGTCGCGACTTCGACGCCGGCCGCAACGGAGGCGACATGCTATTGGCCGTGTACTTAGATGTAGGTGCCCGTTAAAGAACCCCACATGGTACTAATTTCCGGAGCCATCCGCTAAGAAGTGCACATAATGACATCGTGGTTTTGGCATGTAAAAAAATTGGCCGCGTATCTGCGTGCTTCGCTGCAAATGTCGTCGAAAGACGATAGTCGTCTGCCGGCCGTACTACATGAGTCCTCCTCCTCTATGTTGAATCGCCGCATCTGGCTCATAGCGTCGCATTTCCAGCGCAGCCCAAAAAACACTAGCATTTTCCACGCAGCCTAAGAAACACTAGGGTCTTTAGAATTACGTATCTATGTATTTTCTAGTAAAGGAACACACCACCTAATACTTATGTATTGATGTTGCGCCTCATATATGCGTAACATTGCTTTTTGATCGACAATGTTCACAAGTATGATTGGCGGTACCAGTTAAAGATGGCTGGGCGTCCCGCAAGTGGTTAAACTTTGGCCGGGTGGCTGAATCGGGTGACAGACAGACAGACAGACAGACAGACAGACAGACCGAAATTTCTGCGTTTAAGTTCCCCAAGAAAGATTATCGACTTTAAAACCCAGAAATTATTATTAAAACGCCGCCCCCTTCGCTGTACCCATAGCACAATGTCAAGCATGTGCTGTGTTTAATAACTACGTTACTAAAGCTTTTATTCCGGCTTACAGCAATGTTTACTAAAGTTTCTTCGCATAATCACAATTATTGCTGCCCTGAAAGAATGGGCAAATGTAAAGGTAGGCAGTTCTGCAGCGCAGGCCCAGGTCACACTGGTCCTGCAGTGTACGTAGAAATGCCAGCATTTACATTTGCTCGTTCACTTATGGCAAGAACAATCTCCAATGTGTGCCGTAGCTCAAAAGTACTTCAGTGCAATTTTCAACGCTGCTAATGTACATTGTGAGAATTTGTGACATATTACAGTGGATTTTCAACATTCTTTCAGTATTGATGTTCAACACAACTTCAACAATGACCTTTCAATGGTGGCGGTTCATTTCAACAAAGTGTTGACATTCGGGTCTCCGTAAGCAACACTTAAATTTGATATCCAACATTCTTTTTGCGATAAATAAATAAGTTGTCGTATTAAGCAGTTTGATGGTGTTTCAATGAATAACAAAAAAAAAATCTGGGGCTTAACGTCCCAAAACCACGATATGATTATGAGAGACGTCGTAGTGGAGGGCTCCGGAAATTTCGACCACCTGGGGTTCTTTAACGTGCACCTGAATCTAAGTACATGGACCTCAAACATTTTCGCCTCCATCGAAAATGCAGCCACCGCGGCCGGGATTCGATTCCGCGACCTTCGGGTCAGCAGTCGAGTGCAGGTGTTTCAATGAAGACTGATTTTTAACAAACGTCAACATATTTCCGAATGATGTCGCAATTGAGGCTTATGTGCTTGCTATGCCATCTAATGGCAAGGAACAATATCTTCTCGATATTTTGTCTATTAAATGTTCTGCAGTTTCTGTTTTCATTTTGTTCTATGCTTCCTTATTTCCATTATATCCCCCCTGAAAAATGCCTTAACGACGTTAAGGTACTTCAGAAATAAATAAATGGAAGAAAAGCGCAGCAGCGCTTTTGAGGATATACGGTAGTAGTCCCAGCACACATGTATTTCTCAAAATGTCTGCTAGTTGTATCACGTCACGGTAAAGTGGTTCCTTAGTACACTTACACCCTTGTTTCATTTACATTGCATTATTAGCTTGCAGGGGTAACGGCTTATGAAAGTTTGTCTCAAAAGGAAAGATCAAAACGACCACCCCCGCAACGAAAGATCTTAATGCTACATTCGGCTAAAGCGCTGTTCAACCCTTATCAGTTTTACTTACTTATAGATGGCCAAGGATAACAGAACCCTCAGCACCAATGCACATGCCTGATTGTAAAAAAAAAAAAAAAGACATCTGTCTAGGATTTCTTGGCTTGATTTTCCGAAAAATACTTCTTAAACACCACGCTTCTTTGCGTAAACTTGTTTATTGACAACTAGTAAAAACCTGCGTGAAAAACCATGGGTGAGATAGGAACACGAAATAAGGCTGTTCTTTTTTTTTTCGCGCAGTTTTTCGTTAGTCGGATTACCAACACGCCCAGCACTCAGCCCTTCGTGGTGTGCACCAGCGCGTTAATGCATTCTTTGAGAAAACAGGCCGTCATGTGGCAGGGGTATCTTTGACAAACTGCCACCAGCGCCTGGATGCCGCTGCCATTCCTGAACACGCGCACACAAGTTCTTCGCCTATCATCCTTTTCCGCCGCATTGCGCCCTTCGAGTTGATAGCGGGCGCTTTTTTTAGCCCTGTTTTAGCCCTGTTCTCTTCCCATGTCGCTGTGTTTGCACGTCTCACTTTCTTGCACGACGAATGCGTACGAACTAGCTCAGCCTTGTGCCCTTCACGAGTAAGGAATAAGCGCTGAAACTGTTGTCTTTTGTTGCTTGTTCCATTTTAAATGCGAAGCATTTCTTAGCGAACTTCTGCGACTTTGAGCGTATCTATCTATCTATCTATCTATCTATCTATCTATCTATCTATCTATCTATCTATCTATCTATCTATCTATCTATCTATCTATCTATCTATCTATCTATCTATCTATCTATCTATCTATCTATCTATCTATCTATCTATCTATCTATCTATCTATCTAGCCGCCTACGACTTTGTGGTCTCCTGGTCGCTTGGTTCATCGAATGTGCACCAAAATTGGTATGGCGTAACATGACTGTATGACGAACATAAATGACAAGTCCATAACATGAAAATCGTGACACGCATGTCATGTACAGCATGATTTACATGCTACGCTCATGGTGCGCTGGCGGCCGTTTCGCTAGTTTGATATACACCAAAATTGGTAGCTTGCGACGTGACTGTGGGACGAACATAATAACACGAGTTAACATGAAAATCATGACACGCATGTCATGCACAGCATGACTTACGTGTCACGCTCATGGTGCGCTGGCGGCCGTTTCGCTAGTTTGATATACACCATGTAAAATTGGTATCTAGATTTTGCGACGTGACTGTGTAGCGAACATAAATAACATGAGTTAACATGAAAATATGACACGAGTCATGCACAGCATGACTTACGTGCCACGCTCATGGAGCGCTGGCGGCCATTTCGCTAGCTTGCTCTACCCCGAAATTGGTATGCGCGACGTGACTGCTGTGTGGCGAACATAAAAACACGAGTAACATGAAAATCATACAGCATGTCACGTACACATGACTTACGTGCCACGCTCATGGGGCGCTGGCGGCCGGGCTTGCGCTGGCTGTGGCTGTTTCGCTACAGCAGATTTAGCGCGTTGGCGGCCGTTTCGCTATACACCTGGGAATTGGTTTTGCGCGAATTAAAAACACGAGGTGACACGCATCTTGACTTACTTGCCACGATGGGGTGCTGGCGGCCGTAACAATGTATGGACGGATAAATAACACGAGTTAACGTGAAAGTCATGACACGTATGTCATGTACAGCATGACTTGCGTGCCACGCTCATGGGGCGCTGGCGGCCGTTTCTCTAGCTTGATCGACCCCGAAGTTGGTATTGCGCGACGTTACTGTGTGACGAACATAAATAATAGGAGTTAACATGAAAACCATGACACGCATTTTCCTCAATGACATACAAGACGATGTATGCAGCTCTTTGCTGGCTGCTTCGCATTACATCGATTCCCACAATGCGTGGGATCTGCCAGCTTTTTTTTTCTTCACTCTCCCTGGATGTAAGCTGAATCGCCTAAAAACCGTGGAAAACGAACACGCCCAAGCATTTCGATCGTTGAAGATGTACCGACACAGCAACATTGAATACAAAAGGAGCAAGCCAAAGGACATTTTTAGTTGAGCCGATGTGTATACGCAAAGCATAAGCTACATATCCACGCGATTTCAATACCATACTGGCAGCAATAATTGCTGGAACGAGCTGCAACTGGTCCAAATCGGTATTCCTGGAAATCCCGCGGCGAACCCGACCGGCTGGCATTGTCGCTCGCGTCCCTGACGACGCGTAAACAGAAAGTTATCCCTCTTCAGCGATTTGTCGACGTGCGTGCTCGTATCCTATCGGTGGCGAGTCGTGCGATAGCGTCGCCTATCCACCAAGGGAGGGCTGCGAATCCTCGCCCTTTCGGGGAATGTCGGCTGGCAACCATTTCCTCGTTTGTGCGCAGTCGAGGGCGAAGGCCGAATCCTCGCCTTGGGCGCCAATTCCAACCGCTGCCCAGCCTCGATCGCCGCAGCGACAAGGGACACATCGGCAGCCTGCGAGATATTCGAGGATTTTGGCTGGTGGAGTTGAAGCAGCGGAGCACAAAACGCTACAGCACAAATAAGCACAAAAAGCTACAGACTGTACACGAATGCGGAACACGCAAAGGATGCATGTGCACGTGTGCAACGCGCACATGAAAGTGTGCTTGTTTCACGGTTGGCAAGATGTTGACTAGAACGCCAAGCGAAGCTGCGCAGAAACAAACCGTCATGCAGATAATACAAATGCACTTGTACGCATACTCACCTTTCGTAGATCGGAAGGCGTGAACTTCGTTAAACCAGTCCTTTGCTGCTGACAATCGAAACCGTTAGAGGTGCGCTGGGCGCGGTTACAGCAGAAACACCTGGCCGCCGCTGCTACCTCACCAGTCATTGCAATGACTTTTGTTTCGCGGTCATGGCCTCTGCCACGTTTACCGAAGCGAGGAATATTGCGATGTTCAACAAAGTTCTCCAATAAAAACGCCTGCACGTGCACAATATTGCTACAGTGTTAGCTGTACTTCAAACATATAAGTGTTTGTGTGTTTGCGTGACTAACACCGGTACACACGCCATAAAACCGCATGGTTACGCCAATATAGAGGACATTTTTACAACTTCAGACGCTTTGAGGTGTTAACATTATAAAGGCATGTGGAATCACTACGAAATGGAAAAAAATTCAAGGGTGTGTTAACACAATGTTTATCTTAGTGCTCGTACGCATAAATTACTGACATGGTGCTTATAAAGCACGACATATGTGTGCATTTGTAAATGAACTCAGGGCCATTGGTAGGGTCATTGTCAAGGGCCGTTACGAAAGGAACTGCAATAAACTGCACCAAGCCTAATTAATCTTGAAGAAGTATCGAGGCGATGAAATTTTCGGAGATGTACTATTTCCTTGTCGCGACCAAGTGATTTTGTTTGTATAAATGAGCACATTTCTTCTACAATAATTCTCCAATAGTTGCGTTTGCGTGCGATAAATTTTGCGCTTTAATTACGTCGTTTTCATGCGCACTAATCTAACCGCTCCTGCTTGGGCCCAACATGGCCTTGAAGTATTGTAAACAAATGAATTTATTAAATCTGAAAGCATACTACGTTATGAATCGTATTTACCAAGGTGTTCATGCATTGATGACAGGCAAATAAATTGAAGGTTTTAGTTTCACGTTCGCAGACCACTTGAGCTACTATAGTCGGATACAACTTAAGAAGTCAGGAGGGGCCCCGCCCAGACGACCGAAGCGCGGCAGCCGATCACCTCCGCGACTAAAGAAATAGTCCCGCTCATGCACGCGCCGATGTTCTCCGAAGGCGGAGCCACCAGCTGTCCCGCTCATGACGTCAGTCCCTAGTGCGCGCCCATTGGTGCAGGCTTGTGTTCATCCGCCTTTGAGGAGGAAACGGCCGCTGACTTCTAAAGTTGTATCTGACTATAGAATAACCGGGGGTGGGGCGGAGTTAGATCCCCACACCCCGTTGAGGGGTGTGGGGGTAATTCACAAAAACTTGTGAATTACACACAAAATTGTGGAAATTTGGTGTTGGATTAAGAAAAAGATGAGCGTTAAACGAATTCGGGGTCAATTGGCAGCTTCAAGGGTGTTTTGGGAATTGACATATTTAGATGAGGCTCGCCTCGTTCACAAGTTAATGTTGCAGAAGGCGGGCTGTGAAGTGCAATAATCAGCGTGAAATTGGTATTGGATCGAAAAGAAATATGAATGTGTCAGGGACAGTGCTAGTTTCAAGGTAGCTAGGAGTTTGTAGGGAGGGTGGGGGGCGTTGCATTTTTCGAATGGCAAGGATTCAACGCGGATGAAAGTAATAGCTGGTGAGCAGTCAAAATAATTTAGAAAGGCTTACAATATTACCAGGAAAAAGTGAATTATTTAGCTTTAAGCTATGACGATATAGCCTTTAATAAAAAATGAAACGAACTGATTGTGACATACGTGATGCTAATAATAATAATTGTTGGCTTTTAACGTCCCAGAACCACGATATGATTTTCAGAGACGCCGTAGTGGAGGACTCCCGAAATTTCGACCACTTGGGGGTTGCGGCTACAGCTACGAAAGCAGTTTGAAGACCTGGCATAGCTTTGAGGTAGCATGCTTGACTGCCACGCAGGATGCCTTGGTTCAATTGCTGCTCGAATCCTGATTTTTCGCTCACCGATAACGCCGCCGACGCCGACACCGGATTTTCTGCTGCACGAGGTGCTGAACACCATCACGTTAAAATTTCCGATGTCTGTTCTCACCGTTCCTAGGTTCATATTAACTGTCAGTCACCTGTGGCGCATACCCGCATACTATGGCCCTTGGTAGCGCGCATGCGCCACGCGTGGCAGGGCGAAAGGGCTTAGTGACGTACGCGACAGGGTTTTCACGTTATTCATGTTGTAGAGAGACAGAGAAGAGACCGACACTCGTGTTATAGAGTGTACCGGAAGCATTCTGATGATGATGATGACCTCTTCGTGATGGCGCTTACCCACAAAGAGGGATGGGCCAAGATCCGGGCGGCAGGATGTTTGAGGTAAATACTTGCGAGGCTAAAGATAAACGATGTAATTTTAGACTAAAAGAGAAAAAAAAAACACAACAAAAACATAGCTAATATTTAAAAATTCTGTAGAGCAAACAGTCAGACTATCAGATGTGATGTGTGACGAATGTAACGGGTTGTAATTCATAGTGAAAATAAGACAATATAAACTAGCATGGTAATCCTTTTGTTTCCTGTATGTAATCAAACACTGCAAAGTGGACCTCCCTGTGGCTATACCCTAATGTAATGCCACCGAATGATAAAATTTGTGCAACATTGATTTGTAATCCTAACTTTTGAAGGGGAGCGACGAGGCATCTCTTTCTCTGAATAGATTACCGGTGACAGAATAAAAAGAAATGCTTTATTGTCTCTATTTCACCGCAAAACTGACATAATGAAGACGCGCTGAGTCCAGCTTTGCGCAAGTAATAATTCAACTTCGGAATTCTGCAGCGTAGTCTGGTGAACGTAACTTCTACTTGTCGTGATACACACCACTGCTTATTCCAGCAAAATCTTAGATGTGCGAAGTCGCTGAATTTATCCAATGAAGATTTGCCTATTTCATTATGCAGACACGCATTTCGAAATCTTATTGCTGTCGCGTAAGCAGTATCGGGTATAATCGGTGTAATGGGTCCGCTTAAAGCTTATGTGGCTAATGAGTCCGCCATCTCATTTAAATATACTCCGCAGTGGCCTGGTACCCATAACAGCTGAATTTTTCGCGAGTTTTCCGGTATTAAATGATGAAACATATTATCGAGTGGTAAGTTTGTCGTCGAAGAGAGCGCCGAACATACCGAAAGAGGAATCTGCAATTATAACTGCTTGTGATTCGCTTGAAGGAAGTTTTCGCAGAGCCAGAGCAATAGCAAAAAGTTCTGCAATGAAGATAGGTGTGTAATCTGGAAGTCGAACAGGAAAAGACCAGTCAAGAGAAGGAGAGAAGATGCCTATCCAGCCTTTTCTTTTGATGTAATGTAATCTTGCAACTGATCAATGTAATCTTGCAACTGATCATTTAAATACCGTGATGGCATTTGTTTCGCATTCGGAGGAAAAATATTAGCAAAATCTATGTGAAGTTTTGAATGAATTGTACGCGTTGAGCCAATATGTTTAATTTTAACTTTCAATGGTTCTAGCAGCGCCTGAACGAATATAATCTGTGTGGTCTACCCGTGTTGCCCTGGTTGAACACTTCCTTTTCTTTTATTGCGTGCTCACCAGCAACCCCTCCTCGCGTCCGCTTCTTCGCGCGTATTGTGCGTGGTATATCGTCTACCGCCAACGTTTTCCCGCGGTAAACGTAACATTCTCCCGAGGCCGCGGTGTGGTGGCTTGCCTCCAAAGGGTACAACCGTTGAGCGGCGTCACGTACTTGTTGACCGTTTGGGAATGCAATCTTGAAGTACCTCTCGATGCCGTCCCGGCCCGGAAACGCCTCGACCACTCGGCCGACCTTCCATGGCAGCGCTGGCATGTTGTCGTCCTTAGCAATCACCAAGTCACCAACGCGTAGCTGGGACGAAGACGACGGCGGGGGGGGGGGGGGGGGGGGGTGGATGTGATGAGCGGAGCGCAGGAGAAGCAAATATTCCTTCTTCCGCCGTTTCCACAATCGATGCCGAAGCTTGTCTTTGTATTTCACCCGCCTTCGCAAGTCAGGTGCGGTGAACTAGGCAAACAGCCGCTGGTCCTTGCTGGTAGCCGCACGACACGCTTGCCGGTTAAGCAGTGCGATGGCGTCAGCGCCTCTGCATCCTCCGGTGTCCTCGCAGAGTTGCGTCAGAGGGCGACAGTTGACGATCGCTTCTACCTCAGCCAACACAGTGAGCAGCTCTTCGTAACTGAGGCTGCTTCGTCCAAGGCAGCTCTTGAGCGCATCCTTTTATCGCCGGATGACGCGCTCCCAGAAACCTCCCCACCACGGAGCTCGTTCGGCGATGAACTTCCAGTTGATTCGGTGGGCACCTTGCGTGGTCTTGACTGCTCTTGCTGAACAGCGATCGCAGTTGTTCGGAAGAGCTGCGGAATGTCCTGGCGTTATCAGAGTAGACTGCAGATGGAATGCCACGCCTAGATGTAAACCGACGAAAGGCAAGGATGAATGAGCGTGCTGTCATGTCCGAGGTTAATTCCAGGTTCACCGCCCGTGTCACCGCGCAGGAGAAGACGGCAATATGAAGCTTCGCAGACTGTTGAGTAGAACGGTAATAAAGTGGACCGCAGAAGTCGACTCCCACGACGTCGAACGGTGACACCTCCGTTATGCGGTCTTTTGGTTGTGGTGCCACTGGGACCGACGCTGGAAGCAAATGTCGGCGGCGACACGGCAAGCGCGACTGGAGCACTTTCTTAACGGTTCGTCTTCCCTTTAACATCCAAATCTTGATCGGAGGTAGTCAGTCTCAGAGTGTGTTAGCGCCCCATAATGTGTGAGCGGACTGCTGTTCGCTGTGTTTTCGAGCTGCTCTAGATTGCAGCTCCGTGGCGTCGACGCCATAGGGGGTCGTCGGGAGAAGTTGCTGGAGAGCTGTGGCGGGTATCCCGGAATTATTGCTTGGAGAGCTTGTGTCGGGGAAGCGAACCGCAGCAGAGGATTCTCAGGATTGTCAGGTGGGCTCCGAGGCCCAGGTCATGTGGCTGCAACGACAGAAGAGCAGAAGCGGTATCCAAAGAATGCCCCGTTTTAATACGGAACGAGAGAAGTACGCTGGGCGCGGCCCGGGTGGACGGTCGTCGTGAATAAACGCTGCCTTCAACCAGACTCTCGCTCTTCCTTCGCGTTGCTAGCGTGAACTCGGATCATCGAGGGGCTGTCGATACCAACCAAAACCTGAGGTGCAGAAGCGTAACTTGAACTCCGGCATTTAGACGACGGAAATGTGTCGTGGATATCAAGAGCCGTGGTCACTTGGTAATAGGATTGGGTGTCTAAGTTCCTCTGGCCCCTCAAGTTCCTGTAAGCGGCTTCCAGATCTGAGCAACCCGTCCTTGTCAATATCCCGCTGCAGGGTTAGAACACTTGAACCTGATGGAAACGGCTGGCCCGCGTGACGTGTAGCGGCCTCTGCAGGGAAGGCGGTTTTCTGAACAAACTTAATCCAGTATCGCTCCGCGTGATCTATTACCAGTGACGTCAGCGGCCTAGACAAGGATGCCTGTTTTCGGGAGGCGTTGCAGACAAACCTCAAAGTCCAGGCGGTTACTATGAGAAGCCTGGAGAGTGAGCTGTACTTCTCGAGGTCCAGTAGTGGTGTCTGTGGATGTATGGCTTGCGGTGAGACTGCGGCTGGGCACACGGACGCAAGTTCGCTGTTCACGTCATAAACCGTCAGCTCAGAGCAAGGATTGAAAGGCCAGCTCCCTCTTGTTCGGTCAACCAAGGAGGTACTATCCACCACTTCGTCTCTCGTGTTAAAACTCCTGCCGATACTCCGCGCGTCAAGAGGTCTGCTGGGTTGTCTGCGCTCACGCAGTGCCGCGAATTGTAGTCTCGATTCAATGTCTGAATCTCCTGCACACGGTTCCTTACGAATGTCTCCAAGCGGTGAGCATCTCCAGAGAGATGCAATGTAGCGCTATCGTTGAATCCGTCCAGAAGGAGGCGACACATGACGAGAACTCGGATATTTTCTGGATGTAATGCCATAATCTCGCCGCTAGAAGATACGTAAGAAGCTCTAAGCGTGGTGAGACATCGTCTTCAATGGTGCAAGGCGAGACCTGCTAATGAGGAGTCGTACGAACACTGCGACTCCGTATGCCTGAGGGCTGGCCTCAGCGAATAAATGAATTTTAGCGCGTCCATGATCTTGCGATGCCAATGCTAGGCCACGTGGAATGCCAATGGTAGATAGAACAGGCAGTTCCGACACCAACTTCTTCCATAATTCCTCAATGTCAGGTGGAAGAGGCTCGTCCCAATCGAGGCCTTGTCGCCATAGCCGCTGGAATATGATACGAGCTGTCACGTGAAATGGAGCGACGAAGCCCAGTTGCTCGAATAGCCTGGCGTATGCTTGCAAAACGGTTCGCTTCGTCGATGGTTGAGTGGAAGCGAATGCGAATGCGGCTTGCGTAGAGATGATGATGTCATCTGATGAGCGGTCCCACAGAAGACCAAGCACCTTGGACTTATAGCTCTGCTCGGCAACATTTTTTAGTGAGATGCCGTCGTTCAAGAACTGTTCGCAGAGAATGCGGGACTTTGAGCACCATTTTCTCAATTACAGTCCCGCATCGGTAACGATAGGATTCGCTTCTCGGTAAATCTCCAATGCCCCCTTTTTGGAAGACGCGCCTATGACTAAGTCGTCCACGTAGAATGACCGTTGTAGGCGGGCGACGATGTCCAGGTTGTCCAGGTGTTTCGTCTTCCATGTTTCGAGGTGGTGCTGCAGGGTTGCTGACAGCCAGAACGGGCTGGAACACGCTCCGAAAGGGACCCTTGTCATGCGCCACTCGTCGATTGTCGGGACGGGATGCTCACATGTCGGTAGTTGGTCGATCCACATGGAAAGAAGAGCGTCTCTATCTGGAGAAAGGCCTTTCGGCTGTCCACGGTAAGAACGAAGTTGCTGTTCCTAAACTGCAAGAGCGGGTGCAGGAAGGAGTTCAGGACCCAGCTTGATGCCTTTATCAAGCATGTCGTTCAAAGATGGTTCACCGTATTCGTGCGATGAGGCATCGAACACGACGCGGACCTTTGTAGTCACGGCATCACGTCGGACTACCGCATGATGAGGCAGGTAGTAGATGGTCTGTCCAAGGTGCGCAGACGGCACTACTCTCTCCGCGTGGCCTTCCTTAAAGTACTCGGTGATAGTGGCATGGTACTCCTTCAGAACATCTGGGTGAAGTTCGAACCGCTGAAGCTCACGCTTCAGCCTGGTTTCAGCCACAGTTCGGTTAATACAAGGCGTGAGACCTGGCGTCTTGGTCATGAGCAGTAGCGTCCTGCGCTCTTGTGCACTACGCTACGAAAGTGGACGAGCGCTGGGTGCTTGCTGACGTCTCATCTGCTTTATACCGATGGCGTCCAAGCGCCACATCTCTGGTCGGGCTTCCGTGCACCAGTCGTCAGAACAAGCCAGGATCAAGGCAGTGGCGCTGACGTTACGCAGTGAAGTAAGATGGTAGACGTTAGCGCACATTCATTGAGCTACCCCGCCCCAAATATGGTCTCTACTGAACACAGATTTTCGGTAAACCGCTCGACGCGTCCGGTCACTACCCTCGATCCAGTAGTAGTCTGAACCGATCAAAACGCTTATCGTAGAGTCTTGAGGTTGGTCCCCTTGAGGTTCGTCAGCAAAGGCCAGATTGTGGTCATGCATCATAATGATAACATTTGGCTCTAAAGTGGGACCTTTTACGGTGCAGACCTCTGGCACCTCCAGAGCTTCAAGATCGACGACGATCGGCTCAATACGTCCACAGAGCGTCGCGTTTACCCTTCGGCACTGGGAATGTCGTGGGTGGTTTGACCCGCCGAGCGTGAAGACGTCCATCTCTTCATTTCCAGTGCATGGCAGGCAAAGATGCGGCGACGGGTCTTTACGGATAAACGTTCGTTCACTGCCGGTGTCAAGCAGCAGTCCGGAAACCGTGGCCGTGTGGCCACAGTTTCCGGATGCCCACACTGTGGATGTTTGGAGCGACACAGACGACGAGCGCGTGCTGCTTGCAGGAGCCTTTGCTTCCTGCTTTTCTCGTTGTGTGGCCGCCTCCCGGGTTTCGGCACCAATAATGTAGAGACAGAGAAGAGAGCGACACCCGTATTTTCCCAGGCTGAACACCTCGATCCTTTTATTTTATTACGTGCTCACGAGCAGCCCCGCCTTACGCCAGCTTCTTCGCGCGTTTTTTGCGCGGCATGACGTCTCCCGCCGATGTTTTCCCGCGGTAAACACAACACACGTTATCACCTGTCAGTCGTTATACACAGATGCCTTCCTATGGCAATTTTGGTACGTTATAAGTTCAGGAAGGGACCACGAGAGCACCCAGACGTTGGCGGCTAGATAGATAGATAGATAGATAGATAGATAGATAGATAGATAGATAGATAGATAGATAGATAGATAGATAGATAGATAGATAGATAGATAGATAGATAGATAGATAGATAGATAGATAGATACGGTAAAAGTGTCTTTGGTTCGCTAAGAAATGCTTCGCATTTAATACGAGGCGTTGTGAGTGATCAGCCGCTATGGAAACTTGTAGCAGCAGAACGTATGGGAGACCAGCGCTGGATAGGTGGCGCGCCAAAAAAGGGCCCCTGGCGGTGAGTCGCGATATAACACAGCCGCTCCCGCCCAGACGGCGGGCTGCAGTGTATCGCGGTGAGCGCACGCGCGTGCGCCGTTCCCGCGGTATTGGCGCGAACAGTTCGAACAGCCATTGCGTCAGTAACGTGTACTATGATTTAGAAAAAGAATAAGTTCGTCTGAAGGCGACTTTCACAACAAAAGCACTGGGAAACAGACAGACGCTCCACAAAGTACACTATACGTCTATGCATACGGCGTCGAAGAGTCAGTGCTGTGCCGCGATGGCGACTCCCTCGTTCTGGCTGCGTGCTGGGATTTGTGTCTAGTTTGTGCTGGCTGACAAGCCTGCATTGTTAAGTCCGTGCTGAGTCGATACCACGCTGCCCAATTCTGCAGTAAAAATTAAAAAAAATAAATAGAGGCAAGGGGTAGTTGCTCGTTCTTTTTTCTGCGGTGGTATGTATGCCCAGTCCGCGGAATGTATGCACGCGGACGTTGATCAAGCAAACCGCCGTGGTAGCACAGCAGGCATGGCGTCGCGCTGCTATGCTATGGCGCGGTATAGGATCCCGGTCACGGCTGCCGCATTTCGACGGGGGCGCAATACAAAGAACACCCGTGTACTTAAATTTATGTGCACATTAAAGAACCCCAAGCGGTCAAAATTAATTCTGTATCCCACATTACGGCGTGCCTCATAATCATACCTTGTTTGGCACGTAAAACTCTCGCCATTGTCGATGTTCATCACAGACCTTTATTGTAAGCAGACACAGGCACGCGAAAAAAAGAAGAGTACGTTAGGCGAATTAAGCGACGAGTTGAAATCCAAGACATGTGAAACTTCTTTAGCGAGGCATAAATTCCGATGTCACTTCGCCACGGCAGACAATGCAGAAAGAAGCTTTACCGCATCGGCTGACTGCAGAAATCTAAGCTTCGAGTAGTCCGTTGCTTTATTCCTTTGAGGAACCCTGCCTGTAGCACAACCCGCCACGATTGTCTAGTGGTTATCGTGCTCGACTGCTGACCCCAATGTCGCGGGATCGAATCCCGGCCGCGGCGGCCCCATTTTTGATGGAGGCGAAATGCTTGAAGCCCGTGTACTTAGATTTAGGTGCACGTTAAGGAACCCCATGTGGTCGAAATTTCCGAAGCCCTCCACTACGGCGTCTCTCATAATCATGTCGTAGTTTTGGGACGTAAAACACCGACAATTGTATTATACCATGTGTGTAGCACAATTATGTTAAACGGAAGCATCACAGAATCGAGTATCCATTGTGTGCTTATTTTTTTATAACAGTTCAGTGGCTTAGGCGAACGTGCACCCGCACACATCTTGTAGATAAGGCAGATTTTCTTCTAAGTACCTGTTTGCAAATAATGCAGACTACTTGCCTATCGTATCATTCACTTCACGTGGTGGCGTCAGCATGAGCTTAGTGGTGCTGCAGCAGTCAGATTAAACAATTGTTACACATGCCGTATGCTGCATGATATGCTCACTTTATCTGCGGCAAAACACCGGCTAAATTCTGTTCTTTGGCCCTGCTTTCCACTGGTAGCCGTCTTCACTATCGAATAAATCTAGGAGACACGCGCAATTCGGTTTAGAAACCAGCGCGACGCCGCTTGAGAAGAGAGCAAAAGCAGAACATACGCTGCTCGCCTGACTACCTGGATGCAACGCCGCCTCCGTTCTTATTCATGTGGCTTAGAAGGAAATACGTAGAAGGATACGTCCTCCCTCATTTCTACGTATTGTGGAACTTGAATACGCAACAGTAGCGCCAGCGTCCTTTTGTTTTCTTTCGGCGATACGCGCCCGCATCGCCTCTACCAGTCGCCGCTCTCGTCCGCGGGAGCGGCTGGGATATGCGCGCTTTGACCACCAGGGCGACGCTGCCCGTACTGCGGAAACTCGAGCGCTGGTTCCCTATATGAGAGCTTCGCAAGGACCTCCTTCGTAGTCGCTCTCCACAGCGGAGAGATCTGCGATTTCACTGAAATGTCTTTACCATAAGCGCAAACTTGTTCCTTACTTTTTTTTACTAGCTCCCATAGCTTTGTGCGTACGATGGGCTGGAGTAACCGAAGGGGCTTGCCGCCTCTCGGCTTCCTTTCTTGGAAGACATGAAAGGCTCGTACGTGTCTTACATCTCTTTCAGGCCGGGCCAGGTCACATACCGACAAAGCTTTCTCCATGTCTTTGGTGCGCTCCCGTGATCGTCAACGTCATGGTAGTGCAGCAAGGCAGCTTGCCTGAGTTGGAACGGGATGACGGCTTTGAAACACTCACCTGAGTCTTCTTTACCTGGCACGCATTTCCGCAACGCTCCATCCGCCTCCAGCAGGTAGATCTCTAGCTCACTGGAAGCGATGTCACCTGCCGTAGAGCTCGCGCTATCTGTATTTCTTGCGGTTTTAAGGCGCCCTCTGACTTCTGTCCCACCGTACGTCTCTGCCTTGAGACTTGCGATCAGCGTCTAAGAGTAAGCATCTTTGTGCTGGGCTTTGATGAGCTCTTCCCGACTGAACGCAATATCGATGGGTGCGCGCACTCCGACGATATGCTCCTGCTCGTGGGGTTGTGGGGGAAGAGCATAGGTGTGCGCCCCCCCCCCCCCTAGTCACCTAAGAAGAGAGGGGCGCAGAGTCTGCCCCATACGGGGGGGGGGGGCGCCGCGATGAACCTTCGCCTACCCTGAAGGGGAACCCTGAGCACGCCTATGGGGAAGAGGCTTCCCTCCTTCCACGCTTTCGTCCCTCAGTACAGAAAAGCGCTCGCACTCTTTCATGTCGTTCATTCCTGTCAGCAACGTACACACTTTGGCGTCCGCGTTAGGCGGAAAGTTGACACGATCAACCGCCGCAGCCACTCTAGGGTTGGCCGTGAATATCTCATCCGAGCAGCCTAGCCACGAAGGCAGCCCAAGTTCGCACTCGCTCAAGCCGCTGACGCCTGTCTGCGACGCGTGAACTTTCTCGTCCGTCTGTCGGCGAAAAGCACTCTTGACCCTCCGCCTCAACCGCTCTCGGCTCGGGGCGGGGTGCGAACCCTCCGGAAAGGATCCTCTTTACCTTTTCGGCTCTCGGTGGCGTGGCGAACGGCGTGTAAGTGACGCTAGCGAAACTTCGCGATAGCCGCCGTTGCCGATATCGACCACAATGCCGGTCTTCTTCAATGAATCCCGGCCAAGGATGACCGGTACAGTGAGACCAGGCTGGTGAACGGAGTGGTGTGTGCGGCGTGGCTGACTCCAGCGGACTTCGAGACGCATAACACCATTTGAGCCAGAAGCGTAGCCAGAAATTTTTTCTTGGGAGGGGGGGGGGGGTGTTCGCCATCTTTGTATATTCGTGCGCGCGGTTTGTATGTGTGCGTGTATATATATATATATATATATATATATATATATATATAGATATATATATATATGTGTGTGTGTGTGTGTGTACGCGTGCGGATGTCGCTATCGTTAATTCTTAAAGGCGTTAAAGAAGTTGTCGTGGCGTCATATCACGTGGCTGGCGTGTTTCGTCGCAAAAATATAATAAGGAAAAAATAGACTATAGAAGAACACATTCTGCCAATGTTCGGACGAGTAAGCCGCTGGTTTGGTTTGTGTTTGTGTTTCTACATAGATTGCGGCTGGGTGTTGCGTATACACGAAGATACCTTTGCAAGACTGGGCAGGAGCGAAACCCTAACTGCAGTGTGTGTCACACGTCTGAGACTATTCACCACATCCTGTGCGTGTGCCCTCAGTACGCGACCGAAAGACAATCACTTAAGTGCGTCGTAGATCGTCTGGCACTCCCGACCTTTTTCGGAGGAGAAGCTTTTGGGTGCTTGGGAGCATGCAGACCAGGCCCAACGAAGTTTAAAGTGCCTATTGAGATTTCTAAGTGATACAGGTTTAGATGCTCGTCTTTAGAGCATGTGCGGCATAAAGACTTTTGCGCGTGCCCTGTCCCCGTGCAAAACAGTGTGTACAGTGACTCATTTGCCATACCATCGTCGCCTATCATCACACCTCCCTCTTTCTCTTTCTTTCCCCTTTCCCCTTACCCCCGTGAGGAGTAGCAGGCTAGAACCCGCTTTTCCAGGCCGACCTCTCCTCCTTCTTCTCATTAAAGCATCTTCTTTCTTGCGCGAAATTACGTTGTTGCATTGATATGAGTAATTGTGCAGGTGTCTGTACGAGAAGCATTGCGACAGACAGTATATTTTTCGACAGAAGACGTAAGGAAGGACATCGCATTTATGAAGACAGAGTTTATTTATAGCCATACTTATCACAATATTCTGAGTTCAGCGCAGTAGAACTGCGTGAAACCCACGGCAGTATTATCGCAATAAATAATTAACAATAAATAATTTACATGCTCTAAAAACATAAAATATAGAGTAAAACATTTAATGCAATATCTTCTGACCACTTAGAACGACGGCACACAGTGAGGTTGCATTGATAACGCTCAGCTCTGAATACAAAAATAGCATTTTCTGCGAAAGATCAAGACAAACATGGTTTTGAACAAACTAGTATTGAAATGATTTGAATGTGAAGGTGTTTATAATAAGACGTGTTTTCTAAGTATTTTAACGTCCTTATTATAAAAAATAATGCAGTGAAGGCAATGGCAGAGGCTCTTTTTCTGCGCTTACTATTTACAACATTAGTGCACTGACAGTGAATATTGCTAGAAGTTCACGGCTCGATTGGCTCTTACTCACTCCACGAACGCATGAAATGGGTAACTCAGCAGATACAACAGCATATTTCAAGTGTGACAACCCCAACATTTTCTCTAGAAAATGGGCTATAAACCAGTTGTAAGAACTACACGGCAGCTTACCTGCACAACAAATATTCATGTTCGCGCAACAAATATTCGTATTGACACAACAAATATTCATGCACAATGGGAGGCGGAGAGACACACCTATGGTCCGGCCATGATGAAACACTGAAAACGATATTGTACACAGCAATTGCAGCGGGGGCGGAAGGCACCGCCATTGCGCATGGGTTTTTGTTGTGCAGAAAAGCTGCTTGTAGTTTGCTCAACTCGTCTATGCTGCAGCATTTTCCGTTTCGCAACGGTCCACTAGCACTTGCTTGCACAGAACTAAACAGCGCTCATTAGCGAAGCCTTCACAATTTCGTTTGCATAAACGGATACAAACGGAAGCTTGTTGCTGGCCACTCTGTGAAGCTACCGTGAACTGCTTTTTGGTATCTACACTGCAAAGCTGCATAACTGTCGAGATTGCTTTATTGATTTCGCAATCTTGAAATCGAAGGAAAGAAATCATTCACTGGCGAATTTTCACTCTTCTACAAAGCATCATATTTAGCCGTATTCACATTTCGGCTCAATGTTGAATTCAGTTCCCATATCGCGAAACAAATCTACGCAATAAACGTATAAAAAGCACTCGACAACGCCTTCACTAGCTCAGACTCGCGATGTTTTCAGATGTTTCGACGTACGGCACCTTTAAACTAGCACAATGCGCCGTATGAGGGCGCGGCCAGTGATGCTCTGACGTGGCTCAGCGGACCGGGTGATGAGAGGAACATAAACGACCAGTGAAATCCAAGGACTAGACGGCCTCCATCCGACTGTCATCAATAACGATCGATGCACCGATAGAGGTTTTCTCTGCCTTCTGTCGTGCAGCCAACAGCCACGAGCGCGGCTTTTCATGATGATAATTAGCAATACGAATACCCAGAAGCCAGCATAGCTTTCTTACTTTTCCAGCGACAGCCTGGGAGAAGGCAAATTGTGTTCGTTCGTAAGCGACATACGTCCTTCTTAGTGAAGACGTCTAGTCAAATTGCTCCCATTATTTATACTGCGAAAGAGACAAATATTTGCTCGCTTCTGATGGAACTGTTCTTGAATTTCTACAAAACCTTCAGTAATATTATTTTACAAAATTCTAAGCTTCCGCAGTTAGCTTAACTATCTTAAGTAACCATGAACGGAGCTTTAACATTCTCAGTGTTTCTCCTCGTTAGCTGTCTTTTGTCCGGTTAGTGCAACTACTTAACGACCCTGCAACAGTTTTCGAACATGGTCAGAAAACGCTGCCGACCGGTATTCGAGGCTTCTGTGAACGTGCGAGCCAAGCATTGTACCCCTTCGGCTAAGCAGGGAATCTGCAATTACGTTTGAGAGGCAGCTAGAAATTGCTCGCCCTTATTACGTCATCGAGTGGCGTGACTACGACAATGGAGGGAACGTCGCGGCCATTGGCCGATTTGAGCATTGCTTGTGCTGCACAGTTACCGCGATTGCCACGGGGCGCCGTCACGTGCTAGCACTGCGATCTGTAGTGTGTTAGGATTATAGAGCAGCGATACTAGCACGCTTTCGATTACACCTAAAATGAGGCGACGCATTCCGAGAGAAAACGAAACGCGCTGAAGTTCGTGAGCGCGCGCTGACGTAGGTTCTCGCGTCCTTGTCACTGCCCCACGTGTGGCTTTCAGCGCACTCATCTCGACGATAGGAGAGGAAAAAAAAAAGCTTTTAATTAATGCGCGCGACAAAATCCCCGTAACTCCGCTGGCACTTGACGCGTTCTAAGCATTTTTGCGGCAGTCGATTCGCGGGGCAATAAGCGCCGAGAGTGAGGTTGTTCGAAAACCCCTTTAAAAACATGGCCTCGCAGCACTTCGAGGCATCATCACTCTGAAACTGAACGAAGACCGAAGAACGAAATGTGAAGTGCTCCACAGAGTAGCCGGCTCCATAAGTGTCCAGATCAGAAGTTCTAAAGCTCCGCCATGTTATCCGAGTTACTCTACTTTTCACGACTACGGCGGAATGGGGCAGAATTTGGGGAGAGAAAAACGGTGTCCGATACACTGCCAGGATGGTGAGGTTCTGACTAGACGGTATCGGAATGTTAACGCACTGAAATAGATGGCTAGTGCCATTGAGGCAGACGCACATGTACGGCGTTCTATACATAATTTCCATTTCTTTCTTGCTTCTTGCGCACTATCTTTAGCAGATGCGCATACATAGTGCAGTCAAGCTCGTACAAGTTGTCACATGTTCTTGGAAATCAAATAGCTCCCATTTTATGCAGAGCTCTGAGCTCGCGGCGATATGAAAAAAGATCTGAAGCCTTGTGCACGCTTCCGCTGGCAGAAATGAGTAACGTTTTTTTTTATTTAGCAGCGCAATAAGTAACCCGAAAAAACATGAAGAACTTTGGTGTTCTCAAAACAAGGTTCCTAAAGTAAGTGCAGTCTATGGTTTGACATCCCTGTGCCAATTACCGTTTTGTCTGATCGTCTGATATGCTGAGCGAAAATGCAGGCGAACAGTACGTGTATAATGAAGTCTACGAAATTTCGCGGGATCGGATCCCGGCCGCGGCGACCGCATCTCGATGGAAGCAAAATCCAAGAGGCTCGTGTACTTGCATTTATGTGCACGTTAAAGAACCCCAGGTGGTCGAAATTTCCGGAGCCCTCATAACCATATCGTGGTTTTGGGACGTAAAGCCCCAACAATTATTATTCTACGAAGTTGAAGGAACGCCGAGAGATGAAATAAAAAAAATACCCTTGAAAGACGAGGTACCGAACGCGTTCTGTGTTTCCACAAAGGTCACACCAGGTGCCTAACACCGCGTACCGTTATGGCGACATGTCCCGTGATACGATGCCGCGTATCGGTTCTAATGAGTGACGTTGAGAACGAAACATGTGGAACGTGAGTCATTTGTGACACAACTGCGCACACATTTTGTCAGAGTCTAAAAGCGTAACACAGCTCTCTTTCTCTCAATGCCCAGATCCATGAGAAATTTATCGTCGGGTCCGACGTGAGAATTCTTCAGACGGTGTAGTCCAGCAAACGCTCACAATAGGCACGCACGGACTCAGTGCTGTTTCCAGGGTCGTCGAAACAGCACATGCGGTACGCTTTAGAGCTCTTGGTCAGCACAGCACAGTCCTGGCAACGCTTGCGCACATGAGTTCCCCATAGACAATCGCCTATCTCGTCATGGCGAAGCGTCACTGGCAACGCCGTGGACGAAGGCTGGCTCGGCGGACGACACCAGGCCACCCGGACGAGCAGAACCGCCAGCAGTAGCTGCGCCGTGGTCGTCATAGCCTTGTGGATATTGCCTGCACTAAGAGGAAAGCAATCTCGCTTTTAGCCAGAAGAAGGAGCCAACATCTAAGAACACTAGCGCTTTATCCGGCAATGATGAAGCCAGCGCGCTTCAATGGACTGCTTACGCCGAGCGCTCATTCTTTTCGTTGGTCCCTACTACGGTAGTCAGCTCGCATGTAATTCTACATTTTAACGGGACTAAAATAGTACGCGAGTTGGTTCGTATGTGTAAGTCAACGCACTTACCAATGCACTCTTCAAACTTGAACATACTTCCCTACATAAAGGGGAGTATGGACGCGTATGGACGCGTGTGTGTCCAATAAACATTCATCTCTCGTGTCCCCAAGTTTACCTTTTTTACTCCAGTAGTCCACAGGCTTCGTTCTTTAGTTCGTTTTATGCGAGTTATGCCTTTATTCGTGTTATCTGTACAGACAGACATAGGCATGCGCAGGGTTCCCCTTCAGTGCAGGGTTCCCCCCCCCCCCCCAATTATGTCAATGTATGGCGCTGACATTGCGGCCCCCCTCCCGAGTCGCAGCGCCCCCCCCTCCTTATTATGTCAATGTGTGGGGCACTGCGCCCCCCCTCTTAGGTGAATAGAGGGGGCGGCCGCCCCCCCTGCCCCCCCCCCGTGCGCACGCCTACGCAGACAGATGCGTACATTACCATAACTAATAAACCAATATTAAATATTATTATTCTCGAATGTTTATTGTCGTACCTACACTGCATAATACAGGACATGAACAGTAGCGGCTTGAACAGAAGAGCTCAGAGGTGAGGTCCATTAAGCTAGGTCAAACAAATCGCAGAGAAAAACCAAATGAAAGGTTATAAACTGGGTTGCTAATGAAACGACACATCACAGAAATACCGAAATGCGGGCCTGCAAAAGCAATGCGGTGGCATTCACGGCAGCGCCGAGTGGTAAGGCCCCTTAAACCGCGTCAAACACATCAGAACAATACAGCAAATTATGTCTGTTATGAACCTTGTTGCAGAGGAAATCTCAACGTAATGCAGCCAACTAAATAAAAGTGAAGTCGAAGGTCAAAGCCTAACAGGTTTCGGGATTTGCGACTATTAATTCTAATTGCATCAAGAGTTTATCCAGTTAGAACTAATGGCACGGTAAACAGTCACATGCGCTCCCCACATTTGCACTCAAAGTTGGTTTTAAAAATAGACACTTTACTGCATGTCAAGCCCGTTTTTCTTTCTTTTCCAGTTGCGGATTTTACGCAAGAGTTTCCATGAAAAAGAATGGAAAACTTGTATTTGCAAGTATTCAAGCATCACTATGTTCATTATTACGTTAATTCCACGCAGTAACAATTTTAGCAAGGTGGTGAACATATTGTCTATTTTAGAGCTTACACGGAACCTTGCATATAGCAAACAATATATCCGTAATATTGGCTCCATTAATATAATGAATTCGGAATCTGTCTATGATAGGCTCATCGATGTACAAATATAGTATACCGCTTCACTGACTTGATTTCGTTGGTAGCCTCTAACCAGAGATTACCTGAATGAATCGTGCTTGATGCAAGGTGATCGAAGTGCAGCAAGTCACTGGTACCGTGAAGGGCTGGGCAAAGATACTTTGAAATTGTATCGCGATACGATACAAGATACTCAGACAAGAAGTATTGGAAATACAGATACAAGATACTGCCGCAATAATTGTATCCGATACGATACTTGGCAATTGTATCTTAAGATACTTCGATACATTCTGTAATTTGTTATAACAGATCCATATAACGTAGCAGCGAACGCCTATGCACGAAAATGTCTTCTTGAAAATTTCCTAACTGTGACCTTTTTTGTTTCACTTTAATGAATTGTCTGTTAGCTTCTCAAAAGTTTTGCCCTTCCTGCTCAAAGCACATTAGTTTCCTTCCAAAACAACTTATTGGGGTTTGTTTTAGCTTCTTCACCGGACAACTCTTTATACGCTTCACTGACAGCGGTTCTTGCTTGTCATTTTTGTAATTAATGGGAGTCGCTGCTTAGCTTGCCGACCAGCTAGCGGGTTGCCATATAATCACAATAACTTCTATCAGAAGCCTTCGCATGACGGCGCAAATACCGGCGTGGACTTTTACCTTGTCCGTAAAAGACAGTTTGCACAATACCGTATATCCGGGCAGGTGTACAGCAGCAACAACGCTGGTAGCGATTTTATTTTATTGGAGGGGGGGGGGGGGGCGTATGGTGCATACTAAGGGTTTGAGACCTTTCGCTAGCGGCCCCGCCCGCACGCATGACCATCTTCGTCCCATTTGTTTTTATTTTCTAGATAAATATGCTCGTGAGCTACACGGACATGACAGGTCTCAAGCATTCCTTTCGTGAGGAACATGTGGTCACCATGTGCTGAAACATAACCGTGGAACAAAAACTCTATATTTCAGAATCCGCGTCCAGAATTCACTCCTTGTGTACATCGGTATCGATGTTTCTCGAATCCTGACTCCAAGTCCCCTTCAGAAATGACCTATATATGAGACATGGGAAAGGCTTCCTTTCGAATGGCAACGTCATTTCGTTCAAACTCTCTCCCACCATCTTCACTGTGCCGGCGCTTGGAACTAAATTTCGCGACTGTGACCCGCTGGCTATAAGCTGAGTTTGAGACCCCTAGTGTATACGTAGATGACGTAAAACAGCAATGAATTTTCATATTCTACTTATCTGCTGGCGTAAAGGATTCTTTGTTGAAATACTCACTAACGTGCAATCTTTTAGCAATTTTTCTTCAACGAGAAAGCACGTGCAACAGAGAAACGTCCCTAGACGTATTGTGTAGTTGCACAAAGCGTCGGAGGGCAGCGCCGTTATTCGCGCTATTGCCGCTTACAGCTCCCATTAGGTGGCGATTAGTAATACGAAAAATGTTTATAAAGGCCTAAAACAGGAAAACTAATATAAGTAAAATAGAGAGGTGGTTCTGTATCAAACGTTCACGTTGAATGAGTACAGAAACACAATACAGACGGCGCCCTTAATAGCTATGAGCATGAAGTATCGTAGACTTACCTATTAAGACAATAGAAAATTCAGTGCCTATGAGGAATTGCCTGAAACGGATCGTTGGGACGCTCACGAGTAAAACGGAGCATTCAGTAAAACAAGGTTTCTCGAATCCCCTTCCTAACATCTTTAAGATGGCTCCTAATGATTTCCATTATTATAATTCAAACTCAGTTTCGCTATTTTCCTAAGCGATAAGCAGAATGCTTTGTAACTGTATACTCAAGGCACGCCCACATAATTATATATTTGTTTTTAAAATCGCCTTGGCAACGTGTAAATGGGTAAACAGTAGTAGAAATATAAAGCAGACAGTTAGAAGAATAAAGCACAGATCTTATTTTGGGAATGCGTTACAAAAGACATACTGCAGTGACCAGACCGGGAGAACAGTACAGAGACCTAGATAATGTATGGGAGGCAAAATGACAGCAAAAATGCACTTGTGCTAATAATCAAATTATGATTTCATGAATTATTTGTATAAATGTAGCAGGAAGTGAAAAATATGGTACGCCAAGATAATTTCTGTTAGGTAAATGCTTGCTCTATTAGATCTAGCATCAGTACCTGTGGCGCTAAAGTTGTTACAATCTTATTCGCATATAAGTTCATTCCTTGCATGCAAGTCAAGCTTTACATCCACGAGATCCTTCAAATCGCTGATACGTAAAATCCACGAAACACAAAGCAACCCCATTCTTGCACGCATCACATTTCGTTACGGAGCAAGACGCAAGAGAATCTTCAATAACGACACTGTAGCAACATCATAATTTGCGCGATGGACGCTGTACGCGGTGGAGTACGCGGCGCAGGACAGTTGCTAAGAGCAAGTGTCGCGGCATTGGTGCAACTAAAAGAAAAGAAATCGACAAAACAAAAGGTACGTTATTCTAATTTCTAGTTAGGATGAGAAGTCTGGGCTGAATGTACAAATAATTATTGCACTCGTTCTTTTTTATGATTGCTTGTCTTTTGCGTTAACTCAGTAGTTATAACTTTAAATCTTCATATCTACAATTCTTGGCCAATCTCCCAGTGTGGGTATGAGCCATGTGTTGAGGCACATCATCATCATCATCATCATCATCATCATCATCATCATCAAAAGGTACGTGGGCTGGGCGTAGACGTCCGCGCGCTTGTCTTCCTCATCTTCTGCCCTCACTGGAGGACTCTGGCGGAAAAATAAAATTGCGTCACTGCCCTTAGACTTATTCAGAGACGGCTTATTGGCACCAGTACCAGCTTGAAAAGCGGAGCTTGGCCAGTGATTATTGTTTCGCACGGTTGTGTTGCGATAGAAGTATCTTGTATCTTTAGATACACGATACATTATCGAATGTATCGGAAATACAGATACAGATACTCGTCTTTCGAGATGTATCACGATACAGATACAAGATACCCATAGAGTATCTAAGATAGTATCTTAGATACATGTATCTTCGATACTGCCCAGCACTGCTGGTACGGAAACGTTGATGTAGTGCGTCTCGCAAGCGCATAGACTTTCTGAGTATATAGTATGCGAACACTGAAGTCACTGTGGAGCAAGCCAGGTAGCCTTTCATGGACCACGCGTCAGACGCCCATTCCTTTGGAGTGGCACCTGTACAGCGAGCTCACTAGTGTTCACACCTGTGTAGTGACTATTAGAGTTTGCTTGACTGAGTCAAGGTTCTCTGAACCTTCTGAATGCGCGTTCACGTGAATAGAACCGTTGCGTGACGCTTTTCCTAGTGCATTCCGGGGTGCGTTAACGTGGACGTGATAGCAGCTTATCGCATTTCCTACGTACACCCAACAAGCGATAATTTCAGGGGAAGACAGATGCTTGCACTGATGAGAAACCCTTGAGCAGGGAATGTCGCTGGGGCGAACGTTTTGTGTAGACGACCTGTGTTCGTCAGGGTTTTTGTCTTGATGAAGACAGGTCTCGTTATCGGAACACTGAAAATGACATGTTTGGAAAATTTAAATCTTGCTTTTCTCGAAACCCAAATTTCAGTCGGTTTTTGTGGCGCAGTAGCTCATAACTTTTGCACAAATAAATATATTCCGCTAAGGCTTTCCATGCTCCTTGCTTAGATGTTAACCTGTGCAATAACTAGGGTAATAGAAAACGATAGACAAGTTTTAATGTTATATTATTTCATTGGAAATGTAACTTTCCGAAACGACACATTTTTCGGTTTTCAGGTTATAAGTATACCTAATATTGATGATAGCGCTAAGATCCTCGTTCATTGCACAGCCTGCGTAAACAGCTGTAATGCCGTCGAGCCATTTCTTTTTAGTAGGTTGGCTTAGTAGTTATGAGTGTTGGCGTGACGGGCGTATTTTAGGTAAGTTTGGTAGTTATATTATAATTAGTTTCAGTTTTTTTTTGTCAACACACTTGATGGGCCCTTTTAAACTGTCCTCCCAAAGGCAAACACAAAACTATAAATTTTGGTTCAAAATCTAAAAACGCTTTAAAAAGGTGGCAACATAGAATAAACTGCGGTCGCACTTCCGCAGGATTGTTCCTCATGCTGCAGTTGATTTTCTTGTGTCGAAATTTCAAATCGATCTTTATTTTACCCTACGATACTCCATAATGGCGCGTTATGAAATCTATTATAAAATCTATAGGAACTTCGTGCTGTCGGTAGCGCTTATTTCTCGGTGAACTGTTTCCTTTAAGAAGGTTGCCGAACAGTTCGCTAAGCTGGATATGGTAAAGAAATGCTGCCCTACTATATCTGCTGCTTCTTGCAAATTCGCTTAGCTTGTGGTGTTGAGATTACTCGGCCGTGTAGGCAGCGTAATTGACCCTGAGCCTACTAATCTAATCCTACATCAGATCCTACATTTGTCCAGCGTTGCGAAAAATTCGTTCGTAATATGAAGCAGCTGCGTCACCGTCTATGGGCCCCGCCGGAGACCATGTTGGCTGCTCGCGAAAAAGTTCTTCCTTTCGAAAAACGAGCTCACGCGTTTAAAAACGAAGTGTTCGACGACCTTGCTGGCAGTGTACTATAGAGAAATCGGCCTGTAGTTTACCACAGAATGCTAATCACCAAATTTCTGAATTGGTATAACTCGTGCCGTTTTCTAGTCTTTAGGAACCTAACCTTTATCGAAATTTGCACTAAAAACATTGAATGAATATTTCGCGCGCCATCCAGCGTATCTCTAGAGAAAGCAGTCTGGAACACCACCCGGTCAGGTTATCTTCCTAATTATTGTGGCGTAATGAAATCCAACCAAATTCAATGGCGAAACTGAAACCGAAGCACCAATGAGCGCAACAAGCTGATGACCAGAATGACGTCACTGTTCAAGACAACGATTACAGAGGTGTAGTTCTTCCGTGTTCTTTAATGTATGTGCGTCATGCGTGTTTTAATTGCAAGCGCCGCCCGCGCACCCACACAACGAAGTCGGTTGATGGTTGATATAAGGACGCTCACTCATTCCGGACGTCTCAGAAGATGATGATATATGGTGTTTTATGGCGCAAGGGCCACTGATGGCCAAAGAGCGCCAGGACCTGATACCGGACGTGACCAATCGTGATGTTAGGTGGCTGTATAGGGGCCTAAAATTCCTCGCGCTACAGGCGGGTAAAACATACAAGTAATAAAATTATGAGGGTGACGTGACATATGTGCATTGAGGCTCAATGATAAGTGGTCATGATATTAAAACTATGGATAGATGGCGTTAGCACGAATGCCTCGTCAACAGCCCTTGGGTCCAAGGGCCGCGAGGCAGATGCTGTCTTGAATGTAGCCACCGCAGCAGCAACCACTACTCATAGGTCGTGCTACGGGTTGCCTGGAAATATGACGTGAAAGGTATTTACATCTTTTAAAAACGCGAACAATGATTCATAATTAAATAGGAGTTCCCTACCGACGAACATGGAAGGATGTAGTGGGAGTTGCTGTCGGTAGGGTAATAAAAAGTGCTTTTTCCTGATTGCGTCTATTTCATTGCACTGGATCAGGATGTGGAGCACGGTGAGTAGTTCTCCACATCTTTCACACCTGGGTGGGTCACCGCCGGACAGAAGATATGTATGTGTGCTGTAAGTGTGTCCTATTCTTATCCTGGTAAGTGTTACTTGTGTGCGGCGTGAGCCTGATACCGGTGGCCAGTTTCCAAGAGTCGGCTTGATAACATGTAGCTTATTATGTGTTTGTCTGTCCCACGAGCGCTGCCAATAAGCCCTGAGCTTTTGTTTTAGTAAGGGTTTACGATCTAGTGCAGGAACAGCTATGGATGTATTGGCGAGACTGTGGTCGTGGGTGGATGCAGCTAGTTGGTCCGCCACCACGTTTCCGCCGATCTCGCGGTGTCCTGGTACCCAGCATATTACATGTTGTTTGAGTGTGTACACTGTTCATAAAAGAGAGTAAAGCGAGACAAGAACAGGATTTCTGTGCTTTTTCAGAGTTTTTAAAGCTTTCACAACGCTCAAGGAATCAGTGTAAATTACTGCGTGGTGTAAGTTTATTTCTTTAACGCGTTTAACGGCCGCCAGTATCGCATAAGCCTCTGCTGTGAAAATGCTTGTGTTGGGGTGAAGGACACCTGCATTCGAAAAGTATGGACCGACCGCTGCGTAGGACACACCAGCGTGAGACTTTGAAGAGTCGGTATAAAATTCAGGAAAGGTGTATTTGTACTGCAGTTCGAGGAAGTACGTACGGATATGTGCAACAGGCGCGCGCTTCGTAACTTCCTCGAATGATGCATCATAGTGTATCAGCTGCCATTGCCACGGCGGCAGTTGTACTGCGGGTGCCATCACATTGTGTCCAGAGAGTGGCACTCCGATTTCTTCGGCAAGACCTCGTACACGTAATGAATAGGGCGCTCTCAATGTAGGACGGTTATGAAACAGACCGGAATTAGACAAATCATTTGCAGCACTGTATGTGGGATGTTCACTGTTTGCATTGACCTTTAGAAAGTATACCAAAGAAATGTAGCATCTCTGCAAATGAAGGGACCACTGATTTGATTCCACGTAAAGACTCTGTACAGGGTTCGTCCGAAAAGCACCCGTAGAAAGGCGAATGCCCAGGTGGTGGACGGGATCCAGCATCTTCAAAGCGCTCGGAGTGGCAGAGTGGTAGACTATGGCCCCGTAGTCAAGGCGTGTGAGTATGAGACTTTTGTACAGATTCATGAGGCATTTTCTGTCACTGCCCCATGATGTACGCGACAAAACCTTCAGAACATTCATAGTTTTCATACACTTGTCTTTTAGGTATTTTATGTGTGGTACAAAGGATAGCTTTGTGTCTAGTATAACACCTAGCAACTTATGCTCTGTTCTTACAGGCAGCGAATTGCCCTGCAGATATATATCTGGATCGAGGTGCAGGCCTCTCTTCCTCGAAAAAAGAACGCATGTGGGTTAAGGGTGAACCCATTTTCGTCGGCCCATTTCGACACCTTATTAAGAGCAAGCTGAACCTGTCGCTCGCATATTGCTAAACTGCAGGATTTAAATCCGACCTGTACATCATCAACGTAAGTTGAATAGAACATATTGCGTGGGATACACAGACGTAAGGAATTCATTTTTATAATAAAGAGTGTACAACTGAGCACACCACCCTGTGGTACTCCAGTCTCCTGGACAAATGGACGTGACAAAACGTTGCCGACACGAACACGGAATGTTCGGTTGGACAGGTAGCTCTCTATTAAGTTTAACATTTTCCCACGTATACCCATTTCTGAGAGGTCCTTCAGTATCCCAAACCACCATGTTGTATCATATGCTTTTTCCATGTCAAGAAAGACAGAAAGGAAAAACTGCTTGTGCACGAACGCGTCGCGAATGTTTGTTTCAATGCGGATGAGATGGTCAGTTGTGGATCGACCCTCTCGAAAACCGCACTGATGTGGGTCAAGTAACCTTTTTGATTCCAGAAGATGTATTAGCCGACGGTTGACCATCTTTTCGAAAAGTTTACACATGCAGCTGGTTAAGGCTATGGGCCTGTAACTCGAAACGAAAGATGAATCCTTTCCCTGTTTAAGGATAGGAATGACGATCGCCTCTTTCCAAGAAGTAGGAATGTCACCGGAAAACCAGATGGTGTTGTACACGGAAAGGAGGGTTTTTTGTGATTCGGGAGGTAGGAACTTCAACATTTCATATACCACACGGTCGGAGCCTGGGGCAGATTTGTTGCAGCAGTTTAGAGCTGAATGCAATTCAGCTATTTGGAAAGGTTTATTGTATGCCTCGTATATTGCACATTTCCGTTCTAGTTTCTGTGCCTCAATTCTTGCCCTATAGCGTTGGAAGCTTTCGGAGTAGTGTAACGAGCTGGACACATGTTCAAAGTGTGCTCCCAGGAAGTTCGCCTGGTCTTCTAGGGTGTCGCCTTCTGTGTTTACTAATGGGGGTGAATACGCTTCTCGCCCTCTTACTTTATTAAACCTATTCCAGACTTTTCCTTCGTCTGTATACGAGTTTATACTAGACAAAAACCTCTGCCAACTCTCTTTTTGCGCCTGTCGGCGTGTCCTCCTGCCTTAGGATTTTATATGTTTAAAATTCTCTAAATTCTCCTCTGTCGGAGAGTCCCTAAGCATCCTCCACGGTTTGTTTTGCTTGTTGCGTGCTTTCTTGCATTCGTCGTTCCACCAGGGAACACGCTGTTTGGGACATGTGCTGCTCGTTTCGGGAATGCATTTCGAGGCAGCATAAATTATAAGAGCTGTAAAATACTTTACAGCATCATCTATGGTTAGTGCGGACATCTGAGCCCATGTCACGTGAGTAAGATTTCGGTACTCTTCCCAATTGGCTGAGTCGAGCTTCCATCGAGGAACTTGCGGCGGAAGTTGATTTTGTTTCGGCATACTTAGGATTATCGGGAAGTGGTCACTCCCATACGGGTTTTTAAAAACACTCCATTTAATATACGGTAAAAGCGTCGGTGATGAAATACTAAGGTCTATGGCAGAGTATGAAGGTTAAAGTATGTGGGCTCCTTCGTGTTCAGGAGACATGCTCCAGAAGAATACAGAAGTTGCTCAATAAGACGACCTCGCGCATCGCAGCGAGAATCGCCCCACAGGCTACTGTGTGCGTTGTAGTCTCCAAGAACCAAAAATGGTTCCGGGAGTTCCCCTATTAATGATTCTAATTCACGCTTCTGAAGGTGATAATGTGGTGGTATGTACAGGGAACAGATGATAATGAGTTTATCACAAATTAAGGCTCGGATGGCAACGGCCTCAAGGGCCGTTTGGAGCTTGAGATGTTGACATGCCACACTTTTGTCAGCTATTATGGCTACACCGCCAGAAGATGCGACAGCATCCTCGCGATCTTTTCGGAAAATTAAGCGTTGTCGGAGGAAGTTGGTCTGCCTACATGTTAAGTGTGTTTCTTGGACACACAGCACCTTTGGATTAAATTCGCTTAGAAGTTCTTGGATGTCGTCTAGGTTATGGCAATAATCCTCTGACATTCCACTGCATGATTTTGTACATGTTGAAAAAAAAATGTGCTGTGTGTCTCAAGAGTGGTAGATTAAGGCTTACTTAACAGGGCCCTTGCCAGGCCCTGTAATTGGTGTTCTGTCTTTCTTGGAGCGGTCGAGCGAAGCTCGCCGCTCCTTCGGCGCTGTCTGCGCCATTTGACTTGGACTGGTGTCCATAGCCTCTTGCGGGGCATTGGACGCCCGTTCCAAAGACTGATGTCTACTTCGCGTAGACTTCGTCTGGGGAGACGAAGTCTTGGACCCCACCGCGCCGGAGGTCGACGTGACCTCCTTAGCCTCTACGGTGCTAGAGCTTGTAGTGGCCACCGGTGTGGTCAGGTTTGGTGTGGTCGTATTCGGAGTGGGCAGGGCAGCCTCGGCTACTCCCACCTTGGGAGCGGGTGGCGTTTGCCTCGGCACGCGCGTGGTCCGGGCAACCGCGATAGGCCGTTGTGGTGCCGCCCCCTGTCGCACCACTTCGGCAAAAGGCGTTTTGAAAGCGAAGGACGGTGAAAGATGTTGTCTCGCTTCACGGAACGTTATGTTCTCTTTGACTTTTAGCGTTATTATTTCTTTTTCTTTCTTCCAAGTTGGACAAGCTCTGGAGTATGCAGGGTGTTCTCCATCGCAGTTAGCGCAGTGTGTCTCATCGTGAGTGCATTCTTCGGCAGAATGGCCCGTTGTTCCGCATTTAGCACAAGTAAGCTGCCCTCGGCAGCTCTGTGACGCATGACCAAACCGTTGGCATTTAAAGCAACGTCGCGGATTTGGGATGTATGGTCTAACATGAAGTTTCACATAGCCAGTTTCTAGAGTCTCAGGTAGGGTAGCAGAATTAAAAGTGAGTATTAAATGTTTCGTCGGGATTTCGTTGTTGTTTCGCCTGATTGTGATGCGCTGGACATTTACTACATCTTGATCTTTCCATCCATCTAAGAGTTCTGCTTCAGTGAGTTCTACTAGGTCTTCGTCGGACACTACGCCCTTCACAGTGTTCATTGTGCGATGTGCTGTCACAGAGATCGGAAAACTGCCAAAAGCCACAAGGTGTCCTAGTTTATCGTACTGTTCTTTGTCGCGGACTTCAAGAAGAAGATCTCCGCTTCCCATCTTCGTAACTTTATAGCCTGGGCCAATTGCATCCGTCAGCGACTTTGAGACAAGAAATGGTGACATAGTTCGGACTGTTTTGGTTTCATGATTACTGTGCACAACGTGGAACTTGGGAAAAGCCTGCTTCTGTTTAGCGAAAAGTGATGTTGTATCTTCGGTGCGCCACCTTTTGAGGGAGCGATCAGGATGTGAGGGCAGAGCGTTTGCCATGCGAGACTAGTAAAGTTCGGCGGCGATGGTGGCCACCCACCACCGAGCCCAACAAGGGGACGCTACAAGGTTGAATAACACTTGGAGACGTCAGCCATGCATCGCCGCTATAACCAAATATACCTATCCGAGGTTGGATAACTACACAAGGTTAACCCTCGTCGCCTGGAAAATTGGGAAGTAAACGGAAGAGAGAAGATGACAGGATAGATTTAAAGTAAGAGCGAAAGACGAAGATGTAGGAAGAGAGACATAGGAAAAGGCGACTGCCGAATTCCCCTGGGTGGGTCAGCCCAGGGGTGCCGTCTACGTGAAGCCGGGGCCAAAGGGGTGTGTTGCCTCTGCCGGGGGGCCTCAAAGGTCCAATCACCCGGCGTCGGCTCAACCCCCAGGATCCCCTTTTCCCCGGACACGGCAAAGCCACGCACGGCGAGACGTGGGAGGGGTCGAAACCCCCCGTTAGCTCGGGTCCGTGGTGTCGCTACACACCAAACGCCTGCTCGCGCAGACGCCCCTGCGGGGGCCGTCTCAGAAGAATATGGCCGTTGCGCTTTTCCGCGTTTCGGTTTAGCCGCTGAATTTGGTTAAATTTGATTACTTGGTAATTATTTCTAGAGGCCACTTTTTCGAAATCTCAAAGCCGCAATGGGTTCTTCGCATGATGGACTTCAACTCTCCCATTTGACATACCCGCCTAACTCCACTAATTAAAACGTTAATTAAGTTAGCTTTCCTAATTACTGTCCCAAATGATATCTTTAGCCATCTTGAGGTGCCTGCGGCTACAGAAAAAGTAACTGTGAAAGCATCCGACAATTATCTAATTTTCCTGATTTTTGAGAATTTTGGTACATTTCTTGAAACACCCTGACCCTGTATATGCAACCTACATATACCGGGTGACCCAGCTATCTTTAGCCAAGGGTTAAAAAATACAATATTAGAGCCAGACGAGTGAAAACAGTTGCAAATTGCTGACAGTCACCTTGCGCACAACAGACATTTTTTGTTTTGTAATTAATTAATCAGTTAAATAAGGAATATTTAAATAAATTGCTAAATGTTCACTTTAGGCAAGAAATGCGACTTGCAAAGTTCGAGAGCTTCTTCAGAATTTCCCTTGCATTATTTGCGATACAGAAAGTCTCACGTGTACCATTTTTTTCCAAGCTGCAAAGAAAGCCCGCGAAATACAAAAAGAACCACGTGACTAGCGCATTCGCGCGTAGCGAACGTGCTGCTATCAACCGTGGTTTGAGTGAACGAAATCAGCTGCGGCCGCTACTCGCTGGCTGCGTTGCAGCGGTAGGCCGATAAGGGAACGGTGGCTTCTTGGCCCGCACTCACAACAACTTGCACCGTCACGCGCGCCAACTGGCTGACGCGGGCCAAGAAACCACCGCCAACTTGTCGGCCTACCACTGCAACGGAGCCAGCGAGTCGCGGCCGCAGCTAATTTCGTTCGCTCAAACCACGGCTGAGAGCAGCACCTTCGCTGAGCGCGAATACGCTAGTCACGTGGTTTTTTTAGATGCGAAGCATCTTATAGCGGAGTTCAAACCGGTGGTGCTGGTGGTGGTGTGCAGCGTGACCACCCTTACTGCGTATGCGAGAACCCTCTCCACTCCCCCTCTCCCCTTTCCCCCTCTCCACTCCTCCTCTGAAACGCGGGCTCGACATGCCGAAATTCTCTCCTGCGCAACGCCGCGATGAGCGCCAGCGCATGCGCGTCCCCTCCCCTCTCTCTCTTCTCCTACGCTGCCCCCCTCTCGCATGCCTGTCGACCGCGTTCCCCGCTCGCCCTGTGAGAATTAACTGCCAGACTAGAGGCAAGACACGACGCGCGTAGCGTTCCTCTTCGCGTTCCACGACGCGAGGTCGGTAGCATGCCCAACGAACGCCAACGGAACGCGATCGTGCAAGTTCTCCGGCTTTGCATCGCCTCATGATCCCCTTTAGCGGGAGAAGGTGTAATATTTTTTTGTATTTCGCGGGCTTTCTTTGCAGCTCAGAAAAATTGGTATACGTGAGACTTGCTTTATCGCAAATAATGAAAGGGGGTTTCTGAAGAGGCTCTGGAGCTTTGCATGTCGCATTTCTTGCCTAAAGTCAATATTTAGCAGTTTAGTTGAATAATCGTAATTAACAAATAAATAATTACAAAACAAAAAGTGTCTGTAGTGCGCATGCCTGTCAGTAATGCGCAACTGATTTCACTCGTCTGCCTCTAATATTGTATTTCTTAATACTTGTCTAAAGATAGCTGGGACAGCCGGTGTATATATGTAGGTATGTAGTCCAGAAGAAAACTTTTCCGAAGCGCTCGACCGGGAATTCGAACCTGCTACCCCTCGCTCCACAGCGCGACGCATTGAACCACTCGGCCACGAAGGCATAATTTCTCTAGCTTCCTAAGGGCGAGCTATATGCATAAACATTTTGTAGTACGCAGATTTGCATATAGACCCTTGGTAGTACGTCCTTGGTACTACCTTGGTAGTAGTCTCAGGTGCTTCAGCGTGGCGGAGACTCCTTCACTATCACCCGCGAGATGGCGCAAAGGGCAAAAGGACGCTAGAGTCACTCTAAAGGACGCCCTTTAAAGGGTGTTGGCCCACCCGTCTTCCGCCGTAGTGCGGCTGCGCTCCTTTGACTCCGTACTACAGGGCGTGGTCGCCTGCGCTCACGCGCTTATCTCTTGACGGGGCTTCAACAGATGGCTCGTAGTTTTGCACGTGTTGTGTTCCATTACAAAGGTTTCATTGAAGGCATAGTTCACTGCGCTTGCTTCACCGGCCATGTTTGCTTTTAAGAGTGAGCTGCTAGCCTTTCGTATGACATTCCGATGTGTTGCTCTCGCATTCATTGCTTCGCATTTGCGTCGAAACCGTAACGTTTTTCAACCCCACTTGACGCATTTGGGCACTGCCATGTGACAATTGTCGGTTGTGTGGTTCACAAGGACAACACTACTAAAAAGATTCCTCATTCATACATTATTTGCTTTACGATGCATTTCGCCTGAAAAGATGCTTGCAAGTGTCTGAGCTTTTCAGAAAAATGGCACGTCTAGTAGACAGAAAGCAAAGCTAACTTGAAGGCTTCCTGTAATGCTCCGTCACTATAACCACCTAGCTGATTGTAAATATGTCCCTCCAAATAGTTTATCTATGACATTCCCGATCAGAGCAGAAATAAAACTGAAAACGTATTTTTCTTGAAACATATAGTTGTTTTTTGTAGGCTTTCCTGCAGTTTTTGCCCGCGTAAGACCTGTTGATATAAGTTTGGAATGTGATCACCTTTAATGGATCCTGGAATGATTTGTCAGGTATACCGGCCAATAATGAACGTCGTTAACAATAAGAACCGGAATGAGGGCAAGCACAGTGTGCAGTGTTTGCCTTGCTTTTTTTAACGCACTAGCGTTATATGTTGCAGAAATTCCGGGATGGTCGACGGCCGCGCCGTACCGCTGATCAACCTAACGTAGTGGCTTTCTACTGTCTGGCATAGTGGCGGGCCATTGTCCCGTTTCAGTGGCTTGGTGCGGCCTGCCATAGTGGCCTTACCTAAAGGCCTTCCAGTGACGTAGGGCGGCGTACCATAGTGACCTTCCAGTGGCTACCATAGTGGCGCACCATAGCAAGTAGCAAGTAGCCGACGCCGCACAGAGACCGAGGTTAACGCCGCGCCAGCGCTTGGTGAGCGGTCTGCGCGCCGTGCTGCTGGACGGCCTACCATTCTGGCCTTTCAGTGCCTACCATAGTGGCCTACCTACATAGGGGTCCACTATAGGGCCTTCTAATGGTCTCTTAGTGCCTACCATAGCGGCCTTCCAGTGGCGTGGAGCAGCCTACCATAGTAAACCCTTCAGTGCTTAACATAGTGGCCCACCATACAGGCCTTCCAGTGGCATAGAGTGGCCTACCATAATGGGCGTCGTGTACCTATCATAGTGGCCCACCATAAAGGCCTTCCAGTGGTGTGGTGACCACTGGAACGTTGGTGATCGTTGTCCCCAACGTTCCTTTTTCGGCGGTATACTGGACAAATTATTCAGGGACCCCTTAAGGATCGATCATATTCCAAACTTACCTGAAGATCTCTTACGGGGGGAAAACTGCGGGAAAGCGCACAAAATCATCAACCAGCAATGAAGCAAGAAAAATGCCTTGTCATTTTTATTTGATGTTGTGACAGCGAGTGCAGCAGGTAAATCATATGGCGGGACATATTAGAGTCAGGAAGCTGCTCACAGAGACGGATACAGGAAGCTTTCACATCAGCTCTGCTTCGCAACAGCGGAGATGCGTGCAAGAAGCCGTGCCTGGCGCGAGCTCTCTTCGTCCTCTTCCTTTTCTGCTTCGCTCCCCGAACGCGTGCGTCCGGCGTGGGATGCAATAACTCGGATGGGTGGGAGAACGAGCACAGAGAGAGAGAGAGAGAGAAAAGAGAGAAACAGAAAGAAAGAAAACGAGCAAAACAAAAGACAGAGAAAGAAATAGACAGAGAGAGAGAAAGAAAGAAACAGACAAAAGAAGATAGAAAAAGAGAGCGAGGCAGAAAGGGAAAGAAAGAGAGAGAAGGAAATAAAGACAGAGGAAGAAATAGAGAGAGAGAGAGAGACAGGGAAGAAAGACAAAAAGGATAAAAGAGCGAGAAACAGAGAGAAAGAAATAGACATAGAGAGAAACAGAGACAATAAAAGAAATCGAAAAAAATAAACAGAGAGAAAAGAGAAAGTAACAGAGGGAGAAAAAAAGAGAAAAATAAATCGAAACAAGAAAGGCCGCCCAGCTCTGCCGTTCCTTCAGGCTTGGCACCACTAGTGCGGAGCTGGCCTCAGTTTTTTTTTTTTGTACCACCTACGACCTTTTCTGAAACGCTGAGCCCGATGCAAGCATCTTTTGAGGCAATGTATGAATGAAGAAGCTCTTCAGTAGTGGTGTCCTTGTGAGCGAGACAGGCGACACCTGTCAGATCAGAGTCCCAAAGTGCTGTCCAAAATAGTTCTTAAAGGGCTCTTAAAGCCAAAAAAGGACTCAAGGAATCACTTAGTCAGTTTTTAACGTTGTGTTTAAGGGCCAGCCTCAGACGGTGTAAACTTTACCATCTTTTTTAGCGCTGCTCATCTTCCTCGACTCATTCACCGATATAGCCAGGCGGTCAGGCTTACAGCATACACGTGGTCAGGACCAGCTCCAACTGCTGCGGCCTTCTCCCAGTGCCTTTTGAGCTCTGATCCACCAGATCCCATGAAAAGCCTCGGCAGCTGGCCTCTCACACATATTTGGTAAGCCGATGGTAAGCCGAGCAAAATACGAGAAGTTTAGGGTCAATCAAAAGCTTTGACAGCGATCGCCTATAAGCGTAAATACGGGAACCGTAATAGTAATCTCCCGGTGTGAAGGGGTGGCTCTGGCTTTCGTCTGCCAAAGCCCTCCCCCCCCTCCTCCCCCTGCTCATCCGGCCCCTACTGCATGCGCTATTCGCGCGCCAGTGCCGGACGGCACGTTTCCTCACTGCTTGAACCGCGATCGTCGGTAGTACTCGAGCGCTTTTAGTCGCACAGAGAACAGACGACGGGCTGGACGATGTGATTGATTTGGACTTGACACAGAACATGACGGCGACGGCGACGGTAAAAAAGCGCCTGGAGTTCTTGTAGATTGCTTTCGCAATAAAAAAAAATTGAACACTAGTCGTGCGAATCACATCAACGCGGAGCCCGCTGCAACGCAGGCAAACGACGCTCGCTGTTCGGCGAAAGTTTCCAAGTGTAGTAAACGTAGTAAATCCGCCTCTTCCATTTTCCTGCGCTGCCCTCTGCCGTTTTGGTAGGGGTTCGGAGGGGGCCGGGACAACCGGTATTGCCAGAAGCAAAGCCTCCGAGATGAAGAGACGTTTCGCGACTTCTCCGCTAGGGAAGAACGCATGCGCCGGGGCGTCGTGAAAAAGGGGGATTGTGATGGTGTATTCCCTTCCTGACGTCTCTTTTGTTAGCATAGCAAATTATATTCCGAATAATGCGAATATCTGTTCAGAATTTTCAAAAAAATTACCCGTGGCGTTTGTGGGACAGCCAATCAGACCGACCGCCCTTGTGACGGCGCTTCAACCATTTAAATGTGCCATGGCCAGTGGCGGCTGAATACCGGATTTGGCAGCGCCTCTTCGATCTGTAGCGATGGGAACATTCAAAACCGATCAATAAACAAGGCATTTTATGCCGGGCGTTGAAATGGGTGGGGTAATGCTCCGAAGGACTTGGCCGTCAGGGTTAATGCTTTCCTGCAAAATTATGAAAACCGTTTCGGGGTCCCTTTAAAAGCCTCGCCGTAGGACAGACACATTTCGCTTGCTCTCCGCTTCGCAGTGCTTTTCCAGCTACGCAGCAAGCGTGCGTGCGACGTCGAACAATATCATCTGTCGTTCCGCGTCGTGCGCGTATCGCGGCCGCCCCCGGGGGCGTAGCGCGTGTGAACCAGGCCCGTAGCCAGGAATTTTTTTCGGGGGGACCCATTTGCTGAAAACCTTGATTATTTGAGAAAAACACCCATTTTTATTATTTATTTTTGTTAAAAACACCTACTTCACCAAAATTTGACAACGTTGGTGCGTTTTTTCATTGCAGTCCCTTGTTTGCTTGGCGCTTTTGATTCTGTGGTTATAGCTGCAGGTTATTAAACAGTGAGAGTGATATTACTAGCTACAGAACAGGCATAGGTAGCGTATATACCAGTTCACATAAAGCGGACTAGCTGTCAGCTTGTTCGCATAAGGTATAACAGTGATTAGCAAAATGGGCGTCAAACGCACGCCAAAATTTTTTTTGCGTGGACTCTTAGGAACGTGGCGGGCCTAACGATACGTTCAGGTGCTGAAGAGCAGGGCAAGTATTGAAGATGTCTTGCTGTTTTAGTCGAAATAAATCTTCTATAAAGTTAACAGCACTGGTAAAGACCCGAGTCTGGGTTTTATAATTAAATTACCACCCTATACTACAATGCCTTCAATCTGTTGATGGGTAAAGCGCGAAAGCAGAGTAAGGATGAAAAGGAACTACGGAGCTAATTTCATGTAACATCAACCGCTGTAACCAACCCAGTACCGCACCTTGGTTCAGTCTGACAACATTCTGAAGGGCCATTCCAAAACGGCTGCGACACTGCAAAGTTAGTAAACCGCTTTCAGGGGGAACACAGAACTTGGAATCCTTCAAGCTAAAGCTCCGGTGAACAGTTTTTATATATATATATATATTATATATATATATATATATATATATATATATATATATATATATATATATATATATATATATATCGCATGTGCGCCACTAATTACAGCGACCGTCGTGAAACAATGGCGGCGCATATAGTCAGCCGAACCAAAGAGAAAAGTTGCGAGTGCTGACCGCGCTTCGCGACATTTCTAGGAAAGGGCTGATACAGCTTCAGCCAAGCTGTCCCTTGCACCCGTAGATATACAGACGTGCACGTGCAACGCATTCAGTGTACCTACCTCTTTGGCGCGCTGCAAAGACCGATGGGTCGCCTCGTGAGATACACTATACAGGCCGGTGGCTACACCGATCCACGTTCCCCACTGTGACGGACCGCCGGCCGATGCGTGGCTTATGAGCGACCCTCGCTTTCTCCCTTCGGCCGATGCGCGCTTCCGTGACGTCACTGCTGCCGTCATATCGCCCCGGCGGCCTTGCGAGTGGCATTGTAACTCCAAGAATGGCAAGCGCGCGTAAGGAGCCAGCGGGCCCGCTGTTGAATGAGTGACATTCCACAAGACCTTAGCTCACCCGTTAAGCCACGCCCCCGTGCTCTTGCCTGCGATGTGAAAGCCGTGGTCAACCCCGTCTAGAATTCTTTTCTGAGCGCTTTCGCCGCCGCGTTATGCTACAAAAAGCGATGGAGTTGTTTTGGAAAAACGCGGGGAGTAAACAGCCGCATTCTCGGCGGTATTTCTGACCTCGTTGACGGCGCGTATCAGCGTTTCCGGGAACAAAAACAACTCGCGCCGGCGATGAGGGAGGCGTGCGTTGTGCGGCTTTTGGGCGCCGGGCTTATTTTGGTCCGCACGTAAAGGGTTTCGAAAAGGGTTTGCAATGCGGATTGCGCCGTTCCCCCGAGAATGTAGCGCCGATGACGCGAACGAGCGACGCGCATCCACACTGCATCGCCATCAACACATGTCCGAGATTATCTTTGATTTTTCGGTGAGAAGTGCGACGGCTCGGCCACGTTATATGTTAGTCGTACCGGGTCGTATGAAATAAGAACATCGTTGAACGTAAGGAATGAATGCAATTATCGTTGTACCTAATCGCAGTTTCTTGGTTTGTTTTGTAATTGATCAATTAGATTTTTTATGTGGTGACGGTCACAACCATTCAATTGGTCCTTGAAGTTTAAACATGAAAAATTGCTCGCTTCGCGAGACAATTCGTGACAGCTAACCCACCTTTGAGACACTGAATTGTCCACGTAAGTACGACTGCGCATGCGCCAGGACCGGCCTTACAAAAATGGCTAGTACATATTGAGTAGACCACCTAGTAACCATCTATCGACATTGGTGACCGTCTAGTAACATTTGCGATCTAGTAACATTTGTCAATAGACCGTCTAAAGACATCCTTCTTACTTTTGTATAAAGACTATTTTATGTAGACCGTCTAAAGACCTGCTTCTTACTTTTGTATAAAGACTATTTTATGTAGACCATCTAAAGACAACCTTCTTACTTTTGTATAAAGACTATTTTATGTAGACGTCTGAAGGCCTCCTTCTTACTGACCTATAAAGACAATTCTAAATACCCCTTACAAAAATGGCTAGTAACATTGACTAGACCACCTAGTAACCATCTATTGACATTGGTGACCGTCTATTAACATTTGCGATCTAGTAACATTTGTCAATAGACCGTTTAAAGACCTCCTTCTTACTTTTGTATAAAGACTATTTTATGTAGACCGTCTAAAGACCTGCTTCTTACTTTTGTATAAAGATTATTTTATGTAGACCGTCTAAAACCTCCTTCTTACTTTTGCATAAAGACTATTTTATGTAGACCATCTAAAGATATCCTTATTACTTTTGTATAAAGACTATTTGATGTAGACCGTCTGAAGGCCTCCTTCTTATTGACGTATAAAGACTTTTCTAAATACACCCCCTGAAGGCCTCATTTATAAGTACTATTTTAAATGTACCTTGAAAAGATGATTTAGCTTTAGCTAGGGATAAGAAGTCATTGAATATTAAACCTCTCCGCACTTTCCCATTCCCAAAACTCGTATGTCTTCACATATAATTGTGAACGTGCCGACGAGGACATACACAGATGCAATAAAATGGTATCCATGCAGGTCCTCGTTGCATGTACGCATGCATCGGCTTTATATGAGAAAGGCTCCCGCACTGAAGCCCTTTCATGAATTGATGTGCTAATACAAACAAGTGGGCACGCACTGTATAGTGCTAGTGACATACGACTCAGGGAGGGGAATATTAATGAGAACTAACAGACAATAACGCCAAGGAAAGTACAGGGGGTGTTATCTGTAGTATTTAGAATGTAAATGTGAAGAAAGTAAAGTGGACGAAAAGATGACTTGCCGCCGGCAGGGACCGAACCTGCGACCTTCGAATAACGCGTCCGATGCTCTACCACTGAGCTACGGCGGCGGTCATCCTCCCGTCCACTTTCTGGGGTATATATGTTGATTAAACCTAGGAGTGTTAGTCAGCGCCAATCGCAGCCATGGCGGCGAGTGTGGAACACGCTTTTTTTGCCTCTTGGCGTCACGTAGCACGTGATCTTTTTACGAGTTGGCAACTGACCAATAATCCCTCGCATACTACCTGAAGGCATTAAGTCTGCCAGGACGAGACCCTCGCTATGAATGAAGGAAAGCTATGATTTTTCAAGGGCTCGTTTATCTTTGTTAGACACAATATTAATGAGAACTAACAGACAATAACGCCAAGGAAAGTACAGGGGGTGTTATCTGTAGTATTTAGAATGTAAATGTGAAGAAAGTAAAGTGGACGAAAAGATGACTTGCCGCCGGCAGGGACCGAACCTGCGACCTTCGAATAACGCGTCCGATGCTCTACCACTGAGCTACGGCGGCGGTCATCCTCCCGTCCACTTTCTGGGGTATATATGTTGATTAAACCTAGGAGTGTTAGTCAGCGCCAATCGCAGCCACGGCGGCGAGTGTGGAACACTCTTTTTTTGCCTCCTGGCGTCACGTAGCACGTGATCTTTTTACGAGTTGGCAACTGACCAATAATCCCTCGCATACTACCTGAAGGCATTAAGTCTGCCAGGACGAGACCCTCGCTATGAATGAAGGAAAGCTATGATTTTTCAAGGGCTCGTTTATCTTTGTTAGACACAATATTAATGAGAACTAACAGACAATAACGCCAAGGAAAGTACGAGGGTGTTATCTGTAGTATTTAGAATGTAAATGTGAAGAAAGTAAAGTGGACGAAAAGATGACTTGCCGCCGGCAGGGACCGAACCTGCGACCTTCGAATAACGCGTCCGATGCTCTACCACTGAGCTACGGCGGCGGTCATCCTCCCGTCCACTTTCTGGGGTATATATGTTGATTAAACCTAGGAGTGTTAGTCAGCGCCAATCGCAGCCATGGCGGCGAGTGTGGAACACTCTTTTTTTGCCTCTTGGCGGCCGGCGGCAAGTCATCTTTTCGTCCACTTTACTTTCTTCACATTTACATTCTAAATACTACAGATAACACCCCCTGTACTTTCCTTGGCGTTATTGTCTGTTAGTTCTCATTAATATTGTGTCTAACAAAGATAAACGAGCCCTTGAAAAATCATAGCTTTCCTTCATTCATAGCGAGGGTCTCGTCCTGGCAGACTTAATGCCTTCAGGTAGTATGCGAGGGATTATTGGTCAGTTGCCAACTCGTAAAAAGATCACGTGCTACGTGACGCCAAGAGGCAAAAAAAGAGTGTTCCACACTCGCCGCCATGGCTGCGATTGGCGCTGACTAACACTCCTAGGTTTAATCAACATATATACCCCAGAAAGTGGACGGAGGATGACCGCCGCCGTAGCTCAGTGGTAGAGCATCGGACGCGTTATTCGAAGGTCGCAGGTTCGGTCCCTGCCGGCGGCAAGTCATCTTTTCGTCCACTTTACTTTCTTCACATTTACATTCTAAATACTACAGATAACACCCCCTGTACTTTCCTTGGCGTTATTGTCTGTTAGTTCTCATTAATATTGTGTCTAACAAAGATAAACGAGCCTTGAAAAATCATAGCTTTCCTTCATTCATAGCGAGGGTCTCGTCCTGGCAGACTTAATGCCTTCAGGTAGTATGCGAGGGATTATTGGTCAGTTGCCAACTCGTAAAAAGATCACGTGCTACGTGACGCCAAGAGGCAAAAAAAGAGTGTTCCACACTCGCCGCCATGGCTGCGATTGGCGCTGACTAACACTCCTAGGTTTAATCAACATATATACCCCAGAAAGTGGGCGGGAGGATGACCGCCGCCGTAGCTCAGTGGTAGAGCATCGGACGCGTTATTCGAAGGTCGCAGGTTCGGTCCCTGCCGGCGGCAAGTCATCTTTTCGTCCACTTTACTTTCTTCACATTACATTCTAAATACTACAGATAACACCCCCTGTACTTTCCTTGGCGTTATTGTCTGTTAGTTCTCATTAATATTGTGTCTAACAAAGATAAACGAGCCCTTGAAAAATCATAGCTTTCCTTCATTCATAGCGAGGGTCTCGTCCTGGCAGACTTAATGCCTTCAGGTAGTATGCGAGGGATTATTGGTCAGTTGCCAACTCGTAAAAAGATCACGTGCTACGTGACGCCAAGAGGCAAAAAAAGAGTGTTCCACACTCGCCGCCATGGCTGCGATTGGCGCTGACTAACACTCCTAGGTTTAATCAACATATATACCCCAGAAAGTGGACGGGAGGATGACCGCCGCCGTAGCTCAGTGGTAGAGCATCGGACGCGTTATTCGAAGGTCGCAGGTTCGGTCCCTGCCGGCGGCAAGTCATCTTTTCGTCCACTTTACTTTCTTCACATTTACATTCTAAATACTACAGATAACACCCCCTGTACTTTCCTTGGCGTTATTGTCTGTAAGTTCTCATTAATATTGTGTCTAACAAAGATAAACGAGCCCTTGAAAAATCATAGCTTTCCTTCAGGGAGGGGAAGGCATATCATTCCTTCCTTCTTCAGTTCTCCCTTATCCCCATGATCAACAGTGCTCACTAGCACAATCACTTTTCTGGTTCAAGCTGCTAGCCATGACGGTCGTCATGGCTACTGGCGGCGCTAACTGGCACTCCCACGTTTAAATGTACATATATACCCCATAAAGTGGACGGGGGGATAGCCGCCGCGGTAGCTCAGTTGGTAGAGCATCGGACGCGTTATTCGAAGGTCGCAGGTTCGATCCCTGCCCGCGGCAAGTTATCTTTTCGTCCACATTTCTTTCTTCACATTTACCTTACATTTACTATTCATAAGATCCCCTATACTTGCCTTGGCATTATTGTCTGTTAGTGCTCATTAATATTGCCTTCTGCAAGCAACACGTTCACACATACGGTGACATACCGCAAAAGCATGTTGTCGAAAGGTATGGGTTTGTAGGCAGTGTTCGTAACCACCGCGGTGACTTAGTCAAGGTGCTGGACTGCTGATCCGAAAGACGGGTGTCGATGTTGGCTGTGGCGGTCGCATTTCGGCGGAGAAGAAATGCTAGAGGCGCGTGTACTGCGCGCAGTCAATGGACGTTAATGAATCCGAAGTGGTCGAAGTTATCCAGAGCCCTCCACACGGTGTCGTAGCTGTGGGACGTTAAACCCCGTAGATTAGAAACCAAATCGTTAACAGAGCGTGTATGAGCATGATTCAATAAAATTATTGTAACGAACTGCTAGCAGGGTGTATTAAGACAGGGGTTACTAGATGGTTAACAAACTGTTCATGGACAGTCTTTCTAATGAGATAATGTTACTAGGGTGTCTGTTGAACATTGTTGATAGGGCGTTACTACGAGGTCACCAGACAGCCTATGAACATGAGCCTGTTCAAAGTTGGTAGCCAATTGCAGCCACAGCGTTGACTGATTGTTGGTACAGATGTCTAAAGACAGTTGGTAGACACTCTTTTGATTGTTGGTAGGTTATAGTAACAATTGTCTTTAGATCGTCAACTTAATCTTACCAAATATTTTTGTAAGGGGCGGTTCTCCTCCGCCAGTCAGATTGACTCTATGCTTCGTCCGTTCCGGTTAGGGTTATTGAGTTTCGTGCACTCAACTTAAGTTCAGTCTTTCGGTGACGGCTGAATGATGGACCCATCTTCTGAGAAATGTTCTCTTCGCCGTCGCTGAAGACACGAGACGTTGTAGCAAAGAAAGATAATTTACTGTGACACAAGAACTCAGACGCCCCACAGACAACACTACGCCTCACAGGCGGACGCACGAGAGCCTTCAACGTCATCGTCTTCTTCGGCCGCTGGCTACACAAGTAAACTGCGCTTCTTAGGGAGGGCGCTAGCGATGTCCCAACATCCATAGTGGGCATCGTCCATTGTATGAAAAGTGGTATCAGCGAGGGTATGTTAAGTTGATGTATAGACCTCCTTGCAAGAACTAGTAAACGTAAGTCGCATCCTCCTCCGAGATTGCAAGATGAGAATGTAACGGTTGTAATCTATACGTCCAGAGAAATTGTTCAAGAGGGGATTTCGCTCGAGAAAACGTTTCTAAATGCGAACTTCTTCAGGGCAGTCACTGCTTTCTTCAAACACATTGTGGCGACAACGCTCCACCGAACACGATGTCCCAATTTACGGCGGCCTCATGTGTTGTCGTCACACTGCCCTGACGTCGACAGTCTGGTGACCCTCTCCCGAATACACCACCGGTGCCTTGTAATCGTGCCGGGCTAGCGCCGGCTGATTCTGTAGTAACAGAGGGCCGCGTGAATGGCGCAGACCGGGCTCGCTTTTCTCAGCGCGGAGTAATTGCGGCCGCACACCTTCTTGGCAGACACTGCTCACTTACGCCTGCTGGTATTGTAAGCGGCACGTCTCTGTTATTGGCGATCAGCAGTTCGGTTGCCGTGATTCGCGCGAGTGCGTCATGCATCCTACGCCGAGAATGGAGAAAACGGAAGCTGCGGCCATAACAACGGCAGTTTTGCTATCGCAGCCGGTCCTGACGTCCATTGACGAAAAGTGGTTAGCGTTAGAGAGTGGATACAAGGCGTCGCCTATCCGTGGGAGGGAATACACGTTATTCTTCGACCATTGTTCCGGTTTTCTCCGCTGAAAACCGCATCCATTTTCCGCTGATGAATGTGTCCACGACATCGTGTGCATACGGAACACCGGGATGAACGCGCTGGCCAGAAAGGGCAGGTCCAGACGCCAAGATCGCAATGTCATCAGCGTACACTGCGACGCGCACCACAAGGAAGGTAACGGGGGATGTAGTCGCCGATGTCGGCACGGGCGAGGTTGAATACAAGTGTGCTTAAAAAACCCCTTGAAAACGCCAACATACACGGGATACGGATCACCGAGCGGACCACTGACGCGCAGACGCATGCTAAATCTATTGCGCGGACGCTGCCTCCGGTGTTCTCCGAGGCTATGTACTCGGATATCGTGATGCTTTATCCATAATACCAGCATGCTTTTCCGATAAATGGCAGGAAGGGGAATGTGGAAGCTTGCGACGAAAAAATCCGCAAACAGGGGTGGGTGCTCGAGCCGACGTTTCGACAAGTGGACTTGTCTTCTTCAAGGCCGGAACTGTCCCCTTCAGTTTCAGCCTTGAAGACGAAAAGTCCACTCGTCGAAACGTCGGCTCGATCACCCACCCCCTGTTTACGGATTTTTTCATCGCAAGCTTTTAGGTAATACATCATTCTTACGAATGTTTTCGGACGACAGTCCGGTATGCAAAAAAAGTATACCGCGAACAAGGTGCGACAGAGCCTCATAGCGACTTGCAGAGGCCATCTGTACTGTGCAAACAATGGAACATTGGTCTCATCAGTAAAGACTACGCTTAGGTTCGCTTCATTGGAAAACAAAAACATATCATATGCGTGCCTACTTTGTGTCAGCATCGACGTGATAATTAAAGCCGATGTGTCGAAATATTTCGGTGTCATGTTTTACGCTGGTGGTTCATAATATGCAGATGGCAAATGAATACCAACCAAAGTTGGAAGTGCGTTCAGCTTATTTCAGCGTCACATGAAATCCCGAGTCTTAGATTAAAGAAAATGCGCTTAAAGAGTGTGCAAGACTAATATTAACGTACGCCTGCTCCACATTGAATTTATGCTAAACCAATCTGATCTATCAAGGAAAATATATGCGAAACAGTTGGGGTCGCTTTGTACCTGGTAGATATAACAATTAATGTTATCGGGAAGAAGCAAGAATTACATTCGGATGGAGTGGGTTTTACAGCAAATAATGCTAAGATGAATGGTGTTCTTCGAGTTTTTTAACAATTAAGCAATATTAGTAAGGAAACGTAAGCTAAAGAAATCGTTTTATATTTCCAAGCGCAATACCCACACAATAAAATTAAGCGAATACCACCACAGGGAGCGCCTGTTCGCTAATTCGTTCCTATTTCAAAGTTCATAGCCGAATGGAAAAACGTGCTTGAAGAGAAGGCTTGTCGACAAAACGTAGAATGTTTATATTCAAGACGTAGCTCTTCTCAAACATTGCTCCAAGCTAATTCAGGGCTGTTCCTCCATAAAGTAAAATTCAGCAGCTCCCACGCACTCTGAGAATTGGTTTCAGGTGAAGCAGTCAGCGAGTAGCAGCCTATGTAGGATTTTTCGCTTGGAATCAAGCGTTACCAGGTGGATCGACGTCGTTGTGTAAATTTGGGAGAAGTGCGCACATAGTCGGCTTGCCAGGCACGTCGACTACACTGGCGTGTAAATCGTAGCCAATGGTTTGCCAGGCACGTCGACTACACTGGCGTGTAAATCGTAGCCAATGGTTTGCCAGGCACGTCGACTACACTGGCGTGTAAATCGTAGCCAATGGTCGCGGCCTAACGGCGGCACTCACTTTAGAGCAAGAAAGGTCAGTTATATCGTAACAAAGTGCACGCTATATGGCGCGATGATGTGCGTATCATAAGTAACGGTCGTCGGTGTGTACGAGGAACACTTCACTATACCTTGCGTAGTCGGTGTTTATTAGATAGTTGTAAAGGCCGATAGCGAATACTGCCACCACTATTGGCGTTTTACCGACACGATGCTTGTATAGAGTCCTTTTCCTAAGCAGTTTAAACACTGGCGCCGCTCTGTGGCAGAATATTTGACAGTCACGCAGAAGGCCTGTGTTCGATACCTGCTCAAACTGTGATTTTCATTCATTGCGTCCATCGGGATTTTTCGCTCAATGACAACGTCACCGATGCCGGTACCGGAATTTCTGGGACACAGGCTCCCCAAAGTTATCGTGTTAAGATTTCCAAAGTCTGTTCTCGCTGACCCGGCGTTAATTGATATAGACTGTGAACCACCTGTGGTGCATACTCACATACCACGGGCCGTGTTACACGGGCATGCGCCACACGTGGCTCACAGAATAATTTTCATTTCACCTGTGTGTCGCGTTCGTCATACACTCATGTCCTCCTGTGTCAATTTCGGTATATATAAAGTTCAAGAGACGACCGCGGCAGCGCACAGACGTAGGCGGCTAGATAGATAGATATGTAGGTAGAAACGGTGAAAGTGCATTTGGTCCGTTAAGAAATGCTTCGCATCTAAAAAAATATATTAGCATAAAGTGAACGCATAAACTATTAACAAGCTTACGGCTTCTAAAGCAGCTTCTCTAACTTTCCAAGCCGGCGAAACTCTAGCAATTATTAACACGGCAATTTTCTACTTTAAATAGTTCACTACTTTTTCTTGTTTTTCCCTGTAGCAGTGTTCAACGCTGCACACCGGCGGAGGCCTGGATACCACTATAATTTCCAAAATAGCACGTTTTATTCGCTCTTGCAGTCTTGACTTGGTCCACTACACTGTACTCTGCCAAATGTCGGACGAAGAACACGGGCTTGTGGGCGAACCACACGAAGGTTCAAAAGCATTGGAGTCCGGCAATGCTGCGTCACAGGACACGTCTCCCTCCGGCCAAGGCGACGTAGAAGCTGGGTCCGGCCCGTCGAAGGAGCACACTACTACGGAAAGCTCGCGTCTGGACAACCAGGATGCCAGCAGCCGGAGGTTCGTACTGCTCCTTCAGTAAACAGATGCGGTCGTGGGACAGAGTGAGCTGTCCCACCACCATATCTGTTTGCTGATTAGTAAAATCCTGTAGACGCGCATTATAGTATGAAATTCGGTTGCATTTATTTCTTAGTAAATGCAGGAGAAGAGCTTGTAGCGCCAGCGACATCGATGCAGTCGTATCCTGAAGGAAGAGGTGAGGGGAGACCTCGAGTCGCGCGGCAGCATGGCTGGCGCGAGGAGCGAACGGCTCATCTGTCTCGTCGAAGGAAGAACGTCTCGTCTGTCTCTTACATGTCCTGTACAATCTCCTTGGATGAACCACGACGTGGAGTACCGTTCCCAAAATTCTGGCAGGCGAATGGCGTTCGATACAAGCACAGCGGTTTAAGCGGTCTCGGTGACCCGTGTCGGCCGAGGCTTGCTGGCGTTCGTTGTCGGTGTTTGGCGTGACTCCACGTCTTTTACAGCGCAGCTGCTAGTACCTCGCTAGGTTTTCCATTCAGTCGTGCGCAGCTTCGCCGAGCTGAGGGAGAGCGGATGCAAAGTGGAGAGGAGGAGTGAGCAGCTGGTAGTAGAGCGGAGCTTAGCGGGAGAGAGATAGCGGCGCGGCGAGGGTGGACAGAGCTTAGCGAGGGATGCGGAGCGGCACGGAGGGCACATGTGGTGTGACGTCACAGCTCATTGCATTACGGCAGTTCATTTCTAGTTAATCGGGCTCTTTTCAGTTCCCCACCTTCTCAAGTCATCAGTCAATTGTGTGAGATTGCTCGCCGCTGCGACGTGTAAGGCACGGCTGAAGAATTTCTACGTGCCCCTAGAAGTATCTCGCTTGTTCGGAGGGCTGCACACCTTTAGGGGGTTATGCGAAGAGACTGCCGCATCCGAGGCTAGGCGACGAATCCGCTTCTTCACGGATTGATTGCGCTCTGCCAACTTGGAACAGGCACCCAAAGGAATCTGGCGAGAGGCCCTTCCACAAGGACCTTCGGATTGCGCATGAGTTGGCGGAGTTTCTTTGGTTCCAGCGCTTGCCTTGGCTGCTAAAGAAGGGCCGCCAAAACGTGGAGCCTTGACAGGACATGGTCATCATTGGAGACCTGCCGCTACCGAAGGATGTAGGAAAAGTGCTAAGCAAGGAAGCAAAATATTGTGAGTACCCAAAACTTTACAGGATGGAGCTGCTCAACCTGGTTAGAGACACCATTGGACGAGCGAAGGAAGATGAAGTTGGCCGGCTAGCTGACGCAGGAGTCGACTGCCTTCCACAAGAGGCCACGAAGACAGGGCAACGCTCACGCTGTGTGTATCTACGTTGCGTAAAGCCAACGCCAAGCTCCTTCAGGCTAACAAACAGGAATGCTTCGTGCTTTTGCCGAAGGAGGAATATGAGTGCAAACTGAAGATGTCATATCGAAAAGCTTCAAGGAAACTTCGGCGTCAACCCGACAAAAGCTTTTTAGAAACCTGGCAGCCAAGTTGTGTAACGACGTGGGTCTGCCTGTCTTGGCAAAGTCCGTCAAGGCAGCACGTAACGTGTGCCTTGCTGTGTTCTTTTCCGCGAAAAATCACAAACAATTAGACAAACCATTCAGAGCTATCTTCTCGGATCGGGGCAATTGGCAACGGTGCGTGGCTTCTTATCTGCAGTAGTCTCTAGATATCCCCCAGTCGAGGATCTGTGTGCCATCATAAGCCAGAATAGTGTTTCCGAATACCTTCACGTGTGAGTGCCCGAAGCAAGTAGGTGCTTTCTCGGTTGACGGGAAAGACTTGTTGTATTCATTGTCCTTTCCTTGTCTGTGATGAAGTGAGCCAATGTACTGATAGGTATATGGGACCACTAAATTTCAAAATGCCTGTGGAATACATGTTAATAGGTTTTAGAGCTTGAAGTTTCCACCTTCATTCGACCATCATAAGCTTTAACGATTTTATTTTCATTCAGCGGGATAGCGTGCGCATATCTTCCTCTATCTCAGCCGCTCCTAGCAACCTCGTGTTAGGAAGAGTTGACAGAAGCCTCATGGCTCACCTACCGCTGACCAGTGTTGCCAAGGTTCTCCGCTTCGTGGACGACTTCCTTGTGCTTCACACGACCATCTCAGCTAGCCGTGTGTTTTGACACGCCGCAGATTAACGGTAGTATAGGAAGGAGCGCGCGCGGCACCTCTGGGCTCTCAGAGCGTGCTCGCAACAGCCGGGGTGGAAGAGACGCCTCTCACACCACCAGGCACACCGCGGGGGGGTCTTCAGGGCATGGCGCTTCTCCGGGTTTCTGTACCACATTTCTCCTCGCGCCCACATCACACGCTTCTCTGGGCACTAGCATGTTAGGGCATTCGGACGTGATATGCAAAAGCCATAGCGACAATTTGCCTACCGTGTCCGATTCTCTTGTTGACTGTCTCATTAAAGAAGCTCCTATGCCAATCATGAAAGTTACACGAACTGTTATCCGTGCGTGGATGCTGCTGACGTTACTGACGTGTGGCTGTGAATACTACGTTGCTTTATTTTCTTCTTCTTTTGCAGTGAATATATTATCCCCACCATACTGCGGATGGCACAAAAGAAGTTGGGAAAACGTTTGTACGTATATCTTCGTTTTCTTCCCCTGCTCTCGTATTGAAGTCAGTGGCATAGGTGGCGAAAGAAAAGCACTTTCTGCGACCGTCACTAAGTATCTTTAGGCGAGAGCAAATCTGGCCTCAGGACAAAAAACATGGCTGATGCCTTCGTCATAGGAATCGGTGTAACACAAAAGTGAAAGGTGTCTTCACAGAGTCCGCGCGTACGAACTGCGCGAAGATGACATCAACAAGCACATAATAAACACTAGTACTCGATATGCACTTATTCAAAGCGTCGTCAATTAAGGAGAGAAACGGCCCTACCGAGTAATAGGGTAACCTACGCCTTTGCTCGTGCATGCTCTACCACACTTCTCTTCAGCAAAACGGGAGGCGGAGGTTCGTAGCTTGAGCCGCGAACGTGCGTAGACTTTCCACGTCCCTCTGGCCTCTGTCTCGCTCCACCAAGGCGACATCCGCCAATCCACATCGTTGCCTTTCTGCAGCGCTTTCTGCAGCAGGTTTATTAGTCCGTGCTATCGCACTCGAAGCAGTCAGCGGCGAAACACCGTTGGTGCATGTGGAAGCTGCACCAATCCGACAACGAACCGTCACACGCTAGCACGAAGTGAAAGGCAAAGAACGTAACTGCGTCTAGGGCGACTCCCAAATTATGGCGCGTCCAGTGTTTTTCACTGGTATCGAGGCGCTTTAACCATGACCTTCAAGATTGCGCGCCGGCGCGCTATCTCGGAGGCCACTGCTTTAACTGCGGCGTCGCCGAATTGTTCTCTATCGGCGCTCGTAAGTGTCGTGCCACAGTACGGCCACGGGCAAAACAGACCTGAAGGTGGTCACCACCATCATTCAGTGGCGTAGCCGGGGGCTGACACACCGGGCCACCCCGTGGCTACGCCACTGTGCTGTGGCGACGTCAATCAGCCACAGCATCAACAAAGTGCACATAATGCCTGGCGTACGCGTAGCTGGCTTCTCCGCAGAATGACAAACATCGGTAAAGTGGGTACTTGGCTACTTCGAAAATTGTGGCCATATATGACGTAGTTGGTACCTTCCAACTCTACTTGTAGTATAGTCTCCCCAAGAGAGTTCACAACGCGCTCTAGTAAATGTCAGCTCCTCCAGCTTTGGCTGTGACTGCGTTGCGTGTTCCGCGCAGGCCTGGCCCTTTTTAGAAAGCTGGATCGCTTCGAGTGATATGCTCGAGGTATAAATTTTGGAATTGTGACTTGCCTTTGAAAGGTCGGCATGAGCTAATTCGATGTAACAGCGTAAAATGTGCGAAATGACGGTGACTATTGCGCATTCATTGCGAAAAAGTGTTATTGCGCAGCTATCAATGTCGATCGTTTCCTGCAGTTGATTACGATTACCTTTCTTGCTTTTTTCCATGTGGTAATGGACATCAGTGCTTGACTCCGATTTGTTCCAACATGTAAACACATTGTTTTCATTATAAGCGTGAACCACAACTGTTTTAGAGATCATGTTTCGTTTTCGTGTTATTTACTCAGCCAGGAGACTCGGGACATCGTCATCTTTGTTACCTTGGTTGCTGTTGCTGGAATATACCTCGTCGTGTCATCTAAACTCATCCTTGACTACCTCGAGATTCCAGGTGAGGTTGGTTGGGCACAAAGATGATCACGGCCGCTCAGAAGTGCATTATGAGGCAAAATTTTCCACAGTAGGAGAGTATCAGCGGGTCCTCATCTGGTGTACAAATGAAAACGATGCCGCTTATAGCCTCGCTTCTACATTCTATATTTTCACGTCCTTGCGACACTGAACAAGACAAAACTCAAGCCGGCAAAAATGAAACTCTTTATTGGGCTAACTTTCGCCCAGAGAAAAGGAGTACCACTCAAAGTGCAACCATATATATACAGAGGCGCGCACAATCGCCGGGCGTCGATTTAAAAAAAAAAATGAAACCTCATCGACGGCTAAGGCACGTGGGCATTTCCACATATATATAAAAAAAAGAATTATTTATTGCGAACTCCCTGCAGAAATATAAGGTGGGAAAGATCATTTCAGAAATGGCAATATCTATCTTTCGTTGAAAAGCATATTTTTTTTATTTAATGCTCTGTGTGTAATGCAGAGCCTTAAAAAATGATGTTAGTGACATGTTTCAATGAAATCTTTTTTAGGCGTTAAAGATACCTCCAACACCACTGCTCCTGGTAAGCTCTTCAAATTTGAGTGCATTTCATGTCACCAGCACATATTTAACTACCCATTTATTACATTAGTTGCACTGAATAGAAATATAGCATTACTTAGTACATGGCTCAAGCCTCGCTGATCACGCTAAAGAAATGGTCGATGCTTAATTGCGGTTTAATTGCGTAAAAGTGGCTTATGCGATGCCGTCCCGGTCAGAGTGATAAGCGTTCACAAGTAAATGCAGGTAAAACTGCCTTGTTGCAAGCCCTATTTGAGACCACTTTCGTCTAGAAAGCAGTTCACATCAGCCAGATGCAATATTGCGTCATCTCCTAAAAGTAACACCGGGTAAAGTCGTATGCCAAGCTAATTAAGTACGCAGTAATAATATGAAGCGCAGTGGCACCAGTTCCTGGGTTGAGCGTCGTCCTTCGTCCATCCCTGTAACCGAATCAACGAGGGCAGCGAAAGATCATGTGGCTAGAGCACTCCGAGCAATGCGATAAGCTTCTCTTCGGGACCTTGCTCCCCAAGCTTGTTATGCTCGCGCCTTGTCCACCACGCCGTAGCCGCTGGTTCTCATTGCTCCCGCTAGAGACGCAGCTGTGCTCTCTCCGGTGATTCAAGCGCGCTCACTAAATGGCGCGCCGCACACTCCGCTGCACACTCGGCGCGTGCTCTCGTTAGATAGGTGACCGCTAGAGGGCCGCGCCCATATACAGCGCTAGCTCTCGGCGCGCTTCCTTTCTCTTCGCCGGGATCTCACTCAGTGCACTTCGCTACCGCTACTCAGCATGAACACCCAAGAGACATTGTGTATACAATGTGTGTATATATAACAACGTGGTCACGTCTTTATATGACGATAGATGAATTTGTACGGAAAATTCACGGGTTACCCGATAATCTCCGAGCAAGCTCCTCTAACATCATTCACTCCGTGGATATGGCGTGATTTTTTTTTGACGAATCCGGCTTCTGCCGCCGATGCTGACTATAAGAAAAATGAATAACTGAAAAAAAATTACAATAGAAAAGAAAAATAACGACAAAAAATATAAAATTAATAAAATTCGGCGCACGGACAAAGTACATATGCCCGTACGTCCGTTCCTCTGCCCGTAAGACAAGCATTGCCACAAGAAATTTATCTAAAAAAGAAAAAAATGAACATGTTTGCCAGAGCTGCGATGAAACCCGGGGCCCCATGGTCCGAAGGTGAGCCTCTAAACCACCGGGCTACACGCCCAAGCTTGCAGTATGTGTATACATTCGAACCTTGTGAATGCGTTTTACCTGCGGGGCAAAGCAAATGCGAAAGTAAAACATTTTCCATCAAGGCTTTGTATAATTATTCCGTAACGTTAAAAAAAAAGCCTTCTTTAAAACAGCATGTGTATATATAGCCGACATGAAGGATTTCACGCATCAGAAAAATTTAGATTTTCCCAAAATTTTATGCCAAACGCGAATTTTTTGTTGTTGGATGCACCCTCCTACGCGACCTTTCAAGGCATAGCGCTAGAAAGATGCTGATTAACGCCAGGCCGATGCTGTCAGGAATCAGCGTCCTAGGGACGGCCGCACCCTTAAATCAAGCTCTACGCTCGACGTCATTTAGACAACTCCCAAAAAATTTGTGCGTGGATTTTTTAAATAATTTTTTTCGAGCATTCTGGCCCATTTTGTTGTAACCGAAAAAAGACTTCCAAATGATGGTTTCAGATGGTTTTTAGAACTGGGGCTGTATTCTAAGTGCGCGCATCTCGCGTGTGCATTTCATGGCTGTAAACGTGGCCTCCGCGATTGGCTCCGGCTCCGCGCGGCCGGATCTAATCACGGAAAGCAGAATGCGAAAATAGAGAGACGCCAAGCGATTCACAACAACCTATTGACAACCGTACAAATAACGGAGTTTGTTTATTTCTAAGGCACAAAGCATTGTCATTTATTACTCAGTGTAAAAATGAAAAAAAAAAGATGGCGCAGCTACGCACTAGTGCTGCGAAGACTAAGCAAACTGCAGAGCTGGGGGTCTTACTCGCCTCCTTTCTCTCTTCCTCACGCTCACTTCTCTTTCACACCCCTTGCTATACTATACAATACTATGCTACGCTTTACCCTCTCCCCTCATCCGTTCTTTCCTCCTCGCCCTCACTTTCCTTTCCCACCCCCTTGCTATACCGTACTATACATGGCTATGTAATGGTTCCCCCCTCCTCCATCCCTCCTTTTCACTCTCACTGTCCTTTCCCACCCTCTTGCTGTACTCTACTATACAAGGCTAACAAGGCTAAGTTATGCTTTCTTTCTCTCTCTCTTTCTGCTTCTTTCTTTTTCTCTCTCTATTATTTTCTATTTCTTTCGTCTCTCTCTGTTTATTTGTCTCTTTTTATATGGTTTTCTTCTCGTTATCTCGCCCATAGCAACGCAATCATACGGTTCTCTTTCTATGCGAAGCGAGGCACAGCTGTGCCAAGTGGTTGCCAGACAGCGCGCAGTGACGTCATAGCCAGGCGCCGCTTCTTGTCTACGCAATGAGGACAAACGAAAAGCTTAAACAGCTCCGCTGTAAAAAAAAATGTCGCTACGCCAGGATAACGCAGCGTTAGCAAAGGTTCAGCTGATTGTTCTTAGCTTTCCTGATTGTCTAGGATTAGCTTGATTATCATGCTTACTGTTGCTCCAATGACACACACACAGCATACGTATTATGTGGCACATATATATTTATTTTGCCGGGCAACTACTTCGGGATCCGATGAGTTAAGCTTCTCCGCTCTTCTGCGCCGTTGAGCAGCATTTACGCTCTCCTTCTCTGTGGCTAAACCACACTGGCAAACGCCAGTCAGAGGCGCTATCTAGCGGCTCCAGCGCAGTGTCAGACGGCGACTGCACAGCGAAGGCGAATAGCTGCGCGCGCGCCGGCGCCAGTACGTCTACCTCGGCTGTGACGTCACTCCTCTGGAAAGCGCAGACCGGCGGCAGCGAGTCGCGCGTGGCAGCGGCGGAGTGCGCGGCAGGTGCCGGCTCCGATGCGCCAGCTGTGTGACATCACTGATCCTCGCGCATGCGCAGCACGGCTCTTGAGGAGCCACGCGAAACTGGCTCGTCTAGGCCAGTGTAGCTAACGATACATAATCCCGTTACGGTTGGTAAAATTATTGAAGTGGTTGTTGGTGCGAACGCATCTACTGCAAGACGTCTCGCTAGCTTTCATAGCCCTGCACTTGATGTATGAAACAGAGTACTATATACGCTCGAAAATTGCACCTGGCGTGCGCCGATTTTGCGACCGTCCCCCGAAAGTAGGAGCCAACCAAGCGTACGCTTGATGGCAACGAATGAAGCGCAAGAAATAAGAGAGAAATGGTGGCGAGTTTGTCGTGGGGGCGCGTGTTGCGGCATGGAACTGTTCACGAGGGAGAAAAGAATGCGAAATCTCACTGTTCGCGGTCCCGAAACGGGACGCTCGGCCCCTGAAACGCTAAGCCGGTCGCCGCTCGCGCGATAACCTTCAAATCGCGTTAGCCTGTAAGTCCGCATCACGACAAAATACCGCGATTCGTTCCTACCTTCTGCAGAGGCGTTGCATATTTCATCTCTTTGCCCAGTAGCCGTACATACTCAGGCCGAACAGGCAGACGCCTTAATAGCGTATTATCACAGCGCAACCGCACCGTGAACGTGTGGATTTCAGGAAAATCTGCATCTTCATTGCCGAGATTGTGAATGCACACGAGCAACAAGAGCGTGCTGCGCAGGTACGGTGAAAACACGCGAAGGTGATTGAGGCCCGAAGTTCGCCAGTGTGAGAGATCTGTCAGTACTACTCCTTCCATAGTCCTTCAAGGTAAATAGGTGCGTTTCCTATTGCGGGTAGTGTGTTAATGGTTTCCTGCTCGATATCTACTTAGAATTCGTATTTTTCAAGTATTGCTTCTTTTTTATTTTTATGCCGCCTTCAGAACATGTGTCAACAGATTTCAGTCGTTAGTTCAGCGCACGTGCCTAGTCTTACCTCTCCGTGTTTTTCTGAAGTTCGTACTGTTTCTGCTTTCTGAAGAATAATCTGCCAATTTGTTCATGATGCAAAATTTATGCTTTCAAAGTTGATGCAATGAATACTATAACGTCGATGGCTGTCTATTGTTTTAAAACTATTCGACAATCATTCAATCCGCTTCTAGCACTATTTCATGCGTATTACATTCTGGCTCAAAAGTACCTACTTGTACACGCCCAGCAAAATTATTCATAAAGGCACCGCCGAAGTTTCATTTTGCGCTTGTTTCCAGGTCCGCTAAATAAGCTTGTCTCCTTTTCCGCAGATGAAAACCGAATGCGATACACTTTTCCACCTGGATGCCTCACAGCAGCTGGCATTGAATGCCTCCCTGAAGGTAAATAGACGAAATTCTTTTTACGCGTTTGAGCGAAACAATGATCTCTTCACCCTGGCTACTCCATTCATTCGTCGAGGTTGAGAACTTCCTATGTACGACAATTCATTTGAGAAGGTCTCCTACTAAGCAGGCCAGAGGATTAGGCTAGTTGATGAGTGATATTTATTGCAAGAAAGCGTAGCGCGAAACAAAATAAAAGGAAGAAAAACTAGACGAAGGGCACGGAGATGAAAGCTGTCTTTCTTACCAGTGAGATATCTTTTTTTTAGAAAGACAATTTACTTAACAGAGGCGTTGGACAACCAGAAAGTTGGTTAGCCAAAATATGACGTAGTTGTATATAACTGATGATTCACAGGACGAAACAACGATAAATATACTTTACGACTAGCGAGTTTACGTAGAGGTCAAACATTCGTGTCGCGAAAAATGGCAGCTGATGTTGATGAAAAATGGGTTGAAAATGATCAAAACTAAATCTTGCTTTTTAAAGCGTCCTAGGTGTCCGAGATGCGACCAACACGTATTTCCCCTACGACGACACGGAATATGACAGATCACTATCGATAAATGCGTAATATAAAGAAGCATTTTCGTTGTGAAGTAAGGCCGAGTTTTGATGCTGACATCAATGCCGAAAGAATGTTTTAAATTAAGTACTGCACATACTCAAGGAATATTAAATGTTTATCTAAGATAACTCCAAGAAATTTCGTGGTCGAAGACATACGAATGAAGTGTCCATTAAGTGCCACCGCTAGGGAAGATATGTTTGGCAGTAATTGAAGAGAAGAAAACAACATAAAATTAGTCTGCTATGGATTGATGCGCAATGCATTTGATTCGCGTCATGAGTGAACACTATTTAAGTCGACATTTAGCGGATGTTGTAGCATGAGTGGATCTTTATGTTTGGTGAAAATCATACTATCATCAGCATGAAGAAGACTATGAGTCTGTTTCATACGGGAGTGTAAATCAATAATGAATAGCAAAAAAAAAAAAAAGACGGGTCCCAGGATCGATCTCTGGGGAATGCCTAGGTTTGTGATTTTGTTGTTGTGGATAGTTTCTCTGAACCGCCTTCGTCCGGTTAGTAGCTTTTAATCAGTTCTAAATGTGGCCCAGATATGCCGTATCCTTCGAGTTTAAAAAAGGGGATATTGTGATTACTTCTATTGAATGCCTTAGTCAAACCAATAAAAGCAGCTCAAAAGATTGGGTTCCCATCTATTGTAAATATGACGCTGATAGTAAACATTATCAGTAATACATCAGTAGAACGACTTTAATGGAAGCCAAAGTGATCAATAGATAATAAATTTCTATAAGCTTGTTATTAAATAGTTGTAGGTTAGTATTTCAATTACGTTACTAAAGAATGCTAGAATGCACACTGGACGATAGTTAGTGCATTCGTGATCACATTTCCTAAACATGAGGATACTTCTACCTGATTTCACTATTTTAGGAAATATAGCAGCTGGCAAAAGTCTGTTGATGAAATAGGCGAAGATGGGTGAAAGTTTTCGACACAAGTAAAATCTCGAAAGCGGAAATACGATCAAGACGCGGGCCAGTATTCTTCGGCGGTAATTTCTTGATATTGTCACGTGGTTATGATGGCGAAGAAGACGGAACTCGCGCAATTAAAGACTAAACTCATTATTGGGCGAACTTTCGGCCAAGAAACGAAAATTAAAGTACAAGCTATGCGCGCTGTACACTGAGTGGCAGGAACTTTGGTGAAGAAATTTAAGAAGAAATTTAAGAAATTTTTTGGGGAGATAAAATTTAAAGTTCCCTGGGATAAACTTAAACAAGCTCGGCCAAGATAGGGTAAAATCAGAAAACAGTCGACATAAAACGGGTTGACATTATGTTTATTTGGTGACGTTCGTTAAGTGTGATCCGTGCACACCGCTGCATGTCCTGGCCAGTTTACAGCAGTCTGTTGGCTTCGCTATCTTGCAGCGATGTACCTAGACAACCACATCACGAAGTCAACGCTGTGTTCTAATCTGTACGGCTCGGTATGTAACGACAACTACTTCTACAATGCCGAGAGAAAGGACTCCTCGCTTTGGCCGTACCGTTACAGCAGCCTGTATCTAATCTACAATGCGTTGCAGAAGGCCATCCATGGTGAGTGAGCGACATTTTGCTGCCCAGAAGCAGAAATGTGCACAGAGTAACGTGCGCGTTTCGGACACACCAATTAAAAACTAAAAAAATCTTCACGAACTGTATGGTGCCTCATGTCATACCGATTAACGCTGGTTTTCTGGTTATTTCCTAAAAGGAAGCACTAGTTATGATCAGTTTTTGCGGGTAGTTTAGAAATTTCAATTACTCAAACATTTTCGAGCGCGGGCTAAAGACTTCTTTAAAGGAGTGCTCATTGCATCCACAGGCAATTACATTATGTGCAAATTTATATTCAAACTACGCTCGTTAAATTTTATGCAGTCGTGCTGACCGCAGGATGACGAAGAGTGCTTAATTCTTTTCAGCTGATAATACACACTGAACGCTTCGTAGCGTTTACATATACTTAGTTTCTTCTGAAGACGACAATTCACTTTGAGGCTCCTCTACACATCATCCATAACCTGGTATTTCTCATAAAATTATAAAAAAGCTGTTTCGTTTACTTAAGCTGGTACCCAGGTCAAACGTAGGAAGGAAGATGGCTTTTAAGGGCTCGTTTTTCTTTGTTAGGCACAATATTAATGAGAACTAACACACAGTAATGAAAAGGAAACTATAGGAGATGTAGGAATAATTGGGATTATAGGAATAATTGGGATATAAATGTAAAGAAAGTAAAGTGGACGAAAAGATAACTTGCCGCCGGCAAGTTATGTATGCCGTGTCGCGTCCAACAAAACATAGCTGATCCCTCCGTAATAGGAATCGGAATAACACGAAAGCAAAGCGTGCCCTTACAGAAGCAACTGAATGTTTACTGGACATCGATATAAGAGAGTTTGCACAATGTATATTGATGTCTGGCAGCTATGGCACCGTTTAACGTGTATGCACCCACTTTGATGATTGGTGGTACATCTCCATCCCGACGACTAACGTCCATGTTAAATGATTAAACAAACCCTTGTGGTAGCTGTAGTAGTTAACGGTGAAAGCGTAATAAGAGAACGAGGTGTGATAGCCAGAAGAGCGTCGCATATTGGACGCAGAACTTGGTCGCCATCCCGCGGCATGTTAAAATGTGATTGAACACCACGGCCGGTCTAGAGGGAAACGCAAAGCGCGTCGTGCCGCCCCCCGGCCGCGATTTTTCTCGGGGCGAGCGCGTGAGCGGGGAACGCGGTGTTACAGCCAGGTGAGGCAGGCGCGCGTCGCAAAGCAATTTTTGGAGCGTGATGCTATGAGTGAGGCCGACGCTTTTACGACGCTTGGGCGAAGGTCGCCACCTCGCGGTGTGTTAAGGCAGTGACAAAATTGAACTTCTATTGAAAACACGCCGAATGGGACGGACGTGTAACGCGTTGCAGGTGCGAATCGCGGAGGCCGCAGTAATGACGAATGACTTTACCGCTCTCAGAGGGCAACACCGCCCCGCCGTCCGGGAGAGTGGTAGATATAAAAGGCGCGTTTGTAAAGCCTCTAGAGTCTGTGACCGTGACGCAGTGGATAGCGTGCCTGACATCTGTTGTGGACCGAGCGGTCGTGGGTTCGATGCCCGTTGACGGAAATTTTCTTCTTTGTCATTTGATAGTGTACATTTTCTCGACGTCATTTCCGTGACGGAAATACGTCATTGAAATCTTGGGGACCCCGGCATAAAACACTTTCGTGTTAAAATAGAAAAAAATGAGAGTTTAGTATTTATTAGCCATGCTTATAAACCGGAAGCACTAATCTTACACTTGACGTTAGAGTTACTGTGTTATAGTTTTGGCTACCCACCAGATGTTTCGTAAAGTTGAGCTACCTCCGGACAATGGGTAATGTGGCATGCAACACTATCGAGTACTTTTAACACGAAAGTGTTTCATGCCGGGGTGCGCCAAGACTTTCATGACGTATTTCCGTCACGGATATACGTCAGCTAAATGAACGCCATCAGATGGCAAAGGAAAAAAACTATAAGAAAAAGTTCCGTTGACGGGAGTCGAACCCATGACCTCTCGGTTCGCGACGGTGGCTGACGTGCGTTTATCCCACTGAGCTACCGCCAAACACATTACGGAGGTTACGTAAACGCGCCTTTTGTCTTTCACACTTTCCTCTCGCCGTGCTCTTGGATGGATGGATGGATGCTATGAGCGTCCCCTTTATAACGGGGTGGTGACATGTGTGCCACCAGGGTCGACAAAAAAACGAAAAAAAAAAAACGCGCCGTTGCCACGACCGTCCCATTCGGCGCGTTTACAATAGAAGTGTAATTTCGTCAACGCTTTAACACACCGAGAAGTGGCGGCTTTAGCCCAAGCCTCGCTCATATATCATCTATCCATATCGAAAAATAGCTCTCCGACGCTCGCCTGGCTCTCGCACCGCGTTCCCGCTCGCCCTGTGAGAATTAACGGCCAGGATATAGGGAAGACACGACGCGCGTAGCGTTCCCCTTCGCGTTTCACGACACCTTGAAGGAGTGCATATCGAGTATCGGTGTTTATTGTGAGCTTCTTGATATCATCTATGCGCGGGATTTTTTAGTAATTTTTTTAACGACTGCATTTCGTACAGCGCATTTGTAACTTGCTTGCTAGTTTTTCAAAGTTGTCATTATATTTTCCCTAAATATGATATTGGTGGCCTTCATGATCAATGACCAAGGACAGTGGATTAAATGCTGTGCCTGTGGTAACGCAGCACTGTAACGCTACATATCGAGCAGTGGTAACTTCTTTTGTGGGTGAAACCCGATAGCATTAAAATGAAGGAATAATAAACAATTGTTGGGTTTAACGTCCCAAAACCACGATATGAATATGAGAGACGCCGTAGAAGATACCTAAGCAGCAACCGAAAAAGACAGGGACCTGCAAACACGGACACAAGAAAGAAGTCAGGACACCACAAACGCCGGCGTTTGTGGTGTCCTGACTTCTTTCTTGGGTCCGTGTTTGTACGCCCTGTCTTTTTAGAATGAATACTTACCAACTAGCTCAGCTCTCTGTTATTCTCAGCAACCGAACGTAATCTGGAAACCTATCTCCCTTTTTTGCATTCCGTGCAAAAGTGGAGGGTTCCGGGAAGTTCGACTCTTAGGGTTCTTAACGTACACCTAAATCTAAGCACACGGGCCTCAGGCATGTTCACATCCATCGAAAATGCAGCCGCGGCGGCCGGGATTCGATCCCGCGACCGGCGGCTCAGCATTCGAGCATCATAACCACTAGACCACCGTGGCGGGTAAAATGAAGGAATAAGAGCATGTGGCACTATAACATAAAGATTAGCCAATAGGGCTTTCGCCATTTGCGATCACGTTGCACGCAAAGTAGCACATTTAGAGCTGTGGTCGCAATTACTAGCATGCACAACGACGTGATATGTAGCAACAGTGAGTAAGCAGAGGGTTCATTTTACCTAAATTCACTTCAACGGAAAAAGTACCGGGACCGTCCGCCCCGCCGCCATATATTTAGTCCAGCGTGGCCGAAGCTGTGGTGCCGCTATAGGCGTGCGCACAGGGGGGGGGGGGGGGGGGGCAGGGGGGGCGGCCGCGTTCCCTAATAACCAGAGAGGGGGGAGCAAAATCTGCCCCATACATTGACCCCCCCCCCCTAGTCACCTAAGAGGGGGGGGGGCGCAAAATCTGCCTCGTACATTGACTTACAAGGGGGGGGGGCGCTGCGATGAACCTTCGCCCCCCCTGATGATGAACCCTGCGCACGCCTATGGGTGTCGCGCTGTAGGTTTTATGTGGAAATAACGCATGTTTGACGAATTGCGTGCGCTTTTGCAGCCCCGAATGAAGCACACCGTTGTTCTGTAACTGATTAGACGAGAAATAGCTGCAGATTTCACTTCTATATGCATGCACGCACGCGTACTAAGGCGACGAAAGAAATGCGAACTGCGCGGTACTTACGCGCTCCGCTGTTGGCAGTTATGTTCGAGTGCTTGTAACCTATCTGCTAACAAAGAAAAAGCACTGGAGTCGGGCATGATGCAATCAAGGATGATTCTAACGTCTGTTTTGAGGGGAGCGCGCGATGAAAACAAGCGCGAACAGCGAAGCACGCAGGCTCCGCCCTGTCGACACTTCTTTTGATTGCCTCAGCGCATGCTAGAATACGGGACGTGCAGGCGCACGAGAAGATATGGAATGACATTGAGCCACACAGCAGATGCCCTCCCATCTGAGATTCGTCTTACGCGAATTTTGACATAAGACGGCAATGCCAGCGTTACAAAATCGTTCTAACCGCTAGGAAGAAGTTTCCCTTAGTAATCATAACATTCGCATTTTCCAATTAAATGTAGTATAGCGAATTTCTAGTCTTTCGGGAAATAAACATTACTCATACAAAGAACAAATACAGATAAAAGACACTGTGTTAAGAGCAAAGTGCCGAGAAGGTGCGAACATTAGGAGTGACGTTAAAAGCAGCACCCATACATGTTTTACCCCCCAAAAAATAAAAGGCATTTAACTAAAACATATTAGTAAACCTTTATTAAATGGACTCAGTACGGCACAATTTCGCATTACGGTATTCACGAAGGAAACAAGTATAACAGGTGATTAAAATTTTCACTTGCCAAAGCCCTTTAAGCTAACGTTTTCAGATTATATAATATCCCATCTATATACTTCAGAAAAGCTTACTACATCAGGACAACCTTTTGGTGAAGCCGATACACTAAACATTTGGCATACACACTTGACATTAAAGGAATGAGGTCTGAAATTGCTTTCAGGAGCTTTAAGAACGGATATATGCTACTCGTATCTCGATATATATATAAAAAATAGATATATGCGCTGAACCTTCACAGACGAAGCGGTGCTCAGTGCATCTTGTGTTGCAAAAGTATGAATAAGAGCAGCGACAGCATGCACGTCAAAAGAAATTGTAGTGGCTTAGCTCGGCTATGCCAGGATATGCGTAGCGTGAGCTAAGGTTCAGCCGATTATTCTTATCTCTCCTGCATAGGCGTGCGCAGGGTTACCCTTCAAGGGGGGGGGGGGGCGAAGGTTCATCGCGGCACCTCCCCTCCCTATTAAGTGAATGTGTGGGGCACACTTTGCGCCCCCTCTTCTTAGGTGACTAGGGGGTTTCTCTGTTGTCACAAAGACGGCTCGGTGGTCAGTGTAGTAACACGCTGCCGGTCTCTATGGCCCCAACGCCCGGCGCAGCGTCAGACGGCCACTGCGCAACGGAAGCGTGAAGCCGGGCGCGCGCCGGCGCCAGTACGTCTCCCGCGGCTATGACGTCATTCCTCTGGAATGCGCAGGTCGGCGAGGAGCGCAGCGGCAGCGGCGGCTCCGGTGCGCCAGCTGTGCGCCGTGTGACGTCACTGCTCCTCGCGCACGCGCAGCACGGCTCTCGGACTGCCACGCGAAACTTCTCCAGCTCGGCCAGTGTAGCTAACGCTATAGAAAACCAACCGTCTAAAGCGAGCCCAGTGGAAAGTGATTCGAGTGGAAATTTTGTAGCAGTCAGTTTCCATGGCGCGCTGATTGTTATCTGTGAGCCCAAAGGCATCAATCTTGAGCGACACAGAATAAGAGCTGCCCGGCGATGTTATCGTACATGAACCTTTTCCGGGAACCATGCGAAACACGCTGCACTAGTATAGCGGCGACGTAAACATTCCCCGAAACAACATTTGCGAACCCTCACCGAGGCGATTACATCACACAGGCGGGTATCATTCGTGAGAACAAATTTCTCTCTCCGTATTCCGTGCAGCCATACAGCCCGTCGCATGGCGTCTTTTTTTCCATTCGCAATAGCAAAGAGCGCTTAGCCGGATCCTCGCCGGTTGCTGCATCCAAAAGCGCAGCACCCAGGCATTCTTCGATGTCTTGATATTCAAAACGATACGGTAAAGTTCGTGCACGCTTTTCCCAAACTACGAAAACAGTCGCCCTCGAAAGCACCGTGCGTCGGTGGCCGGAAGAAATAAGCGAGGGCAGTGCGCAGGAGCACTTTTGGCGCGAAATGACCACGTGATCAGCAAAACCGAATGACGATCGAGCGCGCGAGGGGGGCGGCGTGGCGGGCGCGCGGCGGCCAAAAGAAAGCGAAGGCGGTACTTTTCCCATTCCAGTGACTTTAAATATGCTCATCAGAGTCCTTGATTTATTTGCTACACAAGGATATAATTAAAGCCATTTATTTGTGCGCACGTCCGCATTTGTGATTATGTTTTGTCAATTGCTTCATGCTGACGCACCGCGTGATCGAAACAACCTCAAGGCACTGATACGAGTTAGAAAAGTCACAGTTTCACCGCAAGGGCGAAGCAATGAATGCGATAGCAACAAATGGTAGTGTTATACGAAGTGAGGCTGGCAGCTAACTGTTTTGTATCCGATATTGCGCAACTACAAAGCGCTGTTGTAAGAGAATACGTCCAGCTTCAGGGAGACATGCTCTCCGCGTAGCCACTTCGCGTTGAGAGCGCAGCACGTAGAAGGGTATACGAGCCGCCCGCTGTGATGGCTGTCGAGATAGCGCGCGCGCCAGCGATCGCGACCGCGCCCTTAGATTCAAAGTTCAAAGTTGGTGCTCGCGCGGCGCCTCCCCTCACGTCTTTTCATGGTCGTTAAAGATGGGAGGGGCGTTTCCTTGCCTGCTTCGACGGCAGGCCTCCCGAGCGGGGTGATGTTATCGCATGCACCCTCTGAGCGACGGAAATGGGCCAGCTTGTTTGATCTCTGCTTCGGCCGCGTTCTTCGCCCCCGCTCGCGCGCTTTTATCCGCGGTAGAACATACGATGCGCAGGGAGATCTTGTCAATTTGTACTTCATACGGGAGGGACATGACGGCGACGGCAAAAACCCAGCGAGACTGTCCATATAATTGCTATCGCAATAAAAGCACGAAAATGCGATTTGCTATCCCGTCTCTTTTCTTGCGCATTTGACGGTGTCTCTATTGTGGCCGAGGAGCAACGGAGTCACCTTTATCGGACGTGCCTCTCTTGCGTGCTAGGTTAGATAACGCCGGTGCGTTCCTCATAGGTTTGGCTGAAGGCGCTCTACAAAAACACCTCATGGGAGCCCTCCTGGACATTTCTTTAAATATCCTCGAAACGAGGGAAGCTTTTATAGTCAAAATAATAGTCCTGGCGAAAAAGCGCAGCCCACATTTGTTTACAGACGCTATCTGTTTACAAGATACGTACAGTGAGCGCAAAATTGAATGCAGTCACCGCGGTGGGGTATCCCCGAACCGGCTTCAAGCGTCAAATCGCGAAATATGTGACAAGAGCGAAATGTGTGACATATGCTCTTACAGTGGCTGTCTGTATAACTAAATCGGGCATAAAAGACTGAAGCCTGAATACAGCGCTCGCACGGCCGTAGCATATGAGGAGAACACTCAAGCGCGCACAAACAAGGACAGAGGGAAGTGGTGACAACACAAGCGCTTACTTCCAACTCATCATTCATTCACAAAACTGCCTAACATGAACACGTTCTTTAATGACGTCAGAAGACTGAAATGTTGACTTCAGGTGAACCTGCTCAGAAAGTGTGTTTGTTTAGATCGGGGGTTCTCAAATGGGGGGGTCCGTGGACCCCGGGGTTCCGCGAAACCTATACTAAAAAAGAAAGCGCGTTTCTTTGATGCATACTATGTCTTTGGCAGCGGCCCCTTCCGATTTTCGGTATGCGTCACCACATAATAGTTCTGCATTGCGGTGGAGCTGAGTTTGTTTCCCCTTCTTCATGAGATGGCTGTAAAGCTTTTGTTGCAGCTTTCTACGACATACGCATGCGAGCGTACTCTTTCTAGGCTTGCGTATTTGAAGAGCAAGCGTAGCTAGAAACAGGTTGAGTGTGGCTGCAGGCCGCACAACTTATTGACAAGCTGTTGAGATCGAATTGGCATGGCACTTTCGTTTGACCAACTTCGCGACGTTAAGCCAGTGAAAGCGGTGCTAAATTTGTTCAATGCCCTACATTCTTTGACGAGTTCACGGGGAGCATCTCAGCGAGCGCCTTTTGCTGCCCACCGAACGTCGCAGCCTCACGCAGAAGCACAACTCTTCCTCACGGAAGTGCAGGCCGCGCGCGCGAGTTGTAGCGGATGGCTGTTTACCAGTTCTAAGTTTCACAATCCAGGCTTCAAGCACTCTTCTTGTGCTGTGGGAACACGTGTGAAGGCCGACGCCGAGCTCCGTTCCGTACGTCCTGCAATGTGGCACCGAGCACCATACGAGGCCTTCAAAGGCAGCCACTGCATATTGTAATGCTTTCAAATGTTGTCAACGTACGCCCGAAGCGGAAAAACCTCCTCATTTGATCAGAATTACAGTGCAGGTAGCATTCTCAAATTTCGTTACAACTCGCTCTCGTGCTCCCGAAGCGCCCGACGCAGCCTCTCTGACCACGCGATCTTCCCTAGCACGTCACGCCGACGGTGGCGCCAGGGTTTCCAGTGGCGAGCTTCGAGCCCAATATCACATTAATGTAAGATTTTCACTTTTGTTCTTGAGTGAAAGTAACACAGAAATGATGCAAGATCGTATTTCACACTTTAGCAGCCCGTTTAAGCTTGTGCCTGTGAGAATAGAATGTACCAAAAGTGTCCAAGTTTTCATAGCTTATTCTGTTTAGGTAATGCAGAATATTGTTCCTATTCCACAGCGCTGCCCGTAGTATGTACTACGCACAAGATGAATAGGTTATTTAGCTACAACTTGTATTCTTCTCGGAATATAATTTTTATTTTATCCGATGCTTCGTGAATTCCCTTTTCAGTGGATTATCAAAATTTTGTGAAACCTGTCGACCGATCCAAGGAGGACGCAATGTACAAGACTTTGTACTTTATTAAAAATTGCACTTCAGGTAAGTTTAAACACTTATATAGGGCAAAAAAAAAACCTCCGTATTGTTCACTAATCTTCTGTATGCCGTAAAATTCGCTAATGCTGATGAACTAGAAGAAAAAAACAGCAACTTCGCTGCTTATTTATTTATTTATTTATTTATTTATTTATTTATTTATTTATTTATTTATTTATTTATTATTTATTTATCTCTGTTATACCTCGAGGCTCTTGGGTTGAGGGTATTACAATGTAATGTGTGTGGTACAAATAGAGGCGTGTATGAGGGAATGGGTGATGGCTCAAGCTTTCATTGAGGTATGCTAAAACTAAATTATAAATAATAAGCAGGCTTAACGTCTGAAATGCAAGTATTCTTGCCAGATTTCGCAAGTTTCCTTGATTTTACTATTGTGTAACGATTATGTAACGTTTATGCAAGTGTAGCGTTGTCATGCTAATGAACAAAAGAAGGGCAATGGATCCCCTCATAAGACCTAAGTCTATAAGCCAACAGAAAATAACGATAAGGAAAGCCTCGTCCCACGCGTTATTTGTAGTTTTAAATGTGGAGCATTTCTTAGTCGCACCTGCGGCGTCGGTGGCGCCGTCCACACCCCCACTGCGCATGCTCGGCTCGTCTCGTGCCGGCAGCAAGCCTCTCCTCTCCCTCCCTCTCCTCCTCCCCTCCCCCTCATATCAAAATATTTCGCATATCTTAGAAATTCCCAGACAGCAGTATTGCTGTGGTGGATATCTGCTTCCTCTATCTTCTAAATATCTTGCCCAGATGATGATTTCATCATCTGGGCAATGCACATATCTCATAATACCAAAGAAAAACCTGAAGAAACTGCGCAAATAAGAAAAAAACATGGTTGATCCCTCCGTAATAGGAATCGGAATAACACGAAAGTAAAGTGTGCCCTTACAGAAGAAGTAACTGAATGTTTACTGGACATCGATATAAGAGAGTTTGCACAATGTGTATTGATGTCTGGCAGCTATGGCACCGTTTAACGTGTATGCACCCACTTTGATGATTGGTGGTACATCTCCATCCCGACGACTAACGTCCACGTTAAATGGTTAAACAAACCCTTGTGGTAGCTGTAGTAGTTAAGGGTGAAAGCGTAATAAGAGAACGAGGTGTGATAGCCAAAAGAGCGTCGCATATTGGACGCAGAACTTGGTCGCCATCCCGTGGCATGTTAAAATGTGATTGAACACAGCGGCCGGACTAGAGGGAAACGCAAAGCGCGTCGTGCCCCCCCCCCCCGGCCGCGATTTTTCTCGGGGCGAGCGCGTGAGCGGGGAACGCGGTGTTACAGCCAGGTGAGGCAGGCGCGCGTCGCAGAGCAATTTTTGGAGCGTGATGCTATGAGTGAGGCCGACGCTTTTACGACGCTTGGGCGAAGGTCGCCACCTGACGGTGTGTTGAGGCAGTGACAAAATTGAACTTCTATTGAAAACACGCCGAATGGGACGGACGTGTAACGCGTTGCAGGTGCGAATCGCGGAGGCCACAGTAATGACGAATGACTTTACCGCTCTCAGAGGGCAACACCGCCCCGCCGACCGGGAGAGTGGTAGATATAAAAGGCGCGTTTGTAAAGCCTCTAGAGTCTGTGACCGTGGCACAGTGGATAGCGTGCCCGGCATCTGTTGTTGTGGACCGAGCGGTCGTGGGTTCGATGCCCGTTGACGGATTTTTTTTCTTTGCCATTTGATCGTGTATATTTTCTCGACGTCATTTCCGTGACGGAAATACGTCATTGAAATCTTGGTGGACCCCGGCATAAAACACTTTTGTGTTAAAAAAACCACATTTTCTCATCTAACGACTTTTCTGTCAAATTTGATGGCAAATTTATTTATATATATATTTTTTACTAGTACCTTACACACCTGTAAGGGGGGGGGGGCGATACAAAGTATAAGAACAAAGTAAGAACGAATTGGGTTAACATCAAATCCACTAAGAGCAATGCAGAACAACATGAACAACAGCAAAAAATGTCCAAGTACAAAAGTCATGTGTATGTCACATGAATAGGCAAGTTTGAAAAACATAAAAGAAATTCAACAGCGTGTTGGACAGATCGAATGAAGCGTAGTGAAACTGACTAAGCAGTTTACCGGTACTAGTTGGGATAACAAACAAAACTTAATGCAACGACATCACTTTGATTATGGAAAAAAAGAAAAAAAAAGAAAAAGGGGATGCATGATTCATGGAAGAAAATGGACCAGCTAAGCATTGTCAGTGAAATGGTTGATGACATGCTCGCGAAATTTATCGTGATTACGCTGAAGAGCGATACTGTTTGGAAGAACATTCCACAGTCGTATGGCACGCGGGAGTGACGAGTAGTTAAAAGCGTTAGTGGTGCCCTAGACATGGGTGTAGCTGAAGTCATTGTGTAATCTGTGCGATAAGTGAGAGGAACGTTTTAATTGTGCTAGCGGTGATCTACTGGCAGTGACATATTTATGAAAGAGAGACAAAGGCGCAGTGTCACGACGTAATGTAAATGGATGGAGTGAAAGTTCGAGCTTTAGCTGGTCTACACTGGACAAGTTGTTATAATTCTGCGTGATAAAACGACAAGCCCTGTTCTGAATAGCTTCTAACTTCTGTATTAAATATTTTTGATGAGGTGACCAAATGAATGATGCGTACTCTAACTCATCATCATCATCATCAGCCTGTCTACGCCCACTGCAGGGCAAAGGCCTCTCCCATGTTCCGCCAATCAACCCGGTCCTGTGCTTTCTGTTGCCACGTTATACCTACAAACTTCTTAATCTCATCTACCCACCTAATTTTCTGTCTTCCCCTCACGCGTTTGCCCTCTCTTGGAATCCAGTCAGTTAACCTTAATGACCACCGGTTATCCTGCCGACGTGCTACGTGGCCGGCCCATATCCATTTCTTCTTCTTAATTTCAACTATGATATCCTTAACCCCCGTTTGTTCCCTGACCCACTCTGCTCTCTTCCTGTCTCTTAAGGTTACACCTATCATTTTCCTTTCCATCGCTCGCTGCGTCGTCCTCAATTTAAGTCGAACCCTCTTTGTAAGTCTCCAGGTTTCTGCTCCGTAGGTAAGTACCGGTAAGATGCAGCTGTTACATACCTTCCTCTTGAGAGATAGTCGTAGACTACCATTCATGATTTGATAGTGCTTGCCGAATGAGCCCCATCCCATCCTTATTCTTCTAGTTATTTCACTCTCATGGTTCGGCTCCGCGGTTACTACCTGTCCTAAGTAGACGTACTCCTTTACAACTTCCAGCGTCTCGCCACCTATCGCAAAGCGCTGTTCTCTGCCAAGATTGTTCCACATTACTTTAGTTTTATGCATATTAATTTTCAGACCTACTCTTCTACTTTCTGTATCCAGTTCAGTAATCATGAGCTGTACTTCGTCTCCCGCGTTACTCATCAATGCAATGTCATCAGCGAATCGCAGGTTACTGAGATACTCTCCATTAACTCTTATCTCTAATTCTTCCCAATCTAGGGCCCTGAAAACCTCCTGTAAACACGCGGTGAATAGCATTGAAGAGATCGTGTTTCCCTGTCGTACGCCCTTCTTTATTGGGATTCTGTCGCTCTCTTTATGAAGGACTATAGTGGCTGTGGATGCCCTGTAGATTTCTTCCATTATGTTTATATAGGCTTCGTCGATGCCCTGATTCCGCAGTGCTTGCATGACTGCTGATGTCTCCACCGAATCAAATGCCTTCTCGTAATCTATGAAGGCTATGTATAGGGGTTGGTTGTATTCCGCGCATTTCTCTATCACCTGATTGATAGTATGAATATGGTCTATTGTTGAGAAGCCTGTACGAAATCCTGCCTGGTCCTTTGGTTGATTAAACTCTAATGTCGTATTAATTCTGTTAGCAATTACTTTTGTGAATAGCTTGTAGACAACGGACAGTAAGCTGATGGGCCTGTAATTTTTCAGGTCCTTGACGTCCCCTTTCTTATGGATCAAGATCATGTTGGCATTTTTCCAAGATTCTGGTATCCTCCCTGTCGAGAGACACTTCGTATACAGGGTGGTCAGTTTCTCTAACATAATCTCTCCATCGTCTTTCAACAGGTCTGATGTTACCTGATCCTCACCAGCGGCTTTGCCTCTTTGCATTCCCTTTAGGGCTTTCTTTACTTCTGTTAATACTGGTGGGATGTCAGATTCCTCTGGGATATTACTGCTTCTTACGTTATCATCCTGACTGTCTCGGCTGCCGTACAGATCTCTGTAGAACTCTTCCGCTACCTCAACTATCCTATCCATATTGGTTGTGACCTTGCCATCCTTGTCCCTTAATGCATACATCTGATTTTTGCGTATGCACAGTTTTGTCTTCGTAGCTTTGAGGCTTCTTCCGTTCTTTAGAGCATGCTCAATTCTCTCCATATTATACTTTCTTATGTCGGCTACTTTACGCCTATTGATCAACTTCGAAAGCTCCGCCAGCTCTATTTTGTCTGTTGCATTTGAGGCTTTCATAGCTTGACGTTTCTTAATGAGGTTTTTCGTCTCTTGGGATAGCTTACCAGTGTCCTGTCTAACGACTGTACCCCCGACTTCCACTGCACACTCCTTAATGATACTAGTCAGATTATCATTCATTGCGTCAACGCTAAGGTCGGTTTCCTCGGTTAAAGCCGCGTACCTATTCTGAAGTGAAACTCTGAATTCCTGTACATTCCCTCGCAGAGCTAGTTCATTAATCGACTTCTTGCGTATCAGTTTCTGCCGTTCCTTCCTCACGTCTAGTTGAATTCTAGATCTTATCATTCTATGGTCACTGCATCGGATCTTGTTAACTACTTCCACATCCTGTATAATGCCCGGGTGGCCGCACATTATGAAGTCTATTTCATTTTTAGTTTCGCCATTAGGACTTCTCCACGTCCACTTACGAGTAGTCCGTTTTCTGTAGAAGGTATTCAAGATCCGTAAATTATTGCGTTCTGCGAACTCTACTAGTAACCCCCCTCTGGCATTTCTAGAGCCGATGCCATATTCCCCAACTACATGATCTCCAGCCTGCTTCTTGCCTACTTTTGCATTAAAGTCGCCCATCAGTACAGTATACTGTGTCTTTACCTTACTCACCAGGGGCGTAGCCAAGGGGGGGGGGGGGTTCAACCCCCCCCCCGAAATTTTTCAGTTTTGCTTGCGTATATATACACGCACACATACAAACGCACGCACGAACATACACAAAGTATGGATGAACACCCCCTCCCCCCGAAAAAAATTTCTGGCTACGCCCCTGTTACTCACTGCTGATTCTACGTCTTCGTAGAAGCGTTCAACCAGTTGATCATCATGGCTGGATGTAGGCGCGTAGGCCTGTATCACCTTCATCCTGTATCTCTTATTAAACTTAATCACGATACATAACACCCTCTCATTAATGCTATGACCCCAGTTAGAGTACCAAGGGTACTCTAACTGGGGTCGGACAAATGTTTGGTAGGCCTGTTTACGTACGTGAGGAGTAGTGGATTGTAGGTTGCGACGAAGATACCCCAATGATCTAGAAGCATTAGCAGAAATGGTAGTTATATGGACGATCCAGGAAAAAAGATTTTGTGTGAGGTGAACGCCTAGATATTTATACCGTGTGGTTCTAGCCAATGCGTTGTTATTGATGTTGTAAGGAAAGAGCGAACGAACTGATTTACGGGTAACACGATAATTTTGCATTTTGAAATCTTAAGAGTTATTAGCCATGTTTTACACCAGTTGTTAATGCGATCGAGGCCACATTGGAGAGATTGGTGATCATCAGCACTTTTTATGGAACGGTAAACAATGCAGTCGTCAGCAAATATACGTATACAAGATGATATGTTATTTGGCAGGTAATTAATGTAGATTAAGAATATAAAAGGACCAAGGACGCCACCTTGCGGCATCCCGGATGTGACATCGGAAAGAGGAGAGAGTGATTATTGACAACGGTGAACTTCTGGCGGTTAGAAAGAAAGTTACGGATCCATGACACGGTTAGTGAATCTAATTTAAGCACAGAAAGTTTTGATATTAATCGGCAATGTGCTACGCGATCGAATGCTTTAGAAAAGTCTAAGAAGATGCAGTCTATTTGTAAGTTATCGTTCATGTTGTAATGAAGGTCAGTAGTGAATTCAAATAACTGTGACTCACAGGAGAAGCCTTTTCGAAATCCATGCTCATTAGGGAAGAAGAAATGATTTGATTCTAGGTGATCGTAGATATGCGATGCGATAATGTGTTCGAGCATCTTCCAGGAAATGCATGTTAGTGAGATGGGGCGATAGTTTTTGTGCTAATGTTTATTACCACTTTTGAAAACGGGTACTACCTTCCTATTTTCCAATCAGTGGGCAGTTCGCTTGTTGATAATGACTATAGACTATTCTAATTGAATAGACTATTCTATAATTCTAATTGAATAGACTATAGACTATTCTTGTTGAATGATTATATAGACCATTCTCTGTTTTTTTCGCAGACGAAGACCGCGGGAAAGTGAACATAGGTGAGTAATTTTGCAAAATTAATTGTGCGTCTGGTTTTGCTCAGCATTTGTCATCGCACAGCACAACTCTCGTGCGTCATGTTTATTCATTTGTTTGTATATTAATGCAAAAGTTTCTATGTTAATACAGAAGTTGTATAATAATTCAGAAGTTGGATGAAGGTAAAACTGATAAGCCTTTCAGGCTGTTATGTTCATGTGCATAGTAATGTAACTTTCGTACCAGTATGTGCTTAGAAACGTGTGCTCCATCATCTTTGTTTTTTGTTGACCTTATTCCAAGCAAGCTGTTGACAAGTTTTATCGTTCTGTCATTTTGCACATCACTTTTCCTTGACGGTTTCAGTGTAGGCCTCAAGCCTCCGCGCATAGGCCTGTTGCCGAATGAGGAAAAAAAGTTATCTAATAAATAATCTGTCATTCCATGCCAATGAGCCATTTTCCCAATAAACACTAAAACCCACGTTTTTCCTATCATGACGAATATATATAGCCGGACGAAATCCGCGTATTTGATAGGGCTGAATATTCACTCTGGCCATTTTTTGCTGAAAATGTTCTTGTGTTATTGTCATATTTAACTATTCTTGTGGTTCACCTTGCTAAGCTTAATAATCCCTCTTAGAGCAAACCTGGCAAAGGGAGATTCGATAAATTGTAAGACATTGTTCCACTTTGACTAGGTGCACTATTCTACACGTTTTACTGGCATTGGGGGCACTAAATACAGTGAAAAATCTGTTTTGTAAATTTCTTGACAGGAACTCCAACGTGGCCTGCTGGACAATATGTTTGATATATGCCTTGCAAATAAGCTACAATCTTTACTGACTAATAGAACAGAATCCAGTAATAAGCGACCACAATGTAGTTTGTGAAATTAATTTTGCATATGAAAGCTCCAACAGTGGCGGAATTCGTCGAATATACACATATGTAAAGGAAAATCGTGAAAAAAACAACAGCCTCAAAGAGGCATTGTCATTTAAACGGTTGCCGAGCCATGTGCTGCTGCTCACCTGCGGTCCCTGTATAAAGAACAAAATACTTCAGCTACGAGACGGCTTTGGGACGCCCTGTACACTGACTAGCCGGAGTGCTGGGAATGAGCTGTGGTTCACGAAAGAGCTACGTGTACTTACGCGTAATATGAGAAGTATACCAAGCGTTCCAGTAATAACCATCATCGGTAAATTTTTAGACATATTAACGTCATAACTACTCACGTCAACGCGGTATTTGACAAAGCAAAAACCAAGTACACTATTAAAATATGTGTCAAAAGAGAGTCAGTGGGAGTTCGACTCTACGCTGGTAGTCTCCGAGACTATCCTCAGAGTTGTGGTAATTACAGAACAAGACCGCCTCACTAGTGCGGAGACAAATTATCTCCACATAATTGAAGGGTGTCATGTGGACGCCCTGTGGTCGTTGTCTGTACTGATCACCTCTGGGGAACAGGAACAGGAGCGAAAGAAAAGCCAGGGATGTTGGGGATATTTTCAGTTAGCGTCCAGCCTGGTGCTTCACTCGCTGCGATGAACATGCTGTTCACTGGTTTCGCTTGCACGAAACCGATATCTCGAAGTTATCGATTGAGAATATATGATGCGGTCATTAGAAGCGGAAGTACGCATATGTGGAGTCGTGGCCTTATCAATCAATAAATAAATCAATCAATTCATAAATCAATCAATTTATCTACCATTTATTATAACGTGAAACACATAACGAATGCGAGGATAAGAAAAGAAAGCTGCCATAGCAGCTTTACATGGTTCTTACCCCTATCCATGACATGAAAAAAGAAAATAGATTGCATACTGTCCGGGCGGAAGCGCTCTGATGCCGAATGCTCTTGCCGCGCTCCCATTGACCCACTACCGCAATATGCGTAAGAGTAAGACACCTACCTCGGAACTTAACAGATGACTTTGTCAAACAGTAGCGCACCGATCCACAAGTGCGAAGCCTTGAGGATTGTTAGAAGGCCAGACCGACGTTATCCCAATGGTATTCAGACATGGATTGTCTTTGTTCTGCTTCAAAAACTGCGTATTCGTAAAGAACGTCTCGACAGTCCGCGCCGACTATTGCGCCGCTAGAACTGCGTCCAGAGGTTCTGCAGTTCCAGCACGGCGACGATACTGCTGGTCACCTCGGTTTCTCGCGGACGTTCGCGAGGATTCAAGAGAAATATTTTCGGCGTCTTAATGCCATTGTTGCGCGTTACGTCGAAACATGCCCGGAATGTCACCGACCCAAGACACCGCCGACTAAGCCAGCGGGATTCCTATATACGACCAAACCACGTCCCTCTGTCAATTGCAGAGAACGGGGACTGAGACATTAAGGTCTTTCCTGACGTCAATATCCTGTAATAATTGGATCGTCGCAGCTACAGACGACCTCACCCGCTACGCCGAAATGAAAGGCCTGCTGAAAATACTGCCATCGAGGTAGCAATGTTGTTTGACTTCCGAAACAAATGGATCCTTGTAGCTACCGACTACATGAACCGCTACGCCCAAGCAAGGGCCCTGCCCAAAGGCAGCGTCACCGAGGTAGCCGAACTCTTCGCCGAGAACATCGTCCTTCGTCATGGAGTCCCAGAGGTCCTCATCACCGATATAGGTGATGAGGACCTCTTTACTGCGGACCTAACCCAGATGATCTTGAGATACAGACAGGCAAGCCACCGCCGGACTACTACCCGCAGACCAATGACCTCACCGAGTGTCTAAATAAGACCATCTTCGACATGCTGGCCATCTACGTCGACATCGAACACAAAAGGTGGGATGCCATTCTTCCGTACGTGACCTTCGCATACACCACGCAAGAAACGACGCAGATGACGCCATACGATTTGGTCTATGGAAGGAGCCCGGCGACGACGCTCGACACCATGCTACCCAACGTCACCGGCGAAGAAAATCTCGACGTCACCATCTACCTTCAGCGCGCTGAAGAAGCCCGACAACTCGCCCGTCTGCGCATTCAGAGCCAGCAAAAGACCGACAGCCGTCGTTACAACCTTCAACGACGCCACGTAGAATACCAGCCTGGCGACCGTGTCTGGGTCTGGACACCGATACGTCGACGTGGACTCAGTAAAAACTTCTTCGGCGATACTTCGGGCCATAGAAGGTGCCGAACGAGGTTATGCCGGACGGCATTACGAACTCTGAGCGGCGCAGCGCACGACCTGAAGTCGACCATGCCGTGCGCCTTAAGCCGTTCTTGTGCGTTCAGGAACCTCAGGACTGTAGTTTTGCTTGATTTATTATTGTTATTTCGTGCTGCATGCATGTTTTCAATTCTATGTTCCGTTTTAAGCATCGGGATAATGCTTTTTCAGAGGGGGCATTGCCATGCGCATTTTATTTTGATTTCACCCGCAAAGACTGTTAGCAACGCTTGGCGCAGACCGCGCTACGTTGCTTGAGAGGCTTCGCGATTGTTTGAGATCACTTTGTTAAGATTGCGCGCTGTACACGAATAGTCTAAATTATTCGACAGCTTACGCGGCCACCAGCGATAACAGCGGAATCTTCGATAGCACATGTATAAAGCCGACGCGCTTTACCGCTTGGCAAATTACTTGACGGCCGACGACAGTTCTCGCCGCTATCAGTGTACAGCGTTAATTGCTTGTACCCTGACTTTTCATTTTCCGGGCGCAAGTTCACCCGAATAAAGAGTTTCGTCTTTAATAGACCGAGTGCCATCTTCTTCACCGTCACGGCGACTTGACAATATTGTGGTTATGTGAAATTTGATACCTTTCAATTTCAATTCAATTTCAATTTAATGCCCTATATATCTTTCAATGAAAGAAAGGGAAGTCACAAAAGAATTACACCATCTCCCACTAAAGGGAACCATGTGGGGATGCGCAGCAGCGGATGGGTCGACTTAAAGTTCCGTTCATCACGGACACCTTGCCCTATGGTAAAGCATCCTTGCAAGTGGAGCACACCATGAATTCACTGTAGTTGCTGTTGCTGTTACTCGCCCCGAACTCTTGTTGGAGCACGCCACGCGGTTTCATCGCGCGTCTGCAGAATCTCGTTCCCCGACGCCGTCACATGATTGCTGAGAGAGTGTAAGGGGGAGAGGCCACAGCGTCTTACCCAGCCCCTTACACAGGCCCGAACGCGCTAGCGCGGGCCAGCACACAGTTTTGTCTGCGTTACGCCAAGATAGGACAGCACACGGCAGCCCGGGCCCCTAAAGTGCTCTGCACGTATCATCATCAAGGCGGTCGAAGAACAGGAGAAAGAAGACTTCTCCTTGGCGCGAGCACGCGCTCAGATGGCTATGCTAGGTGGTAGTAAGCGGACGGTCGCCAATGGAACTACGGACACAGCCCAGCGCAAAACCTGCTTCTCATCTAAAACCTACTGCAATGAGTAGCTTCGCGATGTGGCAGCCCACTTACAATGACAGCAACGTCCGGACAGTGTGTCCGGAATTTGTGTAGCGATTGGTGTAGTTTTAATGCCTGCGTTAAACGCCGCTCCACTACTGTGAAACCTGAGGAAGTGCGCAGCACGGGCTCCCAGCGGTTCCCGTTCGTACAGTTCCCGGTGCTCCGTTTACCAAACCGTCGATCACGTCAATGTTTGAGGTAAACATGTCGGGTTTCCCCGGCTCGAGCAGAATCTTTTTAGGGAGATTCGCAAACTCGGTGTGTGACATGCGCTCTACCCTTTGCTGCGCTTTATTGACTTCTTACTTGTTACGGTAGTTGAGGTACGTGTCGTGCGCAGCGAGTTCCGTTTGTTTATTCCCCATTGAGATGTAGCGAGGAAGGCGCCTGTGAATGCGCGGGTGGGAGGAGCTATCGCGGTGCAGGTGTCAGCCGCACCTTTCCGAAGCGTGTTTTAGCAATTTTAAGTTAATTACCGCGATTGCTTCTTGGGCATTTCTATTAATTAATTTTATACCTTGTTCGTTTATTTTACCCCGTTTTAAGCATTGCTAACCTTGTTTTAGGCCTGTACTGACCACACGATTTTGAGCGGGATACCGCCACTTGAGGTCTATGGATGCACGATAAGCTGGGCCCCTAAGGTGCTACGCACTTGAAATAAAAAAAAGAGAGACGGAACAAAACGTACACAAGAAATAATGATACACGCTAGTGGAACATTATTCAACCTCGGTATAACAGGAAACCTTCGTGTAAAAACGGTTTTAGCTAGATGAAGTTAAGAGAATACGTAAAAAAAAAAAATGACAACGGGGCGAAATAAGACAAGATACCCAAACATCGCAAATATTGAAAAGATTTGTACAAATAGAGAGCGTAATAGCATGACTAATGTTGTAGGATATTTGCATGAACACGCCACGAAGCTCTTGCAATGTTATGTTTGCAACTTTAACAGCATTTTTTTTTTCATGCTCTCACCTGCCGATGGACGCACTGTAATCAACTTCATTAATTCAGTTTAGTGTAACGTTACTTTGTACTGAATTCTATCCCTTGGTCTCTTTGACCGTTGGTATTGACAACGCTTGCCACATTTTTCCGCTCATGAGATATAAGGGGCTTTCACCTAAAAAAAAAAAAGCTTGCTTGTTTGCCCTGTTGTGTGTAGTAGCCTGGTTTGGGCAAAGCGGGGAATAAAGAATGAAGGCACATAAGTATCACTAAAGGTCAGCGCAGTGTGTCCTCCCTCTCTTTTCTCCTTCGTGCCTTCTGTGCACTTGTTTTCCACAAGAAATGGGCATACGGATGAATAAATTAAGTGCGACACTCCTTCACGCACTTCGTTCTTGAACCTTTAAATGAATCGCTTTACGCAGGTCATATCAAGCGAACGTTGGCGTCAATGGGTTTACCAAGCAGCCCGTACAGTTACCTGGACACAAAGTTGCCTCGTGCTGCCAAGGTTTTAGGCAATGTGATGCGTAACCTCAACCTGGCCATATTCTTCACTGTGGATTTTGCATCAGGTAGCGGACCTAGCGCGCCGTATGGAAGAAAGATCGTGGTACGAATAACCTTTCTCTATATTCGAACCAGTTCGAACAGTTCATGAGACAGGTTGTGCGGGCAAACAAGAACACAGGGGAAGGAAACGAGACAACACAAACGCCCACTGTCAATGAATGGGCGCCGAGTAGTGCAAAAAAAAAAGTTGACACAATACTTATCTGTGCCTGGTCAAGTGTGGAGAGCCATTTGTCAATTGGGCACATGTGCTGAAAATAACTACTCTGACAGTTCGTTTCTCCTCTGTGCCAGTTAATCGAAGGCTGTCTCACGCATGCGTTTCCGCTACTATTTATATGCCAAGCCCCAACTATTAGACACGCTCCTTCGCTCCTCTGTCTCTCATAGGCAGCGCATTTATTCAATTTGGGCGTGCATCCACAATATCGAAGGTGCAGCAAAAGATTAAAAGGCAAACCTTTTGTTCACGGCCTTCTATGCTAAATTAATGTCTCACTAACTCCACGGCCAGTCTTGCAGCAAAAGATTAAAAGGCAAACCTTTTGTTCACGGCCTTCTATGCTAAATTAATGTCTCACTAACTCCACGGCCAGTCTTGCCTACACTGAAACGACCGCAGCTGATCGGAACTTTATAGGCGACAGCTGTACAGCTTATTCGTGTGTTTCACAGCACAACCCCGGCCCTGTCTCTAACCTTCACTTGCTCAAGCATCTTCTGCACGGCGGCGAATGTCTTACCTAACTTACTGGTCCCATACAAAACAACGCTAACGCCGTATTATAAGCAATGAATGTAAGGTGTAGCTACGACTCTATTCATTGCTTTAAGCTTTCTGCAACCATGCTCGAACTTGGCAAAGTGACTGCCTTTTTTAAACGATCAGCCACAATGGCTAGAGCGACGCGAGCATCACCTGCTTGTAAGAGACGCTTAACCTGAAGACCAAAGCTGACGTTGATTTCTGCACACAGTATTTGGTGAGGTAAGAGCTTAAGACACGAAATGGCGACACGATAAGGTGAGCGACTTTGGCTTCTTGGCATTAGAAACGATTGTATCGAGATTATATTGCGTTTAAATTAACGTCAGATGCGTTTACTTCCAAATGAGTCTTCTTGTCAGCGGGGCGAATAGGGATCTTCTAATAACCTGATCGTGGTTCTAGTGAAGCAAAGCATGAAGCCGAGTTCAGGCAGTCAATGATATCGTCTACTCGCGACAGCGCATACACATTCTTTTCAGTCAGGGCGTTAATCGTCCATCATTATCACAAAACGCCCAGGAGCCACCTTTTTTCTCAACCAATGTGACAGGTGCTGCCCACGGTCTGCACGACTCTCCGATAACACCCTTCTGCAACATACCCTGAACTCATTCAGCAGTAAATGTCCGCTTTGATAACGACATGTGGTAAGTTTTTTGTTTGTTTTTTTTTTGCGAACAGTACGGGCAGAGTTTGTATTGATCCTGTGCTGTGTTAGAGAACGTGGTAAAGACAGTCACTTACCCTTTTCGCCGAAGTCAAAGTCAAAGGTGGGCTCATGTCGTTTCAATAGGTTGAAACAATCTTTGTTGCTCATGTGACCGTATGGTATTGCTCACCATGAATCTACGACTCGTAGGAGCAACTGTATTTGGAAATGGTCAGGCGTTTTTCATTTTTTTTTCGTAATTCATGGTACCTACAGAATTACCCGTTGCATCATCGAACACGGCGAGCTTGATCTTCTAGGAATAATAACTGGCACTGGAGAAGAGTTAAAGGGCCCACGCAGAAGTGGCTCTGTTGTTAATCGATACAACAGATCGAGCTACTCAAGATATCTCTCTCTCTGCACACTAAACGGTGAGAGGTGCAACAACGGCATCAAAGAAAGATACGGCCGCGCCTGAAGAACATACGGGCTGACCTCATGGAGCGTGGTCTGTCTTTTTTTTTTTTTGCGGAAACAACTACTGTGTCTGCCGCGGACAGCGGATCGTCATGATAGATGCTCTGCAACTTTGGTGGCCCAAAAGGATTCCGCTTGTTAATTCGCTGTCCTTAACCATTCGAAATATAGACGGTTTCCGCGGCGACCGTCTCCAAGGGCAAGGCGACGGGCCTTCACACAGCCCTGGTAAAACCTAACTTGCCGCCAGGATTCAGCGGAGTAATGCGCAAGCCCTCAGCATTGCTGGTCGATGGCTGCATGGTCTAAACGTCTAACGGGCAGACACCACTGCGGGTAAAGCACGACATAGTCACAGCTCGGAACAAGCAAGCAACAGTGAACGAAGCTGAAGGAGCAGGATTGCGCAGATACGTAGGAGAACGTGGACAGATGCTCAGAGTGCTAGAAGTGGAGCTTCGAACGGCACACGGTTGAGCTAGTTGGCAAATCATGAAAGAGGGTGGGCAAATCCCACCCTCTGAGTCACGAATCATGAAAGAGGGTGGACAGTATGTAGGGCAGACGGGCCGTTGCGTTAATCGGAGAATAATGAAGCATAAAAGGTTGTTAATCGGAGGTTCGCCATCATTCCTTCCACCGTCGGGATTGTAAATGCGCGCCCAAGTTCGACGAATTTGCTATTTCATACAGACACTGGAATGACGAAAGGCATCCAAGAGTCGGGACTTGCATATTATTGCGTGGAAATGAGTAGAAGTAAGGAACGTTTTACAGCAGGTATATATACGTGTAGCATTGATGCAGGAGGCGGTTGCACCACAACCACCTTGTGGCTATGGTGCACCACAACACCTTGTGGTGCACCACAATACACCACAAACAACACAATACCTTGTGGTGTTTTACGCGTCAGAACCACGATATTTTACAGGACACACCCTAGCAGCTCTGCGAAATGACGTGATGTCTGATCTGCCAAACATTTCGGAATGGTTTACGGAGAATCAGCCGACTTTTTTTTTAAACTGTGCCGAAACAAAATACGTCGTGCTTCTTGATATTACATTACTTAATCTAACAATAAACGATGCTCCAATTTATAAACTCCCTTCTTTCCAATACTTAAGGGTCATTTTTCATGAGAAGTTGCACTGATATGGTCAAGTACCGAATGTATGCGCAAAGGTAACCTCTGGCTGCTATACTGTAATAAATACTCACCAATAGATGTGGTAGATTACACGTATAAATGCGCGTAGAAACCCAATTCGGCATTAGGCGTATAGTAAGAACAACCAGTATATTTGGAGTAAATGTATTTTTTAAAGTATATTTGCCGAAATTACAGTAACTGAATGAATGAACAAATAAATTAGCGCTTTTTTATAAAAAAAAAACACTTCCTTATTCATTGCTTGTGCATAAAAACTTTCTATGTATAAAATAGGTCAGTGCATGTAATCATTAAATAGAAGTTGCAATCAGTCGGCTCATCGAAGCACAGTTTTTCTTTTTTTGGCTCCCCGTGCATTGTACAACTCTTCCTATGCATCGCTGGCGCCATTTGCCCTTTCAGCTATATGTTTACCGAATATCTTATTCGTGTTTTGTTTTTTGTTTCTTTTTTTTTCAGCTGCGAAAGCTACCACCTTCCTATGCGACGATCGAACGGCGCCGAAACAACGTTGCATTGGAGCAGAGCGAATTTATTTACTTTTTTCTAAAGACAAGAAACCTTCTGGAACCCCACGCGAAGCTCTTCGAATTCATCAACAAGGATTTCTATGACTTGTCATGGAATATTGCAAAGGTTTCGAGTTCCATTGCTTGAAATAAGCTAAAAAAATGAGCCCTTGATGTTCTCCTCCCCGTAATCAGTCGAATCTGGGCCGACAGTTTCTTTTAAATAGCTGTACGACGAACTCTAGAGTCGGCTTAGATTCGACAATTTGAAGAAAGGGGCCAGTTTGTGATAGAAACTGAGAAAAATATGGCGCACTCTTACCGCTGCCTAGAATGGACGGTATCGCGGCAGCTAGTGGTTGCGCCAGTAGCCATCAAGGAGCGCCGCCACCAGTTGTCGTTATCACCAGCGTAATGGTCCATGGAGATATAATTGCTGATCGCTCAAGCCGTGAAACGTATTTTGTAGTAGAGTGACACCACGATCTACTGCAAAATACAATTCGCATTTTAACGCGATAGCGTTAAAGAGCTCGTATCGCAGAAATTCCGTCGTCGGTGTCGGCACCGTTGGTTGTGAGCGAAAAATCATCATCTTGTCCGTGACCGTAAAATCGAAAAAGCTGCAAATAAAATAAATAATAAAAATGTTGGGTCCGAGTGAGAATCGAACCCAGGCCGTCTGCGTGTCAAGCAGGTGTTCTACCACACAGCCACGCCTCTGCTTAGAGCTGCACTGAAAGTAACTTTCATGCTTCCCAAAAATACGCGTCCTGTATACAGGTGTTACAGTACGAGATGTAATATTGCAGTAATATTGCGTGGTACAAGCGTACATTGCCATCGGGCGTCACACCATGTCAATATCATAACGACTTGGTGGTTTAAAGACAGCCATCTATTATAGAAGGCACACGCATTACTGCGCGTATTACCTTAAGACCACGTAGTGGGTGCATCGCAACTTCGAAAACGTTTCTCGCGCATAATTGCCCCTGGTTTAAAGCATGCTACCCATTACATGAGGCACACACCTTAGTGCGCGCATTCTGTTAAACACTCGTAGTGTTCAAAGTGCGCACTAGGGGCAGGATATCGCTATCGCGTTCAACTCTTAAAGGCGAAGCTTAAGCGTCCCCCAATTTTTTGGTTACACACGCCGACCAGCCAATGATTACGACTTCGGTGCGAGCGTGTCGATGGCCGGAAGCGTGATAGCAGCCATGGCCATGGAAGAACCTGCGAGTGCGACTTATCGTTGACAACCCTATCGCACTAAGCATCTTCAACCATCTGTTAAGCCAGCGCGTTTGGCATAGCGCCGTTGTAAGCCTACTGCACGCTTCTAATAGGCGACAACCCAAACGCGCCGAGCAGCAGTTAATTTCGGCCTCGAGCAGAATACCTAAACATTTCGAGGGTCAGTGGCTCGCGCACAAGGCGACTTCACTTCCCACAGTCGCACGCTAAATGCGCGAATGCAAGTGTCCTGGCACAGTTTGGCGCAGCGATGACGCGAGTAGGCGACACGCTGCACACAAATCGTTCGTGACAACCGGCAACACACGTCAGTAGGTGCCGCGTTGCCGCATTTAAGAGGAGCAACGAAGACAGTACACGACTTAAAATTGATTAAGGATACGCGATCTCTCTTTGCAGTAGCGCTACTGAAGGGGAACTTACACACAAGCTATCGGAATCGCGACGCTAGCACATATGCTATGGGAGCGTGAGTTCATGAACCCAAGACCCTCTAGGGAAGAGTGGGAGGCGCTGTTGCACAGTCCCGCTCTCGAAGCCCAAAATCCTGGCTGTCCAGCGAGCTGGCGATAGGCCGGCAGGCGATCCCTGCCGGTCCCGTCGTGGGTCTAGCGAGGAGCGCGATCCGCAGTGCTTTGCACACTAAATGAAGCTGTTTCATTAAGTTTGTTAACTTAATTATTCACTCACACACCAAACGTGACTGAAGGAAAGAGTTTCAGGACCTACGCGACAAGCGCTTAGTGTTATTCATGTCATAACCCATTATTGATGTGCGCCACGCGCTTATGTTCTCCTTTGCTAATTTTGTTATATACCAAATTAAGGAGACGACCACGACAGCGCCCAGGCAGAGGCTGCTAGATACATCTAGATATACAAAAAGAGACGGTCAAAAGTGACTTTGGTTCGCTAAGAAATGTTTTGCATTTAAAATGGCTAACTGTCTTGTTTTGCGTGTCTTCCTTAGCCCGAGTCCTGCCCACTGGTTCACCTACGCTTGAAATGAAAGCAGCACATCAAATTATTGAACTTATTCGTCAATAATGACATCACTCAATAAGCGTACAAGCTTGCAACTCAGCTAATGTGCTCCAAAAGAGATGTGTTGTTAGTCCTTCATTTCATAATTATCCTTCTTTTCATAATTATCAGCCTTGTGCTATGGGACCTCCTTCTGTATACTAACCCCAATGCGTTTATATATTTTGTGACAAATAAAGATTTGATTTGATTAAAAAAAATACAGCAGTGTTTTTACGATGTGGGCAGCGTCACGCAGACGGAGGACTAAAAAGAACTGATAGTAGACCACTTGTGTTGTGCAGTGTTCGCTCTTCGGCAGCGCGACCCCGTCCAGGTCGCGCTGCCCACATCGCAAAAATACGTTCAATTACAAACTCGCCTAGCGTGCCGTTTCGGTGACGAGCATACAATGCTCTATATCGATGCCCACTCTGAAATCCTTGAATTCACGCGGTAATACAGCATACTCATGAAGCCAGAACTATACTGCTCCAAAACTTTGTAAAGTCGAAATTTCCAAGGCAAATCGGTGTGCTATTTTTTCACTTTGCACATTTGTTGAATTATAGGTGATGGGCACATGACTGAGAGTGTGCATTACTTCGTGTTTTATAGTGACACTAAAGAGCAAAACGATTTTTCTCGCATTAGTAAAGTAGTCTTCCACGATACCAAAAACACCACGCTTTCTGCGCGAAGACGCTTAATAAGCGAGAAAACGCGCAAAAAGAAAATACAGGTGGCGACGCCGCCTTGGAATTCCCGCACCATTTGCCGTGACGTCACATATTTTTGACGGCGCCTGCTTGGGCCTACGTAGTTCATAATCGGTTATATCGAAGTACATTGTTCAGTGAGGGGGCCAGAGACTTGACATAACGAGTCTGTGGAAATTTCGTCGAGCCAGTGGCGCCAAAATACGTTAAATGCTCTTTGAAGTCTTTTACGTCACGAATTACAAAGTTCGGCGCGAAATTTAAAAATGAAACTTTCAACTTGGTTTTCTCCTCTAATATTAAACCTATGGTGGTGAAATAAACTACACAAGAGTTCTCAGAGCACACTTTATCAATCTAAACCAACTCATTGTTTCTCTTTAGTGTCCCTTTAAGAAGCGTCTAGTCTAATTAGCGAGGTTGCCGCGTGTGAGAGTGCTATCGTATGTAACGTCGAATATATCTACCATGAAGAGCTAGGTGGATAGCTCTTAATATTTTACGCTTTCTGTTATCCAGGAGCGTGGAAAAATTACGGTCCAAGAACCTGACCGGACAGTTGAGCTTTCAACTTTGCCGCCAGGAAGCCAGCCGGCGACGTCGAAAAATCAGACGGTAAGACATTGGATTGGATCCGATCAGGGCACTGGATGGGCCATAGCGACAACTGCTGCCGTGAAAGCAATATAAAGACAGTATTCGTCGTATATAGAAGTCTCTTTGCGAAGTCAACTAACATGAGACTGGCACTGGCACTGTGGACGTCTTGGTATAACATTCGCAGACATCGTTTGCAGACATCGTGCACTGATATATAAATTTTGTGTCGCCTCTGTGCTGTGTGCTGCACAGCTTCGTTTGTCCTAGAAGTTGAGGTTCTACGTCTCAAAACTACCACGTGGTTATGAGAGATGCCGTAGCCGAAGGCTCCAGAAAATTAGACCACTTGGGGTTCTTTAACGTGCACCTAAATATAAGCCCACGAGCCTCCAGCATTTTGCCTCCATTTTGCGGCCTGGATCCGATCTCGCGACCTTCGGGTCAGCAGTCAAGCGCCATAATCACAAACGACCGCGGCGGGTAACTTAGTTGGTCGGCACCCTTCACAGAGTGAAATGGCTCATGAATTTTTGCCTCTTTACATTACTCAAATAATGTCATAATAATATACAAACTTACTAGTTCAAGTGCACTTCTACACCAGCGCCTGTCACGCTTATGCATACTTGCAACGCCGTTCGTGGGCAGCGATGATAAAACCTCTTAGTGCACTTCACTGTTTAGGCTGAAATTGCCTTTTATACCCTTTGTATCTCCTGCAATAACGCTGTGTCACTTTACAAGCTTACGAGTAAATGTGGCTTTACAATGCTCTCTTTGCAGGCATTCGACTGGGAACTGTTTTTCAATACGCTGCTTCCCAACGTACAAGGATTTTCATTCACGGCTCACACAAATATTACCGTGCGGGATTACGCGATCCTTAGCAACGTGATGAGCTACATCCACGACAAGGAACAGTGAGAATACCGTGCCATATCAGCCTCTCATCAAAGCCCCCCCCCCCCCCCCCCAGTATTAATGCGGGCGTCAATACTCCGCGTTTCGTGCGAGTTGCATGCACACCGCACTTAATTTAGTAATGAGCCGCTTTTTAAAACTTCAAGTTGAACTACGGAACAGCGCGAAGAAACGAGGACGAAGAACGAGCTAGCACGCAGCAACCACACGTAGCCCTGTATAACGACTGACTTTTTATTCGAGACAACGACGTGTCGACGATAAAGCGCATGCGCAATAGTACCTCGTCAATAATATACTAAACGAGAGAATGTTTCGATACGGGAGAGTTCCCATTACATGATGCTCTAGTGCGCATGGCAAAAGTGCATGACTCCATGTGCATACGTATGACTGGTTAGAAAAAAGTAAACCAGGTGGTGCGCTCACACATTTAATGTTCAACCTCGAGTAGGTTGAATATTAGGCTAATAGGCCTCGAGTATTTCGCGCGTCATTCGGTTTCCGCGATCGGCTAAAATGTCGCATTTTGCAAGTTCAGGAATAAAAAAAGAACATCGCACACTTTACGAAGTCCGATAGAAGGAACACGAGGCACAGGCGCTGACTAACAACTGAAGTTTTATTGTTCATACGCCGTGAGTAAGTGTACAGCCGGTATCAACAACAATAAAAAAGGCCCAACAAAATGGCCAAGGCCTGATTGATACGCCTCTAAAATATCGCCTCCATGAAAAGGCGAGGAGATAGGTGTGTATATACTAAGGTACATATATAGGTCGCGTGTTTCAATATGTTTCTATCTTGACCTAAAAAGTCCATGCCGTGCGGTGCAACTTTCTGGAGACGCGCGCTGTTTCGAAAGAATTTAAGCAAGGTGTTCGTTAAATGTGGCGCAGATTCTTAAGACTCTAATCATTTTATGCCTTAGACGTAAGCATGTCAATTCGCGCGAGCCATCGCTTTCGTTGCTTCGTTTTTGTCCGTGAACAGCAACGACAAGCAAAACCGCTCGATCATGCTCTCTCGTGCGTGGCACTAGGTCGACAAAAAAGAGCAGCTCACTCATGTTGAATTCCATTGGCAGATTCGGAGCACTTTCGGTAGCAGTGTTTCTGCTCCATTCGGAGCAAGTGTGTTACATTGGCGGATTGAGAGTGCACCCTGTACGTTTCATTGGCAGATCTGGAGCAGCTCCGCCGCCAGATTCACTCCACGGAGCAGCTCTCTCTACTACGCGAAAAGGGGCGGATTCGACCGGAAGTCGCAAGTTTCCCGCGTGTGCGCAGAGCGTGGCGTACCGCGTGCGTGATGCAATGCGCTGTCCGACCGCGCCCGCTCTCTCCGATCGCGCCCGTGCTGGCGAAAACGGCGCGAAACGCGAGAAATGCTGGGTGCTTGCGAAGCAGATGTCGCTAGCGCCCCCTACCATTTGTTCTGGCGAGGGCGCTTGTGTTCTATTGACAGATTGCTTCGGTTGTTCTGCGCCGGAGTGCAGTGCTCCGGCACAGAGTTCGTCGGCCACTCTGAATCCGCTAATGGAATTAACCATCAGACTCAATCAAGAAATATATTTTGCGCTTAGGGCTCACTCGGACTCAGCCTCACCAAAATATTAGTCACCCGGACTCACTCGGACTCAGAATCACGGCTCGATCTGTACTTGAGTGAGTCGACTCACGAGGGCGTTGGCGTAAAATGAGCCTTCTAGATTATGGTATCAATGCTCTTTAACGCCAATGTCTTACACATCCGGTGCGTTACAATACGTCTTTTGATCACCTTCAAACACGAATTATCAGTGGTTGCATTTCAGTAAGGACATTTTTACCGAAAAAGGTGACGCACAGGAAATATTTTTATCAAAAAACTTTCGTGAAATAGATCACGGGGGAAGGTTAAGACGACCCCTCCTTTCTATACCTCACGCCTCTGTGTATAAATATTGAACTGGCGTATGAACACTACTGCGTTCAAATATGTGAACAAACGTGGGTATAGACGCGAGCCGACATAATGCTGATAGCAATGCTGAAGGTGAGTACATAGGGCCATAGGTTGACAAAAAAAAAAGTGAGGCTCAATAAGACTCAGATTCACCAAAATTATCATTAACCGTACTCACTCGGGCTCACGACTCACTAAAATATTTCTCATCTGGACTCAGTCGGACCCAAAGTAAACGAAAAAATAATACTCAGCAGGGCTCGCTCAGGCTCAGACTCACGGCTGAGTGTTAGTGAATGAGTGAGTCGACTCATGCATAAGTTTTCCGAGCAGTGGACGTCCGTCTGCCGGAAATGTGCATGTCGTTCGCTGTCTCGTTTTTGGAGCCGGGATGGCAACTCAGATGCATGGGAACATGAAAAGGGCTAAACGGCGTTTAAATGAGAAGCAGCTTTTGCTCGGGGCTGTGTTCGGTGGCGGTGGTGGCGTCCGCGTTCCACTGAGCATGCGCCTACTCTCTCTTCCACTCTCCTCCTTTACACAGGTGTTCGGTCGCCTTCTCTCCTCCTCTCTCCTGCGCTGCAGCCGCGGCGCAGCCTCTCCCACGTGATGCAGCCGCGCCGCAGCCAAATACAGCCTGTAACCTACTCTCTCCTCTCTCTCCTCAATTTCATGTGTGTATAAGCGCGTGCGCTCGGTCGGCTTCCGTCATTCTCGCTTCGCTCCCGCTCAGATGAGTTGTAACGTCAACGTCGACGCCACTCGTTCACTCGGCACTAACGGAAAGCAACGCACAAATACAACGTAATGAAACACAAACACTAAATACAAACCTCACACACCAACGGAAACGCCGAGTGAACGTAACGGAAACTTCGTGTGCGCCCCCAATGCTGCTTCGCATCCCCTCATGGTTCCCTTTAGTGGGAGATGGTGTAATTTTTTTATGCATGCCGAATACAGTTCCGAGCAAACACGAGTATAGTTGACAAACCAGTTCTGCAATGGGGAGGTTTTCTTTCCAGAACTCAGGTGATTACCGTATTTTCTTAAAAACAGTCTTGTCTTGTTCTTGGCGTTGACATGGTTCCCTCGCTGCATGCAAACCTCTGCGTACCAGAAGGAAGGCATCGCACAGCGACTACAAAAAAGCAGCAGCTAGCAGCCGATTGTTCTGATTTGTTTCAATTGTTTGAATTTGTTAGTTTTTTTTCTCCTTGTTGAGCTTAACGTCAACTTTTTTATGTGTGTTGTCCACGCAGCACCGTAAACTCCCTTTTAATTAAGCCTTAAAACGCCACGAAAGCACCTTGGAAACCTTCAGTTTCATATCTAATACAGGACATAAAGAAATTATTGTGGCCCCGCTTTTACTGAAATGGTGAAATCACATGGAAGAAGGTAATGACCAACACAATTCACATGCTATTTGAAACAGGCGTATATTCTTTCTCACTGCAGGCACTTGGTTCTCAACTACATTGTCCTTTTGGCTTGGTACGTGATCACACCATTGCTGCCTGAGGTGTATTTGCAACGCATGCAGTACCTGCCCAACGACCACTACGTATTTAATGCTGGCGATAAGTTTCTTCCGTCCTGCGTTAAACTGGCGGAAAAATTTTGTCCAGCCGGAATGACAGCCGCACTGCTGTGAGTATTCAAGATTTCGTATTACTTGCAAACACCTTGCAGCGATTTCCCGAATGCGCACGAAAAGTAAACATTTGAATGTTAACAAAGTCGTTACCTATACAACAGAAAATCCCACTTTTTATCGCGACGCTTGTCACCTGATTGTATTGATGATTATTGGCAAATAGCGTTGTAGTGCGTGAAAGTTGTAATTATTGTGGAATTTTTTGACTAGCCAATTATTAGCACTTCTTGTGCGTGCAGTTACATCTCTGCGGGTTAAACCTGCACTTTTGAAAGCGAATTGCACCACGTTAATCATTAACCACAGTTTCGCAGGCGGTGCCCAATAGTAATGAGAAGTACGTCAGCGGTTGGTTTTCATTGGTTGTCATTTCCTTTTCTTAGTGACGTAGAATGGAGATGTCCATTCAGATTGATCGACAGAGCTACCTGCTACGGAAGAGTCCTAGGTACAATTCTCTGGCACCTAGGAAGAATCCTAGGTGCCAGGGGCTCTGCGGGCCCCTGGCAGGAAATGTGCACTTTGACCCACTCGGGGTGGACGTCCGCGGTCGCACGCGCTGCCATATCTTAAACTTACATTTGTTCACGTCGTGCTCTCGTCGCAATGCTTGCGTTGAAGCGTTCGACAGCACGAAGGTCACTGGCTCCCTGCAACGGCCGCGTTTCGTAAAGGAGTGAGCCCTACTTTGTATAACGTTCCACTTCGTTGCCATCGCATTCATCGCTTCGTCCTTGTAGTAAAACTGTGACTTTTGATTTCCACATCGGACCGGCGTGTATCTTATCTGTACCACTTTTTAGTCGCCACGCAAAAAAAAAAAACGCGAAAATAACCATTATTTCTAGAGGAGAATGAATGCGGACGCGCATCTCTGGCGATTAGCGGGTGATCTAAAACTGGACTTGGTCATACTGTGGAGGTACCTGAGCAGAATAACTGCTAGGCTAAGTTCAAATCTGGCAATAAGCGAAATGATTGCCGTTGTGTAGCTGAGTTCGTAGTAACACAGGCAGCTGTTATTAGCCCTGAAAGCGATTAATGATTATGGAAGTCAAATTAATCTCCAGAAGTAAACCACACACGTCTGACTCCATTTATTCTTAGAGTGAACCATTTTTGCTAAATTTTCGTGTAATTTGTTGTTCCCTTCTGCCCAAACATTGCGCATTGCAGCATTAATCCTACTGTGTAGTATACCGCAGACATAGTACAACGCTGCCATAAGCATCGAGTTTGCCCTTTTATTTTAACAATAAATATGTGACGGTGTGTGATGTTCTCCTTTCTATTCTGTTTCAGCACCAAGGTTATGAAATTTAAAGACGTTCATGCAGCTTCAAATTGGGTATGTTTATGATAACCTTCACACTGGGTACGCTTTATGATACATCGGATCACTGCGAAACGTTCATAATTGCATAAATATGGACAGCTCTTTAAACAATGTACAGGCCTTTTTCCAATGAAGCAACGTCGTATCTGGGCGCCTGCAAACATTATTTCTTTGCTTGTGCCATATAGCCAATGAGACAGAAAACGACGCAATACCGGGGTACTTAATAAGTTTCATGCATCGGTTGTCAAAGTGACCCATGAGTTAACTCAGGCAGATTCATTGAGATTCAGACCTCCCTCAAGTCTCTCTGAATTAGTCCGGCTGAATTTGAGTACGGATGATTTTGGTTGTGTATAGAGTTTTGGTGAAGCTGAGTACGACTGAACTGAGCTCAATAAAATATTTGTAAGTGTGAGTCTGAGTAAGCCTTAAGCAACTATACTTTTGAGTGACTCTGACAAGGTATGATTTTGTTTAATCAAATTCAGGGGCATTTGCCCTATAAGGAAAATAGAGGCCATCGAAGCTTGGGGCGTGCGTGCCTAACGTACTGCTTTCTTTTACTCTTTCTCTCCTCCTATCGTACTGCGCAATGCTCCCTCCCGTTTCCTTTCTCCATGCCGGGAATTCGACCTTCACCCACGTGCTCAGCAGCGCAGCAGTTCAGTTGCTACAGGCATTGACGACCATCTTCGGTTCATACCCGGGCCGCGATGAAATGTTACAACTTGAAATGATAAGCGGCCTCGATAAAAGATCAGATTGCCATTTGCCGACAAGCCCACCATCGAGAGAGCATCGATTAGTTAAAAAATTTGGGGAGGGGCGAAGCATGTAGGGAAGGGTGTTTCAGCTCCACTAACGTGAAACCTGTGGAGGGGCGAAACATGCAGTGTGCGCCGGTGTTTCCTCACAACAAAATCACTGCTGATGGGCAATGAGACACAGAAAGGAGATTAGACACAGAGACCCGCAGTCCGCTTTTAGTTAGCGTGCACGCTGCGAATCTTTATTGTCCAACTACGAACAAGAGAAATCTCCCACCGGCACTACATTGCAGGTCAAGATCCAGTGCCTGTATATGCGCGGTGGCCGGTAATTGGTCGTGCAGCGCGAGCAGTCGGTTTTTCAATGAAGAAACTCGCTAGCAGTCGCTGCCTGCTTCGGCGTTGTCTCTCGCGGGTGAGGGCGCGTTCTCGTTCCTTGCGAGCTGGTAGTTCGGCGTTCATCGCAGAAAGAGCGTTTCCATAGTCAACGCGCGCCTTTCGCTCTCTCTCGCCAAACGGCAAGCGCTGAGGCGGCGCCCTCTCTTGCGGTCAAGCAAATGGACCGTCACGGCAGGACATGACGCCGAGACCCCAAGGTGCTTCGCCCCTAAAACGGCTCATACAAATAGCGGAAAGAAAACAGCGCAAAAGACGGAGCACAAGAAAAAGGAACCACAAATAAGAGCGCTGACGTACAACAAAAAAATGTTTTAATCGTCAACACGGGCAATATATACTTGCGCAGTGCAAAACGAAGGAAAGAAGGGACAATGATAAACAAAAGATAAAATGAACAAACTAAAATTATAATCACAGTAACCCAGGCCCGTAGCCAGGGGAGGCCCTAGGGGCCTGCCCCCCCCCCCCCCCCGATATTTTGGTGAAGTATGTGTTTTTACCAAAAATAAATAATAAAAATAGGGTTTTTCTCAAAAAGTCAAGGTTTTCAGCAAGTGCCCCCCCCCCCCCCCCGCCCGAAAGAAAATCTGGCTACGGGCCTGCAGTAACCCATCCACATTTTGCGTACAACCATCAGATAGATTATGAATTTCCTTTCCTCTCAAGGCAATTGAGGGCCCGCTCACGCACACGCTGCCCAGCCTAGCCATTTCCAAAGCCTCCATAATTTCTCCTGTCAGCTGGTCCCGATGACGCCTGAAAGCCAGCGCAATGCTGATACTCAGGAAGGCAGCCACAGACGCGGCAGTGGATACCAAGGTGGACCAGATACCGTCGCAGAAACGCTGTAAGCGTATTCTCTCAGATGCTCATTGCGACTATACCACTGTCTTGCGGCAGGCGGTACATCGGCCAAACTGGCCAGTGTCTCAATGAGCGCAACTAGTTGATAGGAGCGCCTGTATTTTGTAGCGTTAGCTAGAATTACCGAGGCGGAGCAGTTTCCTGTGGCAGTTCGAGAGCCGTGCTGCGCATGCGCGAGGAGCACTCGCATCACGGCGCACAGCTGGCGTGCGCGCCTCTGGAATGCGCAGAGGAAAGCGGAGAAGCTTGACAACCAGGCATGCTAAGAATAATCAGCTGAACCTTAGCTAATGCTACGTGTATCCTGGCATAGCCGAGCTAAGCCACTGCAATTTCTTTTTAAATCCTTGCTCGACGCCTTCGGGTCACCGGTGACCCACGTTCTATGGGCGCGGTAACGCAAGAGTTGACCAGACCGTTAAACGGTGGCAGTGAGTCGACAGCGATCGTATAACTTTTCAACAGAGACCAAGTCAAAGCGTTTGAACGAAGACTTCTGAATTACTCTTTGTGTTCTCCAAAGACTGCGTTATTTTTCTCCTTCCTCGTAGTTACGTGCTAGGAGGCATGATTGCAGCTAAACAAACGCGCACAGTGAAATAAGCATATGGAAAGACAGAGGCGCCACACTGCCTGTGTCGTCGTGCTTGTTTTAGCCTAGCTATTCCTGCGCTCCGTGCGTATCCTTGCTACAATAATACCACAATAAGTTCGTAACTGTTCCATTATGTCACAGTAAATGATTTACTGTTCAGTAGGTAAAACCATAATGAACTGCAAGTTTTACTTGTCTTCGAAAGTAGCAGTGCTAACAATATTCCTTGCTTTCTGCAGGGAACTGGCCTGATTGACGTCTATAGAAAATACCTGAAGCACTTCCTCAACGGTATAGAGTTGTTCATACCGGGAAAAGCAAACAAACCGACTACTTCAGAAACACCTCACGACCACATACGTAAGTGCTATTATTTTTTTAAATGCGAAGCACTTGTTAGCGAAATTCTGCGACTTTGAGCGCATCTATCTATTATCTATCTATCTATCTATCTATCTATCTATCTATCTATCTATCTATCTATCTATCTATCTATCTATCTATCTATCTATCTATCTATCTATCTATCTATCTATCCTATCTCTATCTATCTATCTATCTATCTATCTATCTATCTATCTATCTATCTATCTATCTATCTATCTATCTATCTATCTATCTATCTATCTCTATCTATCTATCTATCTATCTATCTATCTGGCCGCGTACAACTTTGTGCTCTCGTGGCGGTTTCATTAATTGTATATATACCAAATGTATGATGCCAGGAAGGTATAGGGGACGTTATTTGTAGTTTTAGCTGTATTGTAGTAATTACGATATAAATGGAAGAAATTAAAGTGCGTGAAAAGACAATTTGCCGCCGGCACGGACCGAAGCACCGACATTCAGACAACGCGCGCGATGCTCGCGCTGGGAGTATTATTTCATTTCATTTATTGATTTATTTACAAGAATAATGTTGCGGGACCAGGGAAAAAATAACGCCATCTCCCACTAAGGGAACCATGAGGAGATGCGAAGCAGCATTGGAGTTGCACACCAAGTTTCCGTTTACGTTCACTCGGCGTTTCCGTTAGTGTGTGCGGTTTCTATTTAGTGTTTGTGTTATCATTACGTAGCAAGCCCTGCGCTGCCGCCACTCCGCGACGATTTCGATCTCGGCAGAGGTTGGAGTGCTGCTGCAACTGGCGCGCACGTTGACGTTACAACTCATCTGAACAGGAGCGAAGCGAGAATGACGGAAGCCGACCGAGCGCACGCGCTTATATACACATGAACTGGGGAGTTAGAGGAGAGAGTGGGTTACAGGCTGTATTTGGCTGCGGCGCGGCTGCCTCACGTGGGAGAAGAGGCTGCGCCGCAGCTGCAGCGCGGGGAGGAGAGGAGAGAAGGCGACCGAACACCTGCGTAAAGGAGGAGAGTGGAGAGAGAATAGGCGCATGCGCAGTGGAGCGCGGACGCCACCGGGTCAAGCTCGCTCATAAGATGCTTCGCATCTAAAAGCTGATGAATCAGCTTGAGGGTGTCCTGGCCACCCTACACGTATGTATTAGTCGGCGCTACGCTCGCGCTGGCTAACACTCCCAGTTTTGCGTGCGCAGAAATACCCGTGGGCGGGAGGATGACGGCCACTGTAGCTGAGTTGGCAGAGCATAGGGCGCGTAATCCGAACGTTGCAGGTTCAACAACATGCCCGAAAAAAGAGAAACGTCCACGCACACGCTTGTGGGAAACGTGATGTTCACTTGCCAAAAAGACAGTGCGACATTCACTCTGGTGTTGCTGCACTGTTGATATGCTGGCTGAGTGGCGAGGCTAACACCGGTCGCACGCGGTATTTATCCCTTTCTAAAAAATGTTGCAGTGGCTTAGCTCGGCTGTGCCAGGATAACGTAGCGTTAGCAAAGGTTCAGCTGATTGTTTTTAGCTTTCCTGATTGTCTAGGATTAGCTTTGTGGCAACACACTGCGCACAAACCAGCGCAGCCTCCGCCTCGTCACTATCAGCCCGGCGTGACACGGCTGTATGCTACACCACGCCACCGATAGGGCAGCGCCACCGCAGCGTCACCGGAGGCTTACGTCACCGACGGTGGCTATAAAACCAAGCTGCCACGCTCTGAAGTGATCCTTCCTTCGAGGCCCGACTGAGCGCAGCGTCGGTATGCTCGCCGCGCTGCTGCTACTTCGCTAATAAACAGTTGTTACGTTTATGTTGGGATGCGTCCTTCCATCGACACGGCGTCCCACTGCTTGATTATCATGCTTACTGCTGCTCCAATGACACACACATGGTATACATATTATGTGGCACATGTATGTTTATTCTGCCAGGCAACTACATCGGGATCCGATGAGTTAAGCATCGCCGCTCATCTGCGCCGTTGAGCAGCATTTGCGCTCTCCTTCTCCATGGCTAAACCACACTGGCAAACGCCAGTCAGAGGCGCTATCAAGCGGCTCCAGCGCAGTGACAGACAGCGACTGCACAGCGAAGGCGAATAGCTGCGCGCGCGCCGGCGCCAGTATGTCTACCTCGGCTACGACGTCACTCCTCTGGAAAGCGCAGACCGGCGGCAGCGAGTCGCGCGCGGCAGCGGCGGAGTGCGCGGGAGGTGCCGGCTCCGATGCGCCAGCTGTGTGACATCACTGATGCTCGCGCATGCGCAGCACGGCTCTTGAGGAGCCACGCGAAACTGGCTTGGCTAGGCCAGTGTAGCTAATGCTACGAAATCAGTTTCGCCACAAAGGTGAACCAATGAATGCGATTGCACCCAACTGAAATGCACGAAGTATAAGGCTAGAAGCAAGGTAACTCTTTTAGATCCGATCTCGCGTAACTCAACAAAACACTGGTTAAAGGGAATACGGCCACTACAGGGACGAAGGTTTTCGTGCGTCTGTTCTCTCAACACGAAATAAGCAGTGAGAGCACAGCAACTTTACGAGCCGTCTCCTCATGTCTGTCGAAATAGCACGTGCGCCACGTCGTGTTCTGCGTAAGTTCCCTGCGCAAGGAGTCAGACTAGAGTCAAGCTCAACAGGGTCTTTTTTCCCCGCTGATTTAGCCAGCCCCGCTCCGTTGGCTGTTGTTTCGCTATAGATGAAGAAGAAGACGAGTTTCTGATCTGTTGCTGTTTCTGTACGACTGTGATTTTTTATTGAAATTTACTCGTACCGACGCCTCCGTGGCGGGTACGACGTCGAAAGCAATGACGGACGCTCCACACCCTCTTCCGTCAAGACCAGGGGGCGACCTGCAAGCTTCAAATCGGATTGGTGCTCCTGGCATCTGAACATGGCTCTGCCAAGGTCATCAAGCTGCTCTGACGTGATGACATGGAATCCGAAGGTGGATATGTCGAGCCACAAACCGCCGGCTGAAAAGGAAACTACGCCGGACTTCAAGCGTGAGTGATCTCAACTACAATACACCGTCCTCACAACAGACTCGGCAGACGTACACAATCGCCTACATCCCCGTCGCTGCTACAGGCAACCTGAATTCACTGAATAGGCAAGCGCTCACTGCCTATCTTGGCAGGTTAGCACCAGGACAAATAAGAGAGGTCCGTATTAATCCCAGACGGAACATACTCGCTGTTGATGTGGATACACGAACGACCCTCAACGCATTGAAAGCTGTTGCTCAGCTCGGCAGCATACCTGTGCGCTCCTTCGTTGTACATGGAGGCTGCACCATTGCTGGTGTGATTTCCGATGTGGATACGGATATTGATGACAGCGATCTATCAACGCTGATTACCTCCACTGCCCATATCACAGACATACACCGTTTTGGACGGTCGCGATGTGTGAAGATAGTTTTTGAGGGCAACACTTGCCATCGCATGTGAAAGTGGGCTATGTGAGGCATCCTGTCCGCCCATATGTTCCTAGGCCATTACAGTGTCGCAAGTGTCAGAAACTTGGGCACGTGAGCGCTGTGTGCGTGAACAGGTTGACATTCCCCCGTTGCAGTGGAGATCACGATGAGTCGATATGCGAGGGATCTAATCTAAAATGCTCCAACTGCGATGGCCCGCATGAGTCAAGGTCGAAGGAATGTCCAAAAATAAAGACTGAGTTGACCGTACTTAGGAATATGGTACGAGATCACTCCACGCACAGAGAAGCGGCTACCAAGGTGCACCGTCGCCAGAGGCGCTCTCGTAATCGCAGAAGATCAACATCGGCTATGGTACGACAGCCTGTACTCCCTGAAGAGTCAGCGCGTGCTCCTGTTATATCCGAAGCGGGGTCTCTACCTCCAGCCACATCCTGCCTGAAGAGCAACAAGGACGTTACCACATGGCCTTCCCTGCCATCTCGGAGTGCGGAAGCGCAGGCGCCAGAAAGCCAGCATGACGTGAGACTTCGTCCGGATGGGCAAATCAAGGCAATGCTTGCGCAGTTGATCCGTGCCTTGCGAATGTTACTTGTTGGTGTCAAGACGCCCGTTGCTAAGGCTGCAGTGCAAATTCTAGACGGACTAGAACCTGCTTGGTGCTAATAAAAACCAGCACAAAATCATGGCGTCAGCAGCCTCACCACCATCACTGACTGAAAGGATTAACCGTTCTGTTATATTTCAATGGAACGCAAGAGGTCTACGAGGTCACCTCGCAGATTTTAACAGAGAATGTTGAAATATCGATTTCCTGTTGCTGTGATATGCGAGCCGAATATGACTTCAGCATTCAGGTTATCTGGATATGAACAATTCACGTCTCAGACGAGTGGAAACCCTAGCAAACTTTTACTATTTGTACGCTGTGACCTCACGTATTCCCAAAACCAATTCCTGTAATAGCAGTAATGAGTACGTTTCCATCACTTTGAAGCTAAAA
>NC_051186.1:80846274-81014760 GCF_013339695.2 Rhipicephalus sanguineus | reverse complement strand
CACACGGTGAGCTAGTTGGCAAATCATGAAAGGGTGGGCAAATCCCACCCTCTGAGTCACGAATCATGAAAGAGGGTGGACAGTATGTAGGGCAGACGGGCCGTTGCGTTAATCGGAGAATAATGAAGCATAAAAGGTTGTTAATCGGAGGTTCGCCATCATTCCTTCCACCGTCGGGATTGTAAATGCGCGCCCAAGTTCGACGAATTTGCTATTTCATACAGACACTGGAATGACGAAGCATCCAAGAGTCGGGACTTGCATATTTTGCGTGGAAATGAGTAGAAGTAAGGAACGTTTTACAGCAGGTATATATACGTGTAGCATTGATGCAGGAGGCGGTTGCACCACACCACCTTGTGGCTATGGTGCACCACAACACCTTGTGGTGCACCACAATAACCACAAAACCAATACCTTGGGTTTACGCGTCAGAACCACGATATTTTACAGGACACACCCTAGCAGCTCTGCGAAATGACGTGATGTCTGATCTGCCAAACATTTCGGAATGGTTTACGGAGAATCAGCCGACTTTTTTTTAAACTGTGCCGAAACAAAATACGTCGTGCTTCCTGATATTACATTTCTTAATCTAACAATAAACGATGCTCCAATTTATAAACTCCCTTCTTTCCAATACTTAAGGGTCATTTTTCATGAGAAGTTGCACTGATATGGTCAAGTACCGAATGTATGCGCAAAGGTAACCTCTGGCTGCTATACTGTAATAAATACTCACCAATAGATGTGGTAGATTACACGTATAAATGCGCGTAGAAACCCAATTCGGCATTAGGCGTATAGTAAGAACAACAGTATATTTGGAGTAAATGTATTTTTAAAGTATATTTGCCGAAATTACAGTAACTGAATGAATGAACAAATAAATTAGCGCTTTTTTTAAAAAAAACACTTCCTTATTCATTGCTTGTGCATAAAAACTTTCTATGTATAAAATAGGTCAGTGCATGTAATCATTAAATAGAAGTTGCAATCAGTCGGCTCATCGAAGCACAGTTTTTTCTTTTTTTGGCTCCCCGTGCATTGTACAACTCTTCCTATGCATCGCTGGCGCCATTTGGCCCTTTCAGCTATATGTTTACCGAATATCTTATTCGTGTTTTTTTTGTTTCTTTTTTTTAGCTGCGAAAGTTACCACCTTCCTATGCGACGATCGAACGGCGCCGAACAACGTTGCATTGGAGCAGAGCGAATTTATTACTTTTTTCTAAAGACAAGAAACCTTCTGGAACCCACGCGAAGCTCTTCGAATTCATCAACAAGGATTTCTATGACTTGTCATGGAATATTGCAAAGGTTTGAGTTCCATTGCTTGAAAATAAGCTAAAAAAATGAGCCCTTGATGTTCTCCTCCCCGTAATCAATCGAATCTGGGCCGACAGTTTCTTTAAATAACGGTACGACGAACTCTAAATCGGCTTAGATTCGACAATTTAAGAAAGGGGCCAGTTTGTGATAGAAACTGAGAAAAATATGACGCACTCTTACCGCTGCCTAGAATGGACGGTATCGCGGCAGCTAGTGGTTGCGCCAGTAGCCATCAAGGAGCGCCGCCACCAGTTGTCGTTATCACCAGCGTAATGGTCCATGGAGATATAATCGCTGATCGCTCAAGCCGTGAAACGTATATTGTAGTAGAGTGACACCACGATCTACTGCAAAATACAATTCGCATTTTCGGTTACACACGCCGACCAGCCAATGATTACGACTTCGGTGCGAGTGTGTCGATGGCCGGAAGCGTGATAGCAGCCATGGAAGAACCTGCGAGTGCGACTCATCGTTGACAGTCCTATCGCGCTAAGCATCTTCAACCATCTATTAAGCCAGCGCGTTTGGCATAGCGCCGTTGTAGGCCTACTGCACGCTTCTAATAGGCGACAACTCAAACGCGCCGAGCAGCAGTTAGTTTCGGCCTCGAGCAGAATACCTAAACATTTCGAGGGTCAGTGGCTCGCGCACAAGGCGACTTCACTTCCCACAGTCGCACGCTAAATGCGCGAATGCAAGTGTCCTGGCACAGTTTGGCGCAGCGATGACGCGAGTAGGCGACACGCTGCACACAAATCGTTCGTGACAACCGGCAACACACGTCAGTAGGTGCCGCGTTGCCGCATTTAAGAGGAGCAACGAAGACAGTACACGACTTAAAATTGATTAAGGATACGCGATCTCTCTTTGCAGTAGCGCTACTGAAGGGGAACTTACACACAAGCTATCGGAATCGCGACGCTAGCACATATGCTATGGGAGCGTGAGTTCGTGAACCCAAGACTCTCTAGGGAAGAGTGGGAGGCGCTGTTGCACAGTCCCGCTCTCGAAGCCCAAAATCCTGGCTGTCCAGCGAGCTGGCGATATGGCCGGCAGGCGATCCCTGCCGGTCCCGTCGTTGGACTAGCCAGGAGTGCGATCCGTAGTGCTTTGCACACTAAATGAAGCTGTTTCATTAAGTTTGTAACTTAATTATTCACTCACACACCAAACGTGACTGAAGGAAAGAGTTTCAGGACCTACGCAACATGCGCTTAGTGTTATTCATGTCATAACCCATTATTGATGTGCGCCACGCGCTTATGTTCTCCTTTGCTAATTTTGTTACATACCAAGGAGACAGCCACGACAGCGCCCAGGCAGAGGCTGCTAGATACATCTAGATATACAAAAAGAGACGGCAAAAGTGACTTTGGTTCGCTAAGAAATGTTTTGCATTTAAAATGGCTAACTGTCTTGTTTTCGTGTCTTCCTTAGCCCGAGTCCTGCCCACTGGTTCACCTACGCTTGAAATGAAAGCAGCACATCAAATTATTGAACTTATTCGTCAATAATGACATCACTCAATAAGAGTACAAGCTTGCAACTCAGCTAATGTGCTCCAAAAGAGATGTGTTGTTAGTCCTTCATTTCATAATTATCCTCTTTTCATAATTATCAGCCTTGTGCTATGGGACCTCCTTCTGTATACTAACCCCAATGCGTTTATATATTTTGTGACAAATAAGATTTGATTTGATTAAAAAAAATACAGCAGTGTGTTTACGATGTGGGCAGCGTCACGCAGACGGAGGACTAAAAAGAACTGATAGTAGACCACTTGTGTGTGCAGTGTTTCGCTCTTCGGCAGCGCGACCCCGTCCAGGTCGCGCTGCCCACATCGCAAAAAATACTTCAATTACAAACTCGCCTAGCGTGCCGTTTCGGTGACGAGCATACAATGCTCTATATCGATGCCCACTCTGAAATCCTTGAATCACGCGGTAATACAGCATACTCATGAAGCCAGAACTATACTGCTCCAAAACTTTGTAAAGTCGAAATTTCCAAGGCAAATCGGTGTGCTATTTTTTCACTTTGCACATTTGTTGAATTATAGGTGATGGGCACATGACTGAGAGTGTGCATTACTTCGTGTTTTATAGTGACACTAAAGAGCAAAACGATTTTTCTCGCATTAGTAAAGTAGTCTTCCAGGATACCAAAAACACCACGCTTTCTGCGCGAAGACGCTTAATAAGCGAGAAAACGCGCAAAAAGAAAATACAGGTGGCGACGCCGCCTTGGAATTCCCGCACCATTTGCCGTGACGTCACATATTTTTGACGGCGCCTGCTTGGGCCTACGTAGTTCATAATCGGTTATATCGAAGTACATTGTTCAGTGAGGGGGCCAGAGACTTGACATAACGAGTCTGTGGAAATTTCGTCGAGCCAGTGGCGCCAAAATACGTTAAATGCTCTTTGAAGTCTTTTACGTCACGAATTACAAAGTTCGGCGCGAAATTTAAAAATGAAACTTTGAACTTGGTTTTCTCCTCTAATATTAAACCTATGGTGGTGAAATAAACTACACAAGAGTTCTCAGAGCACACTTTATCAATCTAAACCAACTCATTGTTTCTCTTTAGTGTCCCTTTAAGAAGCGTCTAGTCTAATTAGCGAGGTTGCCGCGTGTGAGAGTGCTATCGTATGTAACGTCGAATATATCTACCATGAAGAGCTAGGTGGATAGCTCTTAATATTTTACGCTTTCTGTTATCCAGGAACGTGGAAAAATTACGGTCCAAGAACCTGACCGGTCAGTTGAGCTTTCAACTTTGCCGCCAGGAAGCCAGCCGGCGACGTCGAAAAATCAGACGGTAAGACATTGGATTGGATCCGATCAGGGCACTGGATGGGCCATAGCGACAACTGCTGCCGTGAAAGCAATATAAAGACAGTATTCGTCGTATATAGAAGTCTCTTTGCGAAGTCAACTAACATGAGACTGGCACTGGCACTGTGGACGTCTTGGTATAACATTCGCAGACATCGTTTGCAGACATCGTGCACTGATATATAAATTTTGTGTCGCCTCTGTGCTGTGTGCTGCACAGCTTCGTTTGTCCTAGAAGTTGAGGTTCTACGTCCCAAAACTACCACGTGATTATGAGAGATGCCGTAGCCGAAGGCTCCAGAAAATTAGACCACTTGGGGTTCTTTAACGTGCACCTAAATATAAGCCCACGAGCCTCCAGCATTTTGCCTCCATTTTGCGGCCTGGATCCGATCTCGCGACCTTCGGGTCAGCAGTCAAGCGCCATAATCACAAACGACCGCGGCGGGTAACTTAGTTGGTCGGCACCCTTCACAGAGTGAAATGGCTCATGAATTTTTGCCTCTTTACATTACTCAAATAATGTCATAATAATATACAAACTTACTAGTTCAAGTGCACTTCTACACCAGCGCCTGTCACGCTTATGCATACTTGCAACGCCGTTCGTGGGCAGCGATGATAAAACCTCTTAGTGCACTTCACTGTTTAGGCTGAAATTGCCTTTTATACCCTTTGTATCTCCTGCAATAACGCTGTGTCACTTTACAAGCTTACGAGTAAATGTGGCTTTACAATGCTCTCTTTGCAGGCATTCGACTGGGAACTGTTTTTCAATACGCTGCTTCCCAACGTACAAGGATTTTCATTCACGGCTCACACAAATATTACCGTGCGGGATTACGCGATCCTTAGCAACGTGATGAGCTACATCCACGACAAGGAACAGTGAGAATACCGTGCCATATCAGCCTCTCATCAAAGCCCCCCCCCCCCCCAGTTTTAATGCGAGCGTCAATACTCCGCGTTTCGTGCGAGTTGCATGCACACCGCACTTAATTTAGTAATGAGACGCTTTTTAAAACTTCAAGTTGAACTACGGAACAGCGCGAAGAAACGAGGACGAAGAACGAGCTTGCACGCAGCAACCACACGTATACCCCTATATAACGACTGACTTTTTATTCGAGACGACGTGTCGACGATAAAGCGCATGCGCAATAGTACCTCGTCAATATATACTAAACGAGAGAATGTTTCGATACGGGAGAGTTCCCATTACATGATGCTCAGTGCGCATGGCAAAAGTGCATGACTCCATGTGCATACGTATGACTGGTTAGAAAAAAGTAAACCAGGTGGTGCGCTCACACATTTATGTTCAACCTCGAGTAGGTTGAATATTAGGCTAATAGGCCTCGAGTATTTCGCGCGTCATTCGGTTTCCGCGATCGGCTAAAATGTCGCATTTTGCAAGTTCAGGAATAAAAAAAGAACATCGCACACTTTACGAAGTCCGATAGAAGGAACACGAGGCACAGGCGCTGACTAACAACTGAAGTTTTATTGTTCATACGCCGTGAGTAAGTGTACAGCCGGTATCAACAACATAAAAAAGGCCCACAAAATGGCCAAGGCCTGATTGATACGCCTCTAAAATATCGCCTCCATGAAAAGGCGAGGAGATAGGTGTGTATATACTAAGGTACATATATAGGTCGCGTGTTTCAATATGTTTCTATCTTGACCTAAAAAGTCCATGCCGTGCGGTGCAACTTTCTGGAGACGCGCGCTGTTTCGAAAGAATTTAAGCAAGGTGTTCGTTAAATGTGGCGCAGGATTCTTAAGACATCTAATCATTTTATGCCTTAGACGTAAGCATGTCAATTCGCGCGAGCCATCGCTTTCGTTGCTTCGTTTTTGTCCGTGAACAGCAACGACAAGCAAAACCGCTCGATCATGCTCTCTCGTGCGTGGCACAGGTCGACAAAAAAGAGCAGCTCACTCATGTTGAATTCCATTGGCAGATTCGGAGCACTTTCGGTAGCAGTGTTTCTGCTCCATTCGGAGCAAGTGTGTTACATTGGCGGATTGAGAGTGCACCCTGTACGTTCATTGGCAGATCTGGAGCAGCTCCGCCGCCAGATTCACTCCACGGAGCAGCTCTCTCTACTACGCGAAAAGGGGCGGATTCGACCGGAAGTCGCAAGTTTCCCGCGTGGTGCGCAGAGCGTGGCGTACCGCGTGCGTGATGCAATGCGCTGTCCGACCGCGCCCGCTCTCTCCGATCGCGGCCCGTGCTGGCGAAACGGCGCGAAACGCGAGAAATGCTGGGTGCTTGCGAAGCAGATTTCGCTAGCGCCCCCTACCATTTGTTCTGGCGAGGGCGCTTGTGTTGTATTGACAGATTGCTTCGGTTGTTCTGCGCCGGAGTGCAGTGCTCCGGCACAGAGTTCGTCGGCCACTCTGAATCCGCTAATGGAATTAACCATCAGACTCAATCAAGAAATATATTTTGCGCTTAGGCTCACTCGGACTCAGCCTCACCAAAATATTAGTCACCCGGACTCACTCGGACTCAGAATCACGGCTCGATCTGTACTTGAGTAAGTCGACTCACGAGGGCGTTGGCGTAAAATGAGCCTTCTAGATTATGGTATCATGCTCTTTAACGCCAATGTCTTACACTCCGGTGCGTTACAATACGTCTTTTGATCACCTTCAAACACGAATTATCAGTGGTTGCATTTCAGTAAGGACATTTTTACCGAAAAAGGTGACGCACAGGAAATATTTTTATCAAAAACTTTTGTGAAATAGATCACGGGGGAAGGTTAAGACGACCCCTCCTTTCTATACCTCACGCCTCTGGTGTATAAATATTGAACTGGCGTATGAACACTACTGCGTTCAAATATGTGAACAAACGTGGGTATAGACGCGAGCCGACATAATGCTGATAGCAATGCTGAAGGTGAGTACATAGGGCCATAGGTTGACAAAAAAAAAAGTGAGGCTCAATAAGACTCAGATTCACCAAAATTATCATTAACCGTACTCACTCGGGCTCACGACTCACTAAAATATTTCTCATCTGGACTCAGTCGGACCCAAAGTAAACGAAAAAATAATACTCAGCAGGGCTCGCTCAGGCTCAGACTCGCGGCTGAGTGTTAGTAAATGAGTGAGTCGACTCATGCATAAGTTTCCCGAGCAGTGGACGTCCGTCTGCCAGAAATGTGCATGTCGTTCGCTGTCTCGTTTTTGGCGCCGGGATGGCAACTCAGATGCATGGGAACATGAAAAGGGCTAAACGGCGTTTAAATGAGAAGCAGCTTTTGCTCGGGGCTGTGTTCGGTGGCGGTGGTGGCGTCCGCGTTCCACTGAGCATGCGCCTACTCTCTCTTTCCACTCTCCTCCTTTACACAGGTGTTTCGGTCGCCTTCTCTCCTCCTCTCTCCTGCGCTGCAGCCGCGGCGCAGCCTCTCCCACGTGATTGCAGCCGCGCCGCAGCCAAATACAGCCTGTAACCTACTCTCTCCTCTCTCTCCTCAATTTCATGTGTGTATAAGCGCGTGCGCTCGGTCGGCTTCCGTCATTCTCGCTTCGCTCCCGCTCAGATGAGTTGTAACGTCAACGTCGACGCCACTCGTTCACTCGGCACTAACGGAAAGCAACGCACAAATACAACGTAATGAAACACAAACACTAAATACAAACCTCACACACCAACGGAAACGCCGAGTGAACGTAACGGAAACTTCGTGTGCGCCCCCAATGCTGCTTCGCATCCCCTCATGGTTCCCTTTAGTGGGAGATGGTGTAATTTTTTTATGCATGCCGAATACAGTTCCGAGCAAACAGAGTATAGTTGACAAAACCAGTTCTGCAATGGGGAGGTTTTCTTTCCAGAACTCAGGTGATTACCGTATTTTCTTAAAACAGTCTTGTCTTGTTCTTGGCGTTGACATGGTTCCCTCGCTGCATGCAAACCTCTGCGTACCAGAAGGAAGGCATCGCACAGCGACTACAAAAAAGCAGCAGCTAGCAGCCGATTGTTCTGATTTGTTTCAATTGTTTGAATTTGTTAGTTTTTTTCTCCTTGTTGAGCTTAACGTCAACGTTTTTATGTGTGTGTCCACGCAGCACCGTAGACCGCCCTTTTAATTAAGCCTTAAAACGCCACGAAAGCACCTTGGAAACCTTCAGTTTCATATCTATACAGGACATAAAGAAATTATTGTGGCCCCGCTTTTACTGGAAATGGGTGAAATCACATGGAAGAAGGTAATGACCAACACAATTCACATGCTATTTGAAACAGGCGTATATTCTTTCTCACTGCAGGCACTTGGTTCTCAACTACATTGTCCTTTTGGCTTGGTACGTGATCACACCATTGCTGCCTGAGGTGTATTTGCAACGCATGCAGTACCTGCCCAACGACCACTACGTATTTAATGCTGGCGATAAGTTTCTTCCGTCCTGCGTTAAACTGGCGGAAAAATTTTGTCCAGCCGGAATGACAGCCGCACTGCTGTGAGTATTCAAGATTTCGTATTACTTGCAAACACCTTGCAGCGATTTCCCGAATGCGCACGAAAAGTAAACATTTGAATGTTAACAAAGTCGTTACCTAGACAACAGAAAATCCCACTTTTTATCGCGACGCTTGTCACCTGATTGTATTGATGATTATTGGCAAATAGCGTTGTAGTGCGTGAAAGTTGTAATTATTGTGGAATTTTTTGACTAGCCAATTATTAGCACTTCTTGTGCGTGCAGTTACATCTCTGCGGGTTAAACCTGCACTTTTGAAAGCGAATTGCACCACGTTCATCATTAACCACAGTTTCGCAGGCGGTGCCCAATAGTAATGAGAAGTACGTCAGCGGTTGGTTTTCATTGGTTGTCATTTCCTTTTCTTAGTGACGTAGAATGGAGATGTCCATTCAGATTGATCGACAGAGCTACCTGCTACGGAAGAGTCCTAGGTACAATTCTCTGGCACCTAGGAAGAATCCTAGGTGCCGGGGCTCTGCGGGCTCCTGGCAGGAAATGTGCACTTTGACCCACTCGGGGTGGACGTCCGCGGTCGCACGCGCTGCCATATCTTAAACTTACATTTGTTCACGTCGTGCTCTCGTCGCAATGCTTGCGTTGAAGCGTTTGACAGCACGAAGGTCACTGGCTCCCTGCAACGGTCGCGTTTCGTAAAGGAGTGAGCCCTACTTTGTATAACGTTCCACTTTGTTGCCATCGCATTCATCGCTTCGCCCTTGCAGTAAAACTGACTTTTTATTTACACATCGGACCGACGCGTTTCTGATCTGTACCGCTTTTAAGTCGCCACGGAAAAAAAAAACACGCGAAAATAACCGTTATTTCTAGAGGAGAATGATTGCGGACGAGCATCTCTGGTGATTAACGGGTGATCTAAAACTGGACTTGATCATACTGTGGAGGTACCTGAGGAGAATAACTATTTGGTGAAGTTCAAATCTGGCAATAAACAAAAGGATTGCTGTTGTGTAGCTGCGTTCGTAATGACTGCTAAGCCAGCTGTTATTAGCCCTGAAAGCGAATAATGATTATGGAAGTCAAATTAATCTCCAGAAATAAACCACGCACATTTGACTCCATTTATTCTTATAGTGCACTATTTTTGCAAAATTTTCGCGTAATTTGTTGTTCCGTTCATTTTGCACAAGCATTGCGCGTTGCTACATTAATCCTACTGTGTAATGTACGGCATATATAGTACAACTCCGCAATAAGCAACGAGTTTGCTTTTTTATTTTAACAATAAATATGTGACGGTGTGTGATGTTCTCCTTCCTATTCCGTTTCAGCACCAAGGTTATGAAATTTCAAGACATTCAGGCAGCTTCAAATTGGGTATGTTTATGATAAGCTTCACACTGGGCACGCTTTATGATGCATAGGATCACTGGGAAGCGTTCGTAATTGCATAAATGTGGACGACTCTTTAAACAATGTACTGACCTTTTTCCAATTAAGCAACGTTCTATCTGGGCGCCTGCAAACATTACTTTTTTGCTTGTGCCATATAGCAAATGTGACAGGAAACGACGCAATACCAGAGTACCTAATATGTTTCATGCATCGGTTGTCAAATTGACCCATGGGTTAACTCAGGCAGATTCGATCAGATTCAGACCTACCTGCGAGTCTCTGTGAATTAGTCCGGCTGAATTTGAGTACGGACGATTTTGGTTGTGTAGAGTTTTGGCGAAGTTGAGTACGAATGAAATATTTGCGTGAGTCTGAGTAAGCCTTAGGCAAAACTACTTTTGTGCGACTCTGACACGGTATAATTTGCTTTATTAACATTCAGGGCCCTTTGCCCTATAAGGAAATAGAGGCAAGCGAAGTTTGGCGTGTGCGTGCCTAACGTACTGCTTTCTTTTACTCTTTCTCTCTTCCTATCGTACTGCGCAATGCTCCCTCCCGTTTCCTTCCTCCATGCCGGGAATTCGACCTTCACCCATGTGTGCTCAGCAGCGCAGCAGTTCATTTGCTACAGGCAATGACGACTATCTTCGGTTCATACCCGGGCCGCGATGAAATGTTACAACTTGAAATGATAAGCGGCCTCGATAAAAGTTCAGATTGCCATTTGCCGACAAGGCCACCATCGAGAGAGCATCGATTACTGAAAAAAATTTGGGGAGGAGCGAAGCATGTAGGGAAGGGTGTTTCAGCTCCACTAACGTGAAACCTGCGGAGAGGCGAAACATGCAGCGTGCGCCGGTGTTTCCTCACAGCAAAATCACTGCTAATGGGCAATGAGACACAGAAAGGAGATTAGACACAGAGACCCGCAGTCCGCTTTTAGTTAGCGTGCACGCTGCGAATCTTTATTGTCCAACTACGAACAAGAGAAATCTCCCACCGGCACTACATTGCAGGTCAAGATCCAGTGCCTGTATATGCGCGGTGGCCGGTGATTGGTTGTGCAGCGCGAGCAGTCGGTTTTTCAATGAAGAAACTCGCTAGCAGTCACTGCCTGCTTCGCGTTGTCTCTCGCGGGTGAGGGCGCGTTCTCGTTCCTTGCGAGCTGGTAGTTCGGCGTTCATCGCAGAAAGAGCGTTTCTATAGTCAACGCGCGCCTTTCGCTCTCTCTCGCCAAACGGCAAGCGCTGAGGCGGCGCCCTCTCTTGCGCTCAAGCAAATGGACCGTCACGGCAGGACATGACGATGCACGCCGAGACCCCAAGGTGCTTCGCCCCTAAAACGGCTCATACAAATAGCGGAAAGAAAACAGCGCAAAAGACGGAGCACAAGAAAAAGGAACCACAAATAACAGCGCTGACGTACAACAATGTTTTAATCGTCAACACGGGCAATATATATACTTGCGCAGTGCAAAACGAAGGAAAGAAGGGACAATGATAAACAAAAGATAAAATAAACAAACTAAAATTATCATCACAGTAACCCAGGCCCGTAGCCAGGGGAGGCCCTAGGGGCCTGCCCCCCCCCCCCCCCCCCCAATATTTTGGTGAAGTATGTGTTTTTACCAAAAATAAATAATAAAAATAGGTGTTTTTCTCAAAAAGTCAAGGTTTTTAGCAAGTGCCCCCCCCCCCCCCCCCCGCCCGAAAGAAAATCCTGGCTACGGGCCTGCAGTAACCCATCCACATTTTGCGTACAACCATCACATAGATTATGAATTTCCTTTCCTCTCAAGGCAATTGAGGGCCCGCTCACGCACACGCTGCCCAGCCTAGCCATTTCCAAAGCCTCCATAATTTCTCCTGTCAGCTGGTCCCGATGACGCCTGAAAGCCGCGCAATGCTGATACTCAGGAAGGCAGCCACAGACGCGGCAGTGGATACCAAGGTGACCAGATACCGTCGCAGAAACGCTGTAAGCGTATTCTCTCAGATGCTCATTGCGACTATACCACTGTCTTGCGGCAGGCGGTACATCGGCCAAACTGGCCAGTGTCTCAATGAGCGCAACTAGTTGATAGGAGCGCCTGTATTTTGTAGCGTTAGCTAGAATTACCGAGGCGGAGCAGTTTCCTGTGGCAGTTCGAGAGCCGTGCTGCGCATGCGCGAGGAGCACTCGCATCACGGCGCACAGCTGGCGTGCGCGCCTCTGGAATGCGCAGAGGAAAGCGGAGAAGCTTGACAACCAGGCATGCTAAGAATAATCAGCTGAACCTTAGCTAATGCTACGTGTATCCTGGCATAGCCGAGCTAAGCCACTGCAATTTCTTTTTAAATCCTTGCTCGACGCCTTCGGGTCACCGGTGACCCACGTTCTATGGGCGCGGTAACGCAAGAGTTGACCAGACCGTTAAACGGTGGCAGTGAGTCGACAGCGATCGTATAACTTTCAACAGAGACCAAGTCAAAGCGTTTGAACAAAGACTTCTGAATTACTCTTTGTGTTCTCCAAAGACTGCGTTATTTTTCTCCTTCCTCGTAGTTACGTGCTAGGAGGCATGATTGCAGCTAAACAAACGCGCACAGTGAAATAAGCATATGCAAAGACAGAGGCGCCACACTGCCTGTGTCGTCGTGCTTGTTTTAGGCTAGCTATTCCTGCGCTCCGTGCGTATCCTTGCTACAATAATACCACAATAAGTTCGTAACTGTTCCATTATGTCACAGTAAATGATTTACTGTTCAGTAGGTAAAACCATAATGAACTGCAAGTTTTACTTGTCTTCGAAAGTAGCAGTGCTAACAATATTCCTTGCTTTCTGCAGGGAACTGGCCTGATTGACGTCTATAGAAAATACCTGAAGCACTTCCTCAACGGTATAGAGTTGTTCATACCGGGAAAAGCAAACAAAACCGACTACTTCAGAAACAACCTCACGACCACATACGTAAGTGCTATTATTTTTTTAAATGCGAAGCACTTGTTAGCGAAATTCTGCGACTTTGAGCGCATCTATCTATCTATCTATCTATCTATCTATCTATCTATCTATCTATCTATCTATCTATCTATCTATCTATCTATCTATCTATCTATCTATCTATCTATCTATCTATCTATCTATCTATCTATCTATCTATCTATCTATCTATCTATCTATCTATCTATCTATCTATCTATCTATCTATCTATCTATCTATCTATCTATCTATCTATCTATCTATCTATCTATCTGGCCGCGTACAACTTTGTGCTCTCGTGGCGGTTTCATTAATTGTATATATACCAAAATTGTATGATGCCAAGGAAGGTATAGGGGACGTTATTTGTAGTTTTAGCTGTATTGTAGTAATTACGATATAAATGGGAAGAAATTAAAGTGCGTGAAAAGACAATTTGCCGCCGGCACGGACCGAAGCACCGACATTCAGACAACGCGCGCGATGCTCGCGCTGGGAGTATTATTTCATTTCATTTATTGATTTATTTACAAGAATAATGTTGCGGGACCAGGGGAAAAAATAACGCCATCTCCCACTAAAGGGAACCATGAGGAGATGCGAAGCAGCATTGGAGTTGCACACCAAGTTTCCGTTTACGTTCACTCGGCGTTTCCGTTAGTGTGTGCGGTTTCTATTTAGTGTTTGTGTTATCATTACGTAGCAAGCCCTGCGCTGCCGCCACTCCGCGACGATTTCGATCTCGGCAGAGGTTGGAGTGCTGCTGCAACTGGCGCGCACGTTGACGTTACAACTCATCTGAACAGGAGCGAAGCGAGAATGACGGAAGCCGACCGAGCGCACGCGCTTATATACACATGAACTGGGGGAGGGAGAGGAGAGAGTGGGTTGCAGGCTGTATTTGGCTGCGGCGCGGCTGCATCACGTGGGAGAAGAGGCTGCGCCGCAGCTGCAGCGCGGGGGAGGAGAGGAGAGAAGGCGACCGAACACCTGCGTAAAGGAGGAGAGTGGGAGAGAGAATAGGCGCATGCGCAGTGGAGCACGGACGCCACCGGGTCAAGCTCGCTCATAAGATGCTTCGCATCTAAAAGCTGATGAATCAGCTTGAGGGTGTCCTGGCCACCCTACACGTATGTATTAGTCGGCGCTACGCTCGCGCTGGCTAACACTCCCAGTTTTGCGTGCGCAGAAATACCCGTGGGCGGGAGGATGACGGCCACTGTAGCTGAGTTGGCAGAGCATAGGGCGCGTAATCCGAACGTTGCAGGTTCAACAACATGCCCGAAAAAAGAGAAACGTCCACGCACACGCTTGTGGGAAACGTGATGTTCACTTGCCAAAAAGACAGTGCGACATTCACTCTGGTGTTGCTGCACTGTTGATATGCTGGCTGAGTGGCGAGGCTAACACCGGTCGCACGCGGTATTTATCCCTTTCTAAAAAATGTTGCAGTGGCTTAGCTCGGCTGTGCCAGGATAACGTAGCGTTAGCAAAGGTTCAGCTGATTGTTTTTAGCTTTCCTGATTGTCTAGGATTAGCTTTGTGGCAACACACTGCGCACAAACCAGCGCAGCCTCCGCCTCGTCACTATCAGCCCGGCGTGACACGGCTGTATGCTACACCACGCCACCGATAAGGGGCAGCGCCACCGCAGCGTCACCGGAGGCTTACGTCACCGACGGTGGCTATAAAACCAAGCTGCCACGCTCTGAAGTGATCCTTCCTTCGAGGCCCGACTGAGCGCAGCGTCGGTATGCTCGCCGCGCTGCTGCTACTTCGCTAATAAACAGTTGTTACGTTTATGTTGGGATGCGTCCTTCCATCGACACGGCGTCCCACTGCTTGATTATCATGCTTACTGCTGCTCCAATGACACACACATGGTATACATATTATGTGGCACATGTATGTTTATTCTGCCAGGCAACTACATCGGGATCCGATGAGTTAAGCATCGCCGCTCATCTGCGCCGTTGAGCAGCATTTGCGCTCTCCTTCTCCATGGCTAAACCACACTGGCAAACGCCAGTCAGAGGCGCTATCAAGCGGCTCCAGCGCAGTGACAGACAGCGACTGCACAGCGAAGGCGAATAGCTGCGCGCGCGCCGGCGCCAGTATGTCTACCTCGGCTACGACGTCACTCCTCTGGAAAGCGCAGACCGGCGGCAGCGAGTCGCGCGCGGCAGCGGCGGAGTGCGCGGGAGGTGCCGGCTCCGATGCGCCAGCTGTGTGACATCACTGATGCTCGCGCATGCGCAGCACGGCTCTTGAGGAGCCACGCGAAACTGGCTTGGCTAGGCCAGTGTAGCTAATGCTACGAAATCAGTTTCGCCACAAAGGTGAACCAATGAATGCGATTGCACCCAACTGAAATGCACGAAGTATAAGGCTAGAAGCAAGGTAACTCTTTTAGATCCGATCTCGCGTAACTCAACAAAACACTGGTTAAAGGGAATACGGCCACTACAGGGAACGAAACGGTTTTCGTGCTGTCTGTTCTCTCAACACGAAATAAGCAGTGAGAGCACAGCAACTTTACGAGCCGTCTCCTCATGTCTGTCGAAATAGCACGTGCGCCACGTCGTGTTCTGCGTAAGTTCCCTGCGCAAGGAGTCAGACTAGAGTCAAGCTCAACAGGGTCTTTTTTCCCCGCTGATTTAGCCAGCCCCGCTCCGTTGGCTGTTGTTTCGCTATAGATGAAGAAGAAGACGAGTTTCTGATCTGTTGCTGTTTCTGTACGACTGTGATTTTTTATTGAAATTTACTCGTACCGACGCCTCCGTGGCGGGTACGACGTCGAAAGCAATGACGGACGCTCCACACCCTCTTCCGTCAAGACCAGGGGGCGACCTGCAAGCTTCAAATCGGATTGGTGCTCCTGGGCATCTGAACATGGCTCTGCCAAGGTCATCAAGCTGCTCTGACGTGGATGACATGGAATCCGAAGGTGGATATGTCGAGGCCACAAACCGCCGGCTGAAAAGGAAACTACGCCGGACTTCAAGCGTGAGTGATCTCAACTACAATACACCGTCCTCACAACAGACTCGGCAGACGTACACAATCGCCTACATCCCCGTCGCTGCTACAGGCAACCTGAATTCACTGAATAGGCAAGCGCTCACTGCCTATCTTGGCAGGTTAGCACCAGGACAAATAAGAGAGGTCCGTATTAATCCCAGACGGAACATACTCGCTGTTGATGTGGATACACGAACGACCCTCAACGCATTGAAAGCTGTTGCTCAGCTCGGCAGCATACCTGTGCGCTCCTTCGTTGTACATGGAGGCTGCACCATTGCTGGTGTGATTTCCGATGTGGATACGGATATTGATGACAGCGATCTATCAACGCTGATTACCTCCACTGCCCATATCACAGACATACACCGTTTTGGACGGTCGCGATGTGTGAAGATAGTTTTTGAGGGCAACAACTTGCCATCGCATGTGAAAGTGGGCTATGTGAGGCATCCTGTCCGCCCATATGTTCCTAGGCCATTACAGTGTCGCAAGTGTCAGAAACTTGGGCACGTGAGCGCTGTGTGCGTGAACAGGTTGACATTCCCCCGTTGCAGTGGAGATCACGATGAGTCGATATGCGAGGGATCTAATCTAAAATGCTCCAACTGCGATGGCCCGCATGAGTCAAGGTCGAAGGAATGTCCAAAAATAAAGACTGAGTTGACCGTACTTAGGAAGATGGTACGAGATCACTCCACGCACAGAGAAGCGGCTACCAAGGTGCACCGTCGCCAGAGGCGCTCTCGTAATCGCAGAAGATCAACATCGGCTATGGTACGACAGCCTGTACTCCCTGAAGAGTCAGCGCGTGCTCCTGTTATATCCGAAGCGGGGTCTCTACCTCCAGCCACATCCTGCCTGAAGAGCAACAAGGACGTTACCACATGGCCTTCCCTGCCATCTCGGAGTGCGGAAGCGCAGGCGCCAGAAAGCCAGCATGAACGTGAGACTTCGTCATCGGATGGGCAAATCAAGGCAATGCTTGCGCAGTTGATCCGTGCCTTGCGAATGTTACTTGTTGGTGTCAAGACGCCCGTTGCTAAGGCTGCAGTGCAAATTCTAGACGGACTAGAACCAGTGCTTGGTGCTATATAAAAACCAGCACAAAATCATGGCGTCAGCAGCCTCACCACCATCACTGACTGAAAGGATTAACCGTTCTGTTATATTTCAATGGAACGCAAGAGGTCTACGAGGTCACCTCGCAGATTTTAAACAGAGAATGTTGAAATATCGATTTCCTGTTGCTGTGATATGCGAGCCGAATATGACTTCAGCATTCAGGTTATCTGGATATGAACAATTCACGTCTCAGACGAGTGGAAACCCTAGCAAACTTTTACTATTTGTACGCTGTGACCTCACGTATTCCCAAAACCAAATTCCTGTACATAGCAGTAATGAGTACGTTTCCATCACTTTGAAGCTAAAACGACGCACGATATCGGTCATTGGTGGTTACATTCCTCCGAGAGGAAGATTTGACGCTGGATACCTGAAACTTGTCATCGACTCGAGCCAAGGACCTCACGTCATCGTAGGCGACTTTAATGCGCATCACCATCTTTGGGGCAGCAGTGTCATAAGTACTCGGGGAAGACAACTTCTAGATTTCACAAGTGATAATGGCCTTCATATTCTCAACGACGGCTCACCGACATATTTCCGTGGCACAACGTACAGCAGCTGTCTCGACTTAGCTATAGCTTCTCGATGCCTTTCATCATCTGCTGCCTGGTGTGCAGACATTGAAACATATGGCAGTGATCACCTACCTACTTACGTACAACTACGATGGTATACCGGTGTTGCAAGCATTCGTAGGCGATACACAGATTGGGAGGCTTTTCAAGATGAGCTAGAAAAGTCGTGTGGTTCCATAGTTTCTCCGACAGAAATTGAAGAACGAATTACCAACGCAATGCAGACAACAACACGTGTCGTCACAGTATCTAATTCCAGGAAGCCTGTCGATGCCGTATATGAAGAGCTCCGGGCAGTCCGTCGTCGAGCTGAACGCAAACACAGGCGAACAAGATCGATCTTAGACCTGAGGACCTCCCGCAATGTGCAAAAGAAAATTCAGAGGCACTTAGAAAAGCTTTGCCGGCAAAACTGGAAGACATTTTGCACCACCCTGGACCCCCGAAAACCATTGTCTAAGATATGGCACGTTGTACGGGCTCTACCATGTTCTCCTCAGCAACTACGTCCCTTCCGCGCATTGGCCATCATCAGGTCATGCAGCGAGAAGCAGATCGCGGAAGAATTCTGCCTACACATCTCTGGCTCTGCAACAGCGGTCGTTCCACTGCTTCGATGCGCACCCCCTACAGCAGACGCCCGTCTCGATCTTCCTTTCACGCTGCAGGAGCTGCGTGCGGCAATTTCTATTTCACAACGCTCCAGTGCGCCTGGGCCTGATGGCATCACCTATTCTACTCTGCGCCACCTTGGCCCTCGAGCGACCGAAGAACTTCTATCCTTGTACAACCTTTCGTGGACATCTGGAACTGTGCCGGCACATTGGAAAACAAGTAAGATCGTGGCATTGCTGAAACCAGGCAAGTCTCCCCGTGATATGGTTTCCTACAGACCTGTGGCACTTGCAAGTTGTGTAGGAAAACTCATGGAACGAATGGTTCTGTTGCGCTTAGAATGGTTTCTGGAGAAGCAAAATATATATCCAGACACGATGACTGGCTTCCGGAAAGGAAGATCATCAATCGACAGTGTGATCGATTTAGTAACGACCGTTGAACACCAGAAACGGCGCCACCGATTGACGGCTGCAGTCTTCCTTGACATCAAAGGTGCATTCGACAATGTTCTGCATGACGCGATCCTGAATGCTCTTGAAGACTATGGTATTGGCGGCCGTATGCATCAGTGGATAGCCAGCTATCTTCAAGAAAGAACAGTATTTATGACAACTGTAGACGGTGATACAAACAACCATCCCGTCTATCGCGGCGTCCCTCAGGGAGGAGTCCTGAGCCCAACATTATTTAATATTGTACTTGTTGGCCTCGCTAAAAAGTTAGGAGGCAAAATCTCAGTATCTGTGTACGCAGATGACATCTGCATTTGGACCACGAGTCTAACGCGTTTGCAAGTACAGACGAAGCTACAACGTGCGGTATCGATAACGTCCACATATCTTAATAGCCGCGGACTGCAACTCTCCCCGACAAAAAGTGCAATCCTGGCATTCTCGAGAAAGTCAATGGCCTGCTACCCTGTAGTGATAGATGGGAACGTCATACCTTCTGTAACTCACCACAAGTTTCTCGGAGTTATCATCGACCGGGATTTATCTTGGTCGAAGCACATCTCTGCACTAAGAAAAAAACTAGACAGCTTTGTCCATGTCATTCGCCATATGTCTGGAAAATCGTGGGGGCCATCGAAGTCATCTCTACTACAGCTATACCAGGCACTTTTTGTTGGATACCTCCGCTACAGTGCTCCTGTTCTTTCTCGTGTTTGCACATCTGCTGTCCGTACACTCGAGAGTGCTCAGGCCCGCGCCCTCAGAATTTGCCTAGGAGTACCTCGATGTACTTCTACATGGGGTACTATTACAGAAGCACGCGCTTGTCCAGCTCGCGTTTATCTTAAACATGAGCCACTGCGAGTACATCTGAGGTTATTGACAAGGCACCGAGACCATCCACTGAGAGACATTATTAACACACGACCCAATGCTTCATACTCGGAAGCTGTGATGTCGCAGCAAGATCTGCTGCCCTCGAATTATGCACCACAAGCGACTCCCGGAGTACCTCTCTGGACGATGCCTAAACCGATCGTGCGACTCTCGATTCCGGGGATAACAAAGAAGTCAAAAATACCAACCGCTGGACTTAAGCATTTTGCTTTATCGTACATTGCCCATATGTACGGATATACGGTGCATATTTTTGCAGATGGGTCTGTCACGCAGACGTCCTCAGCAGCAGCTTTCACGGTTCCTCACATGGGCATCACGAAACGCTTCAAGATAGCGCATCGGACATCATCTACTGCTGCTGAGCTGACCGGCGTCCGACAAGCTGCCCGCTACATTGTACAACAGAGTCCCGCGAAATGGACATTATTTTGTGACTCCAAGCCGGCACTTCAACTTATCAGCAATTACATGAAGCAAGGAACCGCATACAGTCCTCTGGTGTGTGACATAATGAATATGTTATCTGAGGCGTCTCAATCCGGGCATACCGTTGCATTGCAATGGATTCCCAGTCACTGTGGCATAGCTGGGAACGAGCAAGCTGACGCAGAAGCAAAAATGGCGCACACTAACGGCGAAGTCATATCAATTCAATTTTCCCGATATGACATCAATGGCTTGCTGTCTGAATCTATGAAAACATCTATGACACGCTTATGGAATGACCCTAATTATCGCCAAGAACGTCTTTACAGACTTGACTCTGGTCGTGCTTTTCTGATTCCATTCCGGTTAAGAAGAGACCAGGAAACATTACTACATAGATTGCGGCTGGGTGTTGCGTATACACGAAGATACCTTTTCAAGATTGGGCAGGAGCGAAACCCTAACTGCAGTGTGTGTCACACGTCTGAGACTATTCACCACATCCTGTGCGTGTGCCCTCAGTACGCGACCGAAAGACAATCACTTCAGTGCGTCGTAGACCGTCTGGACTCCCGACCTTTTTCGGAGGAGAAGCTTTTGGGTGCTTGGGAGCATGCAGACCAGGCCCAACGAAGTTTAAAGTGCCTATTGAGATTTCTAAGCGATACAGGTTTAGATGCTCGTCTTTAGAGCATGTGCGGCATAAAGACTTTTGCGCGTGCCCTGTCCCCGTGCAAAACAGTGTGTACAGTGACTCATTTGCCATACCATCGTCGCCTATCATCACACCTCCCTCTTTCTCTTTCTTTCCCCTTTCCCCTTACCCCCGTGAGGAGTAGCAGGCTAGAACCCGCTTTCCAGGCCGACCTCTCCTCCTTCTGCTCATTAAAAGCATCTTCTTCTTCTTCTTCGCTATAGATAGTGAACAGAAACAATGGGAATCTCGTTAATCCATTCATGCGCTTCACTAATAAGATGGCGAGGCTTTTGGTTATTCACAACCGTTTTAGCCCGACTTTCTGCCAGCACTGCAGTTCAGGCTTGCGCCTGAGGTAGTCGGCCCGAGAAAGTTTCCTCAGCCCATCAGGAGAACCCATTCGAACAAGGCTTAGCAGCACTTATCCAGTATGTCGACGTCATCACCCGCGCTGAGTTCACGCTTTTTAGTCTGCGTGTATCGTTAGGGATTGCCTGGCGGGGCGCATAGACCTCGGAGAAGGACCCCGTGTCTGAGATTGTTCACAAGCGTCCCATATGCGTGGGGCATGGGTCGCAAGCACCCCGTGGGTGATACCACTGACCAGATTTCTCGGTCTTCTCGGTCAGTAGATAGATAGATAGATAGATAGATAGATAGATAGATAGATAGATAGATAGATAGATAGATAGATAGATAGATAGATAGATAGATAGATAGATAGATAGATAGATAGATAGATAGATAGATAGATAGATAGATAGATAGATAGATAGATAGATAGATAGATAGATAGATAGATAGATAGATAGATAGATAGATAGATAGATAGATAGATAGATAGATAGATAGATAGATAGATAGATAGATAGATAGATAGATAGATAGATAGATAGATAGATAGATAGATAGATAGATAGATAGATAGATAGATAGACGAACGGACGGACGGAGAGACGGATACGGTCAAAGTGCTTTTGGTTAAATAATAAGTGCTTCGCATTTAATACAAACTGGGGATTGCTGTAAAAACATCGCGCCATCAATGCAGTGGCCGACGGGGTTGACAAAGCTCCTTTAAGCGTTTCGCAAGTGCACGCTAGCGCATCAAGAGGCTTGCCACACCTCCATTTTGCTTAAGACGTACGAGTCCGACAAGCTCCACGCTGCGTAGGTGTATTGTGAATCAACGATTCGTAAGACGCCGGTGCTTCGCTGGTTAGTAGCATAGCAGATAGCTCGCGCTTTTAGAATTCAGTGCGATACTTGAGCATTGGGAGTTAATTACTTATGAAGTGAAGCTTTTTTGCTTTTCAGATGGGAATGCCAATGCACATCGGCATTTTACCGCAGTATACAGGCTCCCTTCAAAATCTGAAGTGTGACGTAAGTTGAGAAATATTTTACACGGTTGTTAATGTGAAATATTCGTTTCTTTTAGTCAGAATTGGACCACCTCTGGTTCATATCACGGCATGAACCAGAGGTGTTAACCTGCGTTAACACCTCTGATTATGTTAGGCTTAAGAAACAAAACAGCACAATAGTGACAGGCATTCCGAAATCCTGGATGTTTTTTAGCGAGGCACCTTGCCATCTTTCTGCTTTGCACCATGATCTGCTGTCAAAAATGCAAATGACATTCCTTTCCACTATGGGCTGCGCCAACGTAGACGTGTACTACAATGGTCAGACCCATCAGCTCCCCGTGCTAGTCGTCCACGGCTCGGCCTCAAGCCTTTTAGGACGAAATTGGTTCACCCCTCTTGGAGTGATCATTGGCGGAGTTCAACACACACCCAGCTATCCGTCAGTGGAGCAGCTTTAAGAGAAGTACAAAGCGGTTTTCTCCGAAAAAATACCTGGGAACAACGAACCTCCAGTCACACTGGAGCTGCGGCTCCGGTGTGACTGGAGGTCCGTTGCAGTTCATTTCTAGTTATTCGAGTCCTTTTCGTGTATGTCCAAACTTTGACTTGTTTAACCTCGCCTTCGTAGTGCCACTGTTAGCCGTGTCTGAATGCCGTGCTCGCCTACTGGGATGGCATCTCCGAAATTATCACTGCCCTGCAGACTTGCAGTCGCTCATTGGCTGCTTGCCCCCATCCACCAGTCACGTCAATGGGGTGATCAAGATGCTACGCTCTGATCAAGGAAGACAAGTGACGTACTTATGGGACTACCTGCGTGTTGCCTGTTCGTTCGAGTCGTCAGTTGGCGCTAACCAGGCTTTGTTTCGGGACTGGTCTGCTCAGGCAAGGAACCTCACGCTTTCTTCATTATCCATACGCTTTCTTCATTACCCAAGCGGAAAAAGACTGACACGGCTGGGGGAAAGGTTCTATTGCTGGGTGATGCTGAGCTCGGCAAGCGCGAAAGAAGTGTTCTTCAGCTCGGACCAAAATTCTGCACAGAACCTTCGATGCGCAACGCGGGGAGACTGGCCTTGGCAAGGAAAGTCGCAAGTTGTGCTCCTGAACGTGACCAAGGAAGGTGTATTCATGACTGCGTTGATGTTCCACTTAGGGGGACTGCCCCAATAACCAGTTTCGTGAGTATTACGCTTGTCGCTCGTCCCCTTGTTTCTAGAAACCTTCGGATAAGGAATCGGACAAACAAGGGTTGTTTTAGTGTTGCCGAACGATATGTTTTCGAAAAAGGCTAGAGAAGCTGTGAAAAAGAATTTCAAAGAAACAGAGGAGTGTCCAGAAGCCGCTAGAAAATGCACAATTGACTTGTTAAAACAGTGCAGTCAGGATAAGCTTACATATGTGCTGTTCAGAAAGATAAGGGCTTATGCCTTGAGGTTTGTTTGTGTTTTTTTATATAAAAACACATAAACCTGCTATGTCCTTCAAGTTAGTTGTATTCTGAACGAGGTTCGCGGCAGTTAGTGGTCTCGTCGTTTCTTCAGAAGATGATTGAGGATCCTTTCGTTATTTTCAATTCTGAGGCTCTTGTTTCATTTTTGTCGTCAGAGAAAATTGAAGGAATAATTGGATTTAGTGTAAACGTAGAAGATCTCCACTATTCGTTGCCAGGACCAGTTGACAGGACCAGTTGTTGCAGCTCGTTAAGGAAACTACCACTAGAGACAATGATGAGGTTGCCTTCAGAAATTTTCCGAGATGCCTAACCAATCGTTTTTCGAATTACTTGTTTTTTAGCTTCGTTACACATTTATTGGTTTTAACGGCCAAATGTTTATTCAGAAGGCGGGAGTTTCCATCGTGTCACAGGTTGCTCCTGTTTTAAGTTCTATTTTCTTAGCTAAATTAGACCAGGAAATTGAAGGGAAGTTACCTGGTAGCGTAAAAAGAATATTCCGTTTCGTTGACGATTATTTGGTTCTTGGCACCTGTTAGCAGTTGGACACCTTTAAAGATACTGTTCTACATTGCTTCAAGAAGCATGGTGATGGTTTGAAGTTTACATGTGGACTGCCTACGGGTAACAAACCGCAGTTTTAGACTTGACCATATCTTTAGATTCTGACCACACGTGTTACATGTATGCACCAAAATCTGAGAAACCTATATTGAATTCCAGATCGTCCCATACAAAACTAGTTAGGAACATCATTGCTTTTCCCTGTTTTAAGTCTGCACTGTCGAAGATGTGCTGTCCCTTGATGAGGCAAAGCCTTGAAGGCCAGGTTGCTCGATTGACGCAAACAGGTTTCCTGTCCTCTTCGTTGCTCGCAACTTGCGAGAAAGCAGTCAAATATTTTAAATCGCCAATTGCATCGAAAAAAAAGCTTGTGAATCAGAGAGGATGAAAATGGCTGTCATTTCATATGTCCATAGCCTCTCACATCGCCTAAGAATGATTGGTAGAAAATACAATGTGAATGTAATATGTTCCGCCAAAAGAAAACTTACCCGCGTGTGTCCCGCGGTTGAGCGTATGTACGACAAAGGAAGTGGGAACTTGGCTAGAAATATAGTGACATGCGCCATACCATTAAATTAGTAGAATGCAACAAGAGAGGTGCTGTATACCAATTACCAGTGTCATGTGGTCGTACATATGTCGGACAATCGGGACGTTGCGTGAACGTTCGACTCCGTGAACACCATTCTTCCTTAAAGCGCACGTCAAGTAACCACCTTTCCCTTCACTGTGCAGTGTGCAAACGTAGCCCGTGTTTTGATGACGCAGCAACCATATTATTTCAGCACGGCGATCAAACAGCTAGAGACTTAGCCGAAGCGTTTTTCATTGCAAGGTTGGAAGATGAGTGCATAAGCCACCTATCTTTATCCCTGTCGGATAAGGAACTAGGTTTGCTGGTTTCAGGGCTGTAAGTGGGAAAGTGAAATGTTGATTATGTTTTGCTGTTGGACGGAGTCATCGCGCATGACCAATTGTTTGTACGTATATATGTTGTCTTTCCCAAAAATAAACGTCAGTTGAAAGTTAGCGGCTGTGTCGTCTTACTTGCCTGTGTCCCTGTGTGTTTTTGCGCTATTCCACAATGCGTTCATATATCCACTAGCTCGGCTTTCCCTACTACTGCAGCTCAACATCTTTGAAGTTGCGTTGCATGGACGGCACAACTGTCAAGTCTGCACTGTGCAAGCAACTGTGGTACGATTCATTTGCCACGACGTTTCTACGTCACCCGACGACCATAAATTTGTGAGACAGCTGCGACTGAAAGGCACATTTCTCTCCGATGAACGATGCTTCGTTGGAGCAGACGCAGAATCCTGACTGTGTCTACTCATTGGGTCAGATCACCTCTGGATATTATGGACAGGTGAAATCGAGAGCACGCATGTCCCGGGATTGGTTAAAATAAATTTCATTTTTGGATGGAAACTTCAAGGGCCAACTCAATACAAATCATTCATCGAACGCTATAAGAACTTGATGCTCTGTTTACTACGAGTGGATAGCACTTACATCACAGATACCACAGTCGTTTTGGCAACTCGAAGCGATGAGTACATAGACCAGAGCGACTCTACCCCGTACAAGACTGTTGATCGATCTCGAGTGACAATCAGCAGATCGAATGGGAGGAATATCGTTTGCGCTACTTTGGAATCAAGAACGCAAGGACTTACTCGGAGACATCCATGATACAGCTCTTACACGACTACACAAGTTAGTTAAAAGGCTCTCGATAAACGAAGGATGACTTCAGCGATTCGACAAGGTCGTAAAGCCATATCATTTGCTCGGACACGCGGAGTTGGGGCCGGGAAACATTCTTAATGGCCGAGATATGTACCATATGCCTCACAGAGAAGCTATAAGAGAGGAATAACATGACTACGAAGCTGAGAGTAGTGTTTCACGCATCGTCTCATGCACAAGGTCTGCCATCCTCGTCTTGAGAAAGGGGAAAATATGAATCCAGAACTGCTTAAGTTTTGATACGCTTTCGCTGGTAGCCCATAGCCATGAACTCGGACATCGAAAAAGCATTTGTACAAATCAAGATACAGGAGCCTGATCGGGATGCATTCTGCTTTCTTTGGTTCGGCACAGTCCTCCTTTGCCCAAGGAACAACGACGTGTAATGGCGTATGACATGAGTGCCCTTTGTCTCAACGTATATAGTGCGTTCCTGCTAATGGCGACTGTCCATCATCGCTTGGACGACGTGCGTGATCGAGACACGGGATCAGCTGTTGCCCTGAAGAAATCATTTTACGTCGACGATCTCTTGTGTTCGTGTGAAGAGTAGCGCGGAAAGTCTACAAACTAGAGATGGCCTACAACTCTTCGGGGCGGGGGGGGGGGGGGGGGGGGGGTGTAGAAAAGGAATAAACGAGCGCAGCCAAAGACTACTAGGAGAAGAGGTAGTGAAGGAAGCTATCCAAATGGCTCCTCGTCTGCTTTCTCGCCTTCGCTCGTAGTGCTTGGTAAACTTGGACTTAGTACTTGGCTGAATTGGTAGACTGCCGGATTCGCAAGACTTGGTAGACTGCCGTATTCGCAGGACCCCTGACGCCAGTGTACCAGAACCGGTTGTTCCATCAACTTCTGCTGCCAGTTGCTCCGTGCGCAGCTATATCCGCTCGGCAGCCGTCGAATCAACTGCTCATGCGGGTTCAAGAATGAAGGATCGCGGCATATCAGTGGGTGCCCCAAGGCGCTAGCTGAACAGCGCACCCTCATCTCGTAGTACTTGTGTGCATGCATTTTGTGACAATATTGCTCGCTTATTACACATTTGGCAGGAACAATGCGCCAACACGCATGACTGAAAGAGAACCTTTCCCAGCGTGTTTACTTACAGGTACTGCATTCTTTGCACGTTACATACCAGATGTTTCAAGAAACGTCTCCGAATATCCTCTGAAATAAAGGCGATCGAATATTTGCTCGCTGCCTTAATTCTTCTTCAGCGGCCGACATCTTAAGCCGACTAGAGATATCAATTACGACCGCGATTCAATTAATTAAGTTAATTAGCGCAGACAGGCAGTGGGCAAAAATGGGACGATTGAAGAACTTCCTGCGAAGAGCCGATTGCCGCTTTTGGATTTCGAAGCCGAAACCGAAGCGCAGATCAGCTGAACTAGCAGACGACCAAAATGACGTAACTCTTCGCGACAACAATTGCAGTGGTGTTAGTTCTGCGTTCGTTAACGGACATGCGCCGTGGGTGCTGTAATGGCAAGCGCAGACCACACATCTTCGAAGCAAAGTCGATCCCATTGGTCGGCAAGCTCACTCATGAGTCCACTCACTCGGACTCACTCGGACTTAGGTCGGGCCGTGAGTCTGCGTCTGAGTGAGTCCGGATGAGCAATATTTTAGTGAGGTTGAATCCGAGTGAGTCCGACTGAAAAAAATTTTAGTGAGTCTGAGTCCGAGTGAGCCCTAAACGCAAAATATATTTCTTGAGTGAGTCTGAGTGAACTCCACCTTTTATTGTCTACCTATGGTCCTACCCACTCAATTTCAGCTTTACTATGAGTCTTATAAGAGTTTACGTTTATACCTAAGTCTATTCACACATATCTCAACGCACTAGCGTTCATGAGCCACCTCAATATTTATTGATTAGAGGCGTGAGTTACGGGGAAGGTGGGCACGACCTTCACCCGCAAACTCTTTCACGGGAACTTCTTGACAAAAATATCTCATGTGAGTCGCGTATTTCATGAAATTGTCCTTACTTGATTGAGACCATTGAAAACTCGTATTTGAAGGTACAAGATCCAAAGGTGTAAGCACCGATTATGTGAGATATTGGCGTTAAAAAGCATTCACATCATGATCGAAAAATTTAATTTCACGCAGATGGACTCATGAGTCGACTCACTCAGGCCCTCTCTGACTCAAGTCAAGCCGTGAGTCTGAGTCTGAGTGAGTCCGGCAGAGTAACATGTTGGTGAGTTTGAGTCCGAGTGAGTCCGGTTGAGAAAAAGCTTAGTTAGTCTGAGTCCGAGTGAGTCAGGTTGAGGAAACTTTTGGAGAGTCTGAGTCCGAGTGAGCCCTCAGAGCAAAATATATTTCTTGACTGAGTCTGAGTGAGCGCCAATATTTTTGCCGACCTATGGTCGATCCATTGGTTGATATAACGACGCTCGTCGATACTGGACGTTTCGGAAGAATAAAGCAGTGTAATACAAACTCTTTTGACACTTCATACTTCGTTTATTTGATACTTCATGTTGTGTTGTACCCATCTGCGGCCCTTTTGCTACTGGGCTGTAGTGCGTGAAAATAATTGGAATGATAAATAATGTGTAGCTCTTTTCGGTTCTATTCCTCACCACAGGTAGAAATACGAACGAGTTCCAATAACCCTGAAGACGAAGTGGCTCTTTATTACTTTATCGAGGGAGTCAAGAAAACAACAAAGAAGTTTTGGGATGATCGTTTTGTGTCAGCAATACCGGACGTGTGAGTTTTCAGGCACCTATTATTCATTTATAGCCACACGTTAACGGTGCATGAGCTGGCCGCTGTGCGCATTCATTCTTGTGATGCAATGTTGACAGAGAATAGGCGACTATCTCTGTCATCTTTACTAAGGAGTCCTTGGAGAGACTTGCGGGCACAGAATCTTCACTGCCGAAGAGAACTGCATGATGATCTTAGAGTTGTTAACGGCTATAAGTGGAAATTGATATAAGTAGGCTTCCAGCGTAAACGTAGCCAAGGAGGAAAAGTTGGGGGATTTATTTCCAGCCCCACGAATTACTCAGACTTTGTATGCGCGTATCACACGCGCAAATACAAACGCACAAACGCGCATACCTATACGTGTGTTCGGACCCATCCTGAAATTAAAAAAACAGAAATCTTCCTTGAGCCCCTCTTGCCCAAGCATCACGTTAAGTAGCCTATGGTTTCCCCATATTAAAAAAAAACAAAACGAAGGTCTTCAAATAAATACGTCAAAAATAGCTTGAAGCCATCAAGTTTCTGAAAACGCTCGTATATATTCTCTCATGTCCACTGGACAAGGCCGAAAAATGAAAATTTTAAATCATTCTTTTAAACGAGGAAGTTTCACTTCCAGGAAATCGATCCTTTTTAAATCAAGGAAATGTATAGGCATTCCGCACGTCGACAATATTACTACTTAAAGAGCTAGTTTTTATGCTGTTCGTAGCTACAGGTAATGCTCCATATTCTTTTCTTGTCATTATTACATAAATAAGCGAAGGGCCTCATAAGTAAAGCGGGACATTCGTTAATTGCGTGTATATAAAAGGTGCTAAATGTTGTATGCAATAGATATATTGTAGGAGCTGCCATGCTGTAAGAGGAGGAACAGTCGAGAACTCCGGACTTTGGCCTAGTAGGCATCGGCTGAATCGTTGTACTGGAGTCGTGACGAGAGGTTGAGTCTACGGACTGGGGGTACGGGTCCGAATAAGGCTTTCCTGCATAAAGTTTCAGGCTCCAGAACATCCGCCAGTGTCACGACGTCAAGACAGAGGTCGTAAAGCAGAGATCGAGAGAAGAGCAGCAGGTCGGTCTTTTTAATAGCGCGCGCCAGCGAGTTGTTCTTATTTCTCCTTTCTACCTTCTGTACATAGCATATGCATATTTGTGTTGTCGTCTTTCTTACCACACGCACGTGGTATAGGAGTATGTTTGTTGTCCTATGTTATAGGAGTATGTTTGCTACAGAAAAGAGCCAGTTAAGCGCAGGGGTAATTAATAAGAATTACTTGAAAAGCGACAGATGCCCACCGATACTACGGAAGCGAAGAGATTGGTTCACCCTAAGCGAGCGTAGGTAATTGACGTTTGGTGATTACGTACTCCTGGCGACAACTTTCGGTGGCAGCACAGTCACGGCTAGGGAGCAGAGGCGCACACTTTTTTTCTTACTACGCTGCTGGGTGCAGTTTGTGAAAGCTAAATTTTGCATTTGCAGACATCGTAGCATTTTTCTTCTTTGAATTTTGCAGACTACATAGCATAAAACAAAACTGGACACCCATTTCTTTTTTTTTTTTAGTGAAATTGGACAAAGTGCGTTGGCGGTCTACTTCGTTGATGACCATTTTTAATTTCACGATTTTGTTCACTATAAGTAAGCAAGCTTATGTAAGGAATTTTTTTTTCTGGTGTTAATTTGTCCTCTTACTTCCCCTGTGAACAACGATGTCGTTGCTCGGTTGTAGAAGGCGTGCAATAAAAGCGAGGATGAGCGAGTGGTGACAAGCTGATCATATTCATCGGACAGGAAGAAACGAAGGCAGAGGTGCGTTGCACAACAGTTTTTTGTCCCAATCAATCACGTGGAAAGGTGTTGTGCTGCGTGCAAGTGGTACTAACAGTGTAAGTGCGTTAATTCCAATTTTTGTGGTGCTCAACGCCACTGTAGCGCTGTCGAACGGTCTACGAAAGGGGCAGCCTTCATCAATGCACCCTACTTTGCATTTCTGCATCAGGGCAAAACCATTCATTACTCCTTGGCAAAACGCAATATTTCCCTGCACTGTCAAGTGCTGGTGTTATATAGTTTTCACCAGCCAGCGTTATTCCGTGCAGTGAACTTCAGTGTGTGCGCGTTCCATTCTGCGTTCTTGCATGGTCCTCGTCGCTGTCCACCTCGTGTGGCATCGGTCTCGGTGGCGTCCCTGCGGCGCATCTTCGCACGTAACGACGCATAGCTCGTTGCTTCTTTGGCGTCGCTTCTTCGTGCGAGCTCGCGTTCAAAGTATGTTTCAGCCTGAGCAGCTCATTGGTTCTGACGCGTTTTGATCTCTCATTTGTGAACATGGTGTCGGCAGCTAAACTGCGCGACACCGAATCCGTCAGAAAGTGCGGCGCCCGCTTGCGGCAGGAAGGCCACGATGGGCTGAAGGGGGCTGAATCCAATGTTGTTTCCGCTTCTTCGGCCCATGCCGTCTTTTCACACCCGACGTCGTCCCCGTAGATAGTGTCGAGACATGGAACTACGCGCAGTGCCATCGCCGCCGTGTTCTCCTGTATTTGGCCGAACCTGCGAAACTATATCGCCACCCACTCGGGACACTCCGAACGACAGAGGCATTCCTTTTTCGTCGAGTACAGACCTGCCAGATTTCGTCACCTGCAGGGATACACCCCATAAACCCGCGCTCAGCGCAGGCTCCGGACAGAGGTGCAGCCGAACATCTACGGGGGTTTTCTGTCTTTGACACTATCCGAGAAAGTGCATTTCATTCCCTGGACGGGCTACGACCTGACGCCGTGCAAGAGTTGAGCGATCTACCATCGCACATTGGGCCCGAAATCTCATTTGGGCGTTGGCGTGCTTTCCTGGACTATTTCAAAGAAAATGAAGGCTCTAGCCGCCTACGTTCAGAGCCGACCTCGGGACCCCTTCACCTCGAGGAAGAAGAGATCCTCTGTTCCTTCCCCCACCTCCTTGGAGCACCTCTTCTGCCGCGTGGACTAGAAAGAATTTCTGTGCGCGGATACTTTATCCCTCAGCTGTGAGATGTTCATGTCACATTATTATCTTGCTTGCTAATATTCATGAGCAGTAAAAGTGGTTGAACAACATCCTTGTGCTAATGCTACTAATAACGGAATAAGATTTGGCACATAATTTTTACTTCAAGCTACCAGCCATATTATTGCGGAAATGATGGCACAGTAAGTCGCTTATTGCGCGTTGTTTTATTTCCAGGTCTCGCCTAAGCAATTTTGACTATGAAGTGCACTTCATGTCGGACTATATCTGTAAGTACTTACATCTCATCACGTGGTGCCCGGTTTCTTTCTTTTTATTTCACTGATTACTATGTTATGTTTTCACAGTCGTGCCTTTGGCTTACGCTGCTCCAATATTGATGTACCCAATGTTCAGGTAAGGCACGAAGCATTTTTCGCTTTTGCTTCCAGTGGCACAAAAAGGAAGAACATGCATAACCTTAATCTGTTTAACAAATGAAATAAAAAGGAAGAGAGCGTTAGACAGGAAATAAGTATTCAGCGCACTCAACGCGATTATGTTGACAAGGCCAGCGCACCGTCCTACTACCAGTTATATATATAAACTCATATTTCGCCTGAAACAAGCGAAAACTGACAATTTTGCGCGAACTGAGGTAATCACAACTTAATTTCCAGCTCTCTGCAGCAGCTGCAATAAAACCTATTGGCGGTAAATAAATCACGTACCTTAAAAGGGAATCCCTATACTGCAAATTTGAAGCCTATCTCTCAGACGACTCCCGTTTACTATTTTCTATTTCGAGCATGTTCTGCAAAGGCACCCGTACCAATATTAGTTTATTTTTTTATTTTGCACGTACTAAACATTCCAAGATGTACACTAGACCGGCTGCGACCCAGCAGAACAAAACCTTTAAACAATGTTAGGGCTACTGTCATTCTTAGTTTACAGTGGCATTTATTGGATAATGTGTTACCCCCAACAGCTTTTTTACGATAAGCGTGCATTGAAAAGAACTCTCACGCCACTAGAACGTTCTAAACAGATGCTTTTTACTTCATCGAATCGCGATGAATGGGGTGAAAAGAGCCTGTTTTGTGGTCAGGCTGAAATGTACAATTCAGAGAACTGCGGTATGCCAATGAAAATGTCATTCTTGCTCGAAAACATACAACTAGTGAACATGTGGTTGGTTCTAGGCAACCTGTGGGTATATCGTATCATTCATGATACAAAAAATTGAGAAATAGTCATTAAAAAGAAAAACTTGTTATGGTAGCCACATGATGAAGCCTGCGTAATGCAAATGTTCGTTGCTGTATATCATCAATACGCAGCAAAATTTGCCGCCAACACATGCTACTGCTTCAATACTGGCGCAATTTCTCAGCACTACTCACTTTGTCGAACATCGGCCGCATTCTGAGGCGATTACTTTGAGAGATATCGCTTTGCCGGTTTGGCAAAGGCGGGAAAGTGGTTGCTTCGTTCATTGGACTCGCGATACTGCACATCAAGCAAAGCTGCACTGTGACTGAAAAGTCATGGTGCCAGAAGGAAGCACCAGCAGTGACCTCCAGACTGAAATGAACGCAAAATTTTGCAAATTTCCAACTGCTGCTGTACACGTGCCTTATGCAACTGCTTGACTTAAACCTGAAACGTAATGGGGCAATAATTGACGTCAATACTCACCTCAGATCATTCCGCATCATTACTACTTGATCACACTCCTTGTAGAAAGCTAACTTCTCACAATGAGCAGCATGAATGAAGCTCTAAAATTCTGTTTCGTTGCATTTATTTTGCAGCAGGCAGACAGCACCATCTTTGATGTCGTGGTTTTATCACACAGTCGTGATGTGCAACAGTAAAAGTACTAGAAACCACGCATCCCCAGACTTATAGACAGGGATCTGCAGGACTTTAAATGATTCTACGAATGATGGCATAAGCAATAAACAGCCGCTAACTTAATAGCCGAAACGCCGCTAACTTAATAGCTGAAACGTTTAACGTGAACTAGCCAACTTTCCGGGTCTTCAAGAGATGATCCACGGTCGGTTGGCGACTCCCTGGGTTGCTGAAGTGGATATCTCTCAAAGTAATCGCCTCAGAATGCGGTCGATGTTCGACGGAGTGGGTAGTGCTGAGAAATTGCAGCAGTATTGAAGCAGTAGCATATGTTCGCGGGAAATTTTGCTGCAGATTTAGGATATACGGCATTAGGATCGATGTAGGTGGCATGGAAGGCTCATCGTTCCTACTGTCATGGTCAAGATCTTTGGCTCCCTGGTCTTGTCGGGAAGGGGTCTGTGTTCTCGCTGCTGTCCTTGCCGTCTGCGGCTAGCTCGGACATCCGTCAAGACGTTAGTTCATACTTCATAGCGTGGGCTTCGTTCGTGCCTTGACAGAAGTGCGCTCGTTCGTTTATATATAGTATAAACGGACGAACACCTCCAGCAGACGTAACGTGGTTGTGGACGTAAAGAAGAAAGCAGCCAAACCGGTAGAAATAGAGTTATTTATTGGGCTTAACTTGCTCTCAACACTCGCAGTACGATGATGGTGCGAGTTCGGTGGTCGGATCATCGATAATCGGTCGTCGGTGAAAAACGTGGCCTTTTGTACACGCGTTACGAAACATTCCAGTCGCTTCGATAATAAAACTCGCCGTTTTCCACCCAATTCTGTCAGAACAATCCAAAACAATCGTGAAGGTTCCTGTACATTTTAGCGTGATCCGCTCCTAGCAATAGCACTTTTTCAGCCAGTGATGCGATGAAAAGAAATCAAGAACTAGTAATAATGTTCGATGCCGGCTTGCACACGATAAACTATCAGTGTGGGCGCCTGACGGCAGAGGGATGCGATAATACCCATATATGACACGGGCACCCGCGAACTCCTTTTAACTTCTTCGTCATTGTGTTAAGGTACATGCGCTCCGTGTCAGACGGTTTCCTTTACACAAAGTACGTTCAACGGAGGTTTTCTGGAAAAGTGGTCGGCGGTATCCATTGACGACGGAACGGAGGACTCGCGTCGAGATCAAGCTGGGGGGCGATCGGAGATCTGTTCGTTCCGCTTGTTCGTTCTTCTGGGGAAGAACAAGCGCGCTGATTGGCTGAAGCAGGAGATGCCGCTCAAGGCCGGGGAGGTGTCGCCATTTCTTTTTTTTTTTTTTGCTTGATCTTTTCTTTTTTGGTGGCGTCATATCGCGGCATAACGAGTGGGGTGATCAGAGATCTCTGTTCTGTGCCGTTCGTTCTGTACCCATTCTGGCGGCGTACGCGATTGGCCGAAGCCGGAAAAAACCACGTCTCTAAGGGGCGTAGCCATTTTTCTTTATGCTTGATCTTTTATTTTTTGGCGACGTCATACCGCGTCATAACGAGCATGTCGTCTGCTACAAACGAACGGAGCGCGAGACCGTTCGCACGCGTTCTCTCGAGCGAACAAACGGCTTCGCACGGCATGATGCGGCGGTTGAGGCTGCCGCAACAGCTGATTTTGAGAAAATGGCGCTTGCGACGTGTGCTTCTCTTGCGGATGGAGGTGCGAGATGCATTTGAAGACATGAGCGAGTGCGGCGTCGCTTTCTGTTCTCGAAACGAACAGTGCGAACAAAATGAACGGGCCTGCCACGGGGCTGTGGTCTTACGCGCAGGGACTTCTTAGTTCAAAAGTGCTACCAGCTACTGCCACGTGTCCTCAATCGTGAACGACGGCCCCAGTGGGCAGGACGGCGTAGGTATCTGTGGGTGCTCTTTTATAAAAGCCAGCAGAAGCTCCTTTTGACGATTCGACACCCAGGAGCCAAGCCAGACATTCCGGTGGGACGACATCTTGAGAAACTGCGCCAACCGCTACTTTTCTCTCTTTTTTTTTCGCGTGCGCGACTTCACATAGCGAGCACGTTAGAAAAACTAACACCAATAAATATCAGCGCTCAAACCTATTGCTGTTTCAGAAACTGTATGAGCTTGAAAAGAAAAACAATATCTTTTCGTATAACAACTGTATTTATTAGAAGGCGAGAAACACTTCGTTTTGAAATATACGGTCCCCTTGCCGATGACAAACGATGCGCGTCTACTTCCGGAAAGCTCGCCGCTCACCGCTTGACGATTGGCTGTCATCTTCCTCTCGGCGGAAGAGAGCTGCGGACCGCCCACTTTTGTGACGTAACACCGCCAGAACGAACGCGGAACGAACAGAGATCTCCGATCCCCCCTGTAATCGGGAAAAGGTGCGAACACAATATCGCCGCAGTCAACACAATAACATTTAAGGAACATTAAGAGCTATTTTGTCACAATCCACTAAGAACGTCAATTTTGAAAACTGTCAATGGCACACACCCCTATATTTACGTCTGTGCGTCTCGTTTCATTCTTTGTTCCACTTGTGAGTTATCAGGAGTCATAGAGGTAACCACTCCGCAGCAAGCGCTAGGTAGACTAAATTGAGACTCGTGCTCATTTGGTATTGAAAATAAAAACTTGACTTAGGGCAATATCACAACTTGAAGGAAACCTGAGAAATTTCAGTGTGCCTTCCTTCACTGAAGCCGCGCGCGTAGTCCAGAAGCAACATTTGTATAAGGCGACAGCGTACGCAAAGACTGGGCGGACCGAGATTGCTGGTATCTCGTGTGCGCTGTCTCCTTGCGCCGTGCTAACGCACGACGTATCTCAGATAATTGGGAGGCGACGTATTGCGTTTCCAACGTTCTGCTTGCGTAGTTTACTGCGCGCCACCGTTTTTAATGCCAGTGGTTGCCGTAATCGATATTGAAGCACTTTGCCCGTTCGCGCGCGACAGGCCGCCAGAATTTATAGAGTGCATATTTACGGCAATATACTATAGGACCGATAGAAAGAAGAGTCTTACTTTATGTATAGTACTACAACGGCCGTGGTACTACCTAATGTATTGCTGAGCTGCGACTTTTTCATACATTTAGCAACTACTGCGGCTACCTTATTTTGTGGATTTCGTGTATATGCACGCTTTGAAATCATTGCAAAAATGATCTTAGGTGCAACGGAAAGCAAAAAAAAAACTTCTAAAACCTCAAACACATTACGGAGTGAGTGAGTCAAAACTTTATCCTTCATTCTTCATAGAGGTAGCGTCCATCAGGCGACACGTTTTCAGATTGACCGTTGCTGAAAATAACTGCTTAAGAGTTCCACGTAGCATATTTTGGCGTGTCTTGAACTCATCAGTTCATGGCATGCTTCTTCACACCTTATATTGCAGAGAAACTTACGTAACCATGACGCTGGGAGATTTTCTAAGGGCTTTCTTCCGAGCTCTTTATCACGAAGGTAAGTTTCGTACTTTCGCTTACGGGTCCGAAATTTTCTACGAAACTGCACATTCTACACAGAAATACCATCACAGGAAGTTGAACCAGCTAGCGCCATTACATCCTCTAAGGGCGCCTAAAGTTTTTTTTTCAGCGTTCGTCAGGATCTCAAACGGCCGCCTCAGAAGGAGCGTCACATGACCAGTCACTTCATCCTACGCTTACAGAGGTCAGACTGCAATGCCGGCATCCCTTGAGAACGCACTCCAATCAGCACGAAAATTTCTGTAGCATTCACAGAAAGGGACAGTCTTTCAGGAAACGCATTGTAGCACAATTAAATCCGAAACATGAGTCCTGACAGGGAAGCACATGTTGCTGGCCTAACGAAGCTAGCACATCTTTCACAGCATAGACAGTTGCCCTATCCTTTAATCTGTTTCACAGCGCCCGAAAGAAGGACGACACAAAAAGACACAATGCGCTGAACTCATAACTGAATTTTACATTCTTAGCGCAGCTAGAAACAGACTTTTCGCAGGGAAAACAGGAAAGAATAGAGGCGAGGCACAAAAATTCAAAAATTTACCAAGAAGATATTGAATCACTATTGCTGATTGCTGAGTAGCTGTATTGGCAAGTCATTGTGCGTTTGTTGAAATAATATTGAAGTCAATGGTGCCTCCTTTTGACTATTGGCCACTGAAATTTTACTGCGCTTTTAGTATTTGAGCGGCTGTTGAGCTGCCGTTGACACGGCATTGAAAATAGCGTCGTGCTTTAGTTAAAATACCATGAATAAAGTGTTACGACCACCTTGAATATTGTCCGCTGCATATTCATTCGATGTACATTGGGTAGAACATGTGACGGAATCTCGTACACGGTCGGTGCTACATACTATCCTAGCATACATGCTTAGATAGTATGCTTGGACATGCTTGGTCATACCTACATACTATCCGAGCATACATGCTTGGATAGTATGTAGGTATGTCCAAGCATGTCATCGTGTCGCGATGTCTCACCAAATTTCGAAATTCCTTCACTTGATGAGACCTATGAGGCTTTCACCTTGTAACCGAATGTACGAGATTCGGCCCCAGTTCAGTGACAGCTGAGCCGCCATTTAAAAGCAGTATGGGCTTTTGTTAAGATGACATTAAAATTTCAAGACCAGCCACTGAAGTATTGCAAATGCTGTAAAGCGTCAGTCAATTTCTGAGTATTTACTGCTAGAAATTCATACTTTTAAGCACTCGCTTGTCCGAAAGCTGACCATTTGGTCTTACTGTCTCGAAACTGAATGACAACATGTACAGCGCCTTCAAGGACTGCGACAGCAACACTTTCTTGCGTGACCTAATGCTTGAAATCTTCAAAAGACGACGCGTAAACCTAAAAAAAAAACAATGTAAACTGGGCGAGAACTAAAAACTTGGGAAACGAGCACAAGTCAAGTCAATGACACGCAGACACAGACACCCAGAGATATTGTGAATTCCTTTTATGAGTACAGTGTGAATGTTTGTTCTATTTCAAGCCCCAAGGAAAAGAGCAAAACGCAAAGCTTTCTATGACATCTGTCTATCTTCATGCGGCACATTGCAAATAACCCCCCCCCCCCCAGTAGCAGTAGATTTGAACACCATAATTTAGTGGGCGCAGCGCTCGTTTCTAAATATGTAGGGAGAATCCCACCTGCAAAAAAAAAAAAAAAACAAGATAAGTGAGAAGTTTGTTATATACAATAATACCTAAAAGAAAAACGGCGTGAAAAAGCGAAAACTCGATAAAACGGTACGGCAACAGAGAGCGAGCACGCTACAATCAACCAGGCGTAAGCCACGCGCGAGAGAACCGCATATTCGGTTCTGCTATGACGTCCCGGCTTTACGGCGGAAGGAAGAGGTTGACAGGGAAGGAAACATCAGACACAGTTCAAACGCGCGCGTCGAGACAGTCAAGGCAAAGTGTCATCGCAGCACTGAGAAAAAAATATACATAATTCCTCCGCTTAAAACGCACCTTTGGCTCATACCCGCCACGGTGGTCTAGTGGTTATGGCGCTCGACTGCTGACCCGAAGGTCGCGGGATCGAATCCTGGCCGCGGCGGCATGCATTTTCGATGGAGGCGAAAATGTTTGAGGCCCGTGTGCTTAGATTTGGGTGCACGTTAAAGAACCCCAGGTGGTCTAAATTTCCGGAGCCCTTCACTGCGGTGTCTATCATAATCATATCGTGGTTTTGGGACCTTAAACCCCAGATATTATTATTATTATTACCTTCGACCCACCCTCATGCTCTCAGAAATTCCGAACTATAGCAGAATAGTGCGCCCAGGTTTCGTTACATGCAGATAATACTGTGCAAGAAACAACAAACCTGTAATCTGTCGCTATAAAAGTGCTCTTATCCACAAGTTTGTTGCAGTGGCAGACTAAGGCACACAACGCATGCCGTAACATCTCCAAAGTCACTACGTGGCACACGCAGCTTTCCAAAGTAGAGGTAGTACATGCGTTGAACTTGAAAGCTAATGTATGGAAGCGGAACTTTTAGATGCGAAGTATCTCTTGCTCGGGGGTATGTCACGCGGCGTGGTAATCCGCACGCGGCGTAGTAGTCCGCGCTCACACTACGCATGCGCAACTATCCTCCTTCTATCTCTCCAACAGCTGCGCGGTACTCTCTCCACTTCTCTACCAGCACCTGCTTGCGCTTCTGCGTTCTCGCTTCTGCTCTCACGGCGCATACGCTACTCTCCTCCTCTAGTCTCCTCTCCTTCAAGTGGTAGAGCGCTGCGCGCGTTCAGTCCAGCGCTTACCTCGGTTGGCTCCTCTGAAATGCGGGCTCGACATGCCGAAATTCTCTCCTGCGCAGCGCCGCAATGAGGGCCAGTGCGTGCGCGTCCCCTCCCCCTCTCTCTCCTCTCCTACGCTGCCTCTCTCGCGCGCGCCTGTCTACCGCGTTCCCCGCACGCCCTGAGGCTAGAGGGAAGACACGACGCGCGTAGTGTTCTTCTTCCCGTTCCACGACGCGAGGTCGGCAGCATGTCCAGCGAACGCCAACGGAACGCGATCGTGCAAGTGCTCCGCCTTCGCATCGCCTCATGGTCCCCTTTAGCGGGAGATGGTGTAATTTTTTGTTGAGCTCGTTGGGGAGGAATAAGGCGTCAGCGAGACAAAACGCAAGGGGTGACAAAGCCATCTTTTTCACACAGCCATCTTCTTCGTCAAGTTACGTCATCGTATACAGTTGTTATCACTTTTAAGTAAACCATCTAAATATCGACCCATGTGATATCACCGCTGCCAAAGTTTGAGCTTATGTGAATGCGTGTTTTCTTCCAGTAAAGAATCAGTTGTCATGCGCCTGTCCGCGTCAGCCCTTGTGTTTGTTTCGTTGACGCCTTATTGCGTCATCTAATAATGCATACCTTGAAGCAAGGTCCAGCCAATAAAAAAAATCACATACGGTCAATTTCATTCGTTCAAACGTGAACGGAAACGGTAGTCTACATTTATGTTTGGGCAGCTTAATCATGTATGTTGCGTGAAGTACGCAGTCGCGTACTCTAAACATGTCGCGCGTGCAACCCGTGGTGCTACGCCCCCAACACGGTTTTCATTTTTTCGAACTCAGATTGCAAATGTGATGAAATTGAGCTCCCTTTCGGAAATTCCAGAGGCCTGTGATATGCTTTATCCGCAAATCCGAAAAAATATAATCGCACACGAAGGTGACCGCATCCATCCCTCGAGCGGAGCATTGTGAGAGGGTCGGGCACGCAAGTTGAAGCGTCCATTTTTCTGCATGGAATATTGCGGGACTGTGCCTAGGGGAACAGCTGCTCCACGGAAGCTACTTGCATGAGGGTCCACGGTAGTCGAAAATGCTGCGAAGTATAGCTTCTTCGCAGCTGCGTTCATATTGTCACGTGGTCGAACTAGAACTACAGCAATGCACGCTGTACAATGATAGCGGCGAACAGGGCGTCGTCCGTCGATCAACTGACAAGCGGTGAAGCGCGTCGGCATTTAAACATGTGCCGTCGAATATTCCAGCGTTATCGCTGGCTGTCGCGCAAATTCTAGAATAAGCTCGAGTGTGCGCGTCTTGCGCGCACTCTTAACAAAACGATCTACGATGATCGCGAAGGTTCTCGAACAACGAGGCGCGGTTCGCGCAGAGCGCTGCTGACAGTCTTTGTGGCCGAAAACCGAATACAGCAAAAGTGATAAAGAAACGCCCGTGGCAATATTCTCCATGAATAATGGCACATGCACGATGAGCACGCAATAGAGCAAAAAAAGGTCACGACCTGCGAGCGCGACCGCACATGCAAAATCGAAGAGCTTAACTGACACTGCAGAAGAGCCAGCCGCGCGGCAAAATTAGCTCTAGAAAGCTCGTAAAAGACTTAAGACGGTTAACGCCGCCAATAAATTACGTGAACAGTACTGTTTAACGAACTAGGAAGCCTTCATGATTGCTGACACAGTGTTAACACCAACGTTTATAGATACTTCTTTCAGTTCCCTATCTCCTCGCGGCGCGCGTAAGGAGGAGGCGGCCTGTCGCCGCACCCGCCACCACAGCGCTGTATCTATAAAAAAATGTCTATAAAAAGTATCTATAAACGTTGTGTCAACACACTCACATTGATCGACTTGCGCGTTACTTTCATCACCACAATAAAAGATGACGTGCGCAGGCTCAAGTTAGTTTCAATTCGCGCCGGTTCATGCGTGTCCAATGGCGCGCGCTGCGTGCCCACCGCATATAGAAGCAACACATCATTCCGATAATGCTTGGCATGAAAACGGGTCTTAGAAAGTGCGTCTTTTAAACGTAACCAACAAGAGATATAACCCGGCCTTCTTGTGGCGCTTTTAAAACGTGGACATTAGTTAAGAATCGGTTTTATTCCATGTATTCCTAAAATCGATGTTTTGTACACCATGTGTGCTACTAGGGTGTTACGTTTCTTGGAGAACGACAGAACATTTTGCATTCCAAAGGAGCGTAGGAAGCAGTTTTATTAAAGCAAGCGGTTTCATTTTGGAATTGGTTTTGGGACAAAATCCCGACAATCCCTGCATTTCATTTTGGAAAGCCACGGACAGCCTCATCGTGGCTATCATCATAAAGCACCGAAGATGCACCCCGCGTCCGATGTTACAGCAGGCGATATATCTTCAGTTAGTGTATAGGAAAGCGAGCAACCAAACAAAAACGGCCATCTATGCAACATAATTTAAAGAATCGGCCATTTCTTTTATGCACTGTTTCTATAATCGCTCCCTTGCTTTGAAGCTGATGGACTTGCTGAAGACTGCCATGTCGCAGCTTCAAGACGGTTATCGTGATGAAGAGACCCATGTGCGCTGGTGGTGTAACTCGCACGCAACACAAAGCTCGTTTCCTCCTGACTACGTGTAGCCGACGAAATATTTCTCAACACACCGCTGTCTTCGGTTCATCCTGTTTCACAAAAATTCAGATCAACCAACGAGCACTCATTCATGCTCTCTTCCAAGCTTCGACGTCCTTGCTTGAGTGCTGGAACCCAGCCGTTGCCTTACGGGCACCGATTCTTCATGTATGTTGGTGCTTTGTTGCACTTAAAACGGAGAAAATGAAGGAACCTTTGTCTGCTTTTTACGCGCAACAATACATGTACACAATAAAAAAAAAAACAGGCCCAAGCGGAGACGCTCTTGGTGACCATGTACGTACGTCTTGTCTTCCGCACATCTGCTGAATATGTCGCATGCCCAACTTTCGGTTGCTCTCCTCTCTTGCCCGATGAGGTTCGCGGTATTCTGTAACTAAACATATAGAATAGAAACCAAGAATGTCATGATTCCATTGTGACCAAAGCGCTCATCTTTTCAACGCAGAGACTACAGAATCTGGACAGCTGTTGCGAGGGAAGAACGCGCGGTCATATCTTGATAAACACGGAGACGATATCTGGAAGGAATTTCAGGCATTTGCAGGGATTCCGCAACAACCTATAAGCAGCGTAAGTGCGCCTTCCGCTGGCTTTGGTAACGTGTAATGGCGGACATGATATGACGAATGAACAATGGCCGGAATGATTAGTAATTTTACTGAGCCTCCGACGCTCTCATTACCTGCGGTGAAGACTCGGCAGGCACGTCAGTCACCTGCAACTACCTTTTGAAAAGGAAACAGCGCGATGTTTTCACACGGGGACAATAGTAAAGGAAACGACACGGACAAGCGCTTTTCAATATGGAAAACCAACTAGCCCAAAGCTTCACTTTGATGTAACTACCTTTCATATAAAAAAAGGTCAAGGCTTCGGCTAGCCGGTGCATATTTGTAAGAGGAAGAGCGCGCAAAGACGCAGCGCAGAAACTATAGCACTTAACACTCCAGCAATTTCATGACAATACTGTTGCCATTTGAACACGCACTAATTGATCATATTGTCACCTTCGATTTTCCTGTCTTATTATTATACCATTTAAAGTAAACACAAAAATTACCTTCCCTATATTTTCTGTCGCTTCAATGTCTGCTCATTCGTATATCGTGACAATTAAACGAAAACTAACTATAAAAATGTACATTTCTGAAACGAAAGCCACCAGTTGTATCGGTTTAATTCTCCCGCCAATCTGTAAGTTGTCCACTAAAATTTGAATACAGAGAAATTGCCTTCTTGCTAGGCGTGTGGTAATAGTGAAATTTCAGCTCGAATCGAATTCGAGTCGAATAGTGCCGAATAGTGGCCAAAAGTATCGAATATCGAATAGTATATTTACACGAAATGTGTACCGCCAGTTACATCAAGACAAAGGAAAAATCAGGGACGCTACGGCGTGCCGACAGTTTTATTACGCACTTGTTCGAGAGTGGCTTTTGTTTCAGTTTTTATGGACGCGCAAGCATGTGGATAGAAGAGCCGCCATTCCAGTCAGCAGCGCCACTCCAAACCTCATAACGGAGTGGAGTACGGTGGCTAGTTTTCCTTCTCCATGGTCGCGCAATACGGCTCATCCGACAACGGTAATGTGCGCTTCATCGCCACGGGTGCTCCGGGCCCAAAAATCTTCGGGCGCCCGTTCACAGCAGCGTTTTACCTGCATGCCGAAACGATGGAAGTTTCTGAACGAGTGGTCCGGTGCGGCAGTGGCGACTGCCCAGCGTGAACAAATTTTTACATGCAAAGCCAATGACTGAGGGTTTCGCAGGCCAAAGTCAGGACGTTTACGGCGCTTGCGGCACACGCGACCGAACTACGCAAGAAGTCCGTGCCTTCTTTTCGCGAACGAAGTTGTGAAGGGCTTGACAGTTTTCTCATGTGTTTTTCTACGTGCGGAAATGACGTAATTTCCTTTAAGATCAGCATGCGCTCGCTTTTGAACCAGGATATCAGTGAAAGTTTTAACGAAAGGCCTACTGTAACGACGCTATAGCGTTAATTTTTGCCACCCCACCCTAACTAAATTGCACCATTGGCCTTTGTCGCGTTCTAAAGATATTCGTCCTGTCGAATTATTCGAAACTTCGAATACTAGCTATTCGAAAGACGGATCGAATTATTCGATATAGGTACTATTCGATTCGAATTCTAAACTCGAATATTCGCGCACCCCTACTTCTTGCAAATTACGGCTCTAGATTGTTTTAATTAAAACAGATAATTAGGCGAGGTGACCATTTTTAGATGTGATGCTTATTCTTGTTCCTTCTTTTTTTAGGATTATGCATGGCTGCATGGCGACGTTCTTGTGGCCAAATACTTTATGAGCGTCCTCGGCTCGGTAAGCCAGCTCTTTTCTCCGCTAGGAAAATTTGCGTGTCTCATACAAGCATGCTTGACAAATGCATTCACCGTAACGTACAGAACATGTGTGCCGTCGTCGCACCTCAGTCAGCTAAGCTTCGTCTCTTTTGTTCATTCTGGTCGAAACTGCGCAATAGGACGGGACACGAAGAAAGGCAAGACACACGAGCGCTCGTGTGTCTTGCCTTTCTTCCTGCCCCGTCCTATTGCGCAGTTTCGACCAGAATGAACTCGTACCAACTCGCCCAACTCTCCACGCTGCTTACTCATGTATCTTTTGTCACCGTGCAAGCCAGCACGAAACTATCAGCCTTTATTGCGTCATAACCTTTTTCTTGGAGTGGCGTTTTTTTTTTTTTTTCAAGAAGAGCCGATTTCAGAAACCGAAAGAGGGCTAAATTTCACACGAGCGTGAAGTGTGCCCAAGTATCTTTCACTTTTAAAATAGTTATAATCAAAATGTAGTAATTCCTTATTGTAACGCGAACTCAAAGAGGCAGTTCTGAATAAAAAATAGGCTAAATCCTTCATCTGTTTGAATGAAACTGAGACAGATCCATTAAACCAGCGATGCGTCAGCAATCGTGACCAAAACAACCAACATGGCCGCACGAACTCTGTTTCATTTGTGTCCTCGTTGCCTTCCTATCGTGTGTTCGTTCCACAACTGGTTTTTCTTGGGCGAGTTGGTACTTACTGAAGGACATGATGTTGTAGGGCAAAACTCGAATATAAAGAGTGCACCAACTAGCCAAAGAACGCGTTTTAATCAAAGAGTAAAGCCTACTTTGACTCCCTTTCTTAACCCTTCCGCCACCTTGCGGGATTACGCAGAACTGATTTGCAATCCTTTATGCCTTATCGTGTTTCTTTTCAAGTTTCCCGCTGCATTATCCCGTCCTTCTTTCGGTCCATGACGGTATATTTGAAATAGAAGACAACTGAAATGAAGACATTGGATATATTCCATGAAAAAGTGAACCGAAACGGCCCGGCATAAAACGAGCTAAGAAGAAGGACAGCTGAAGCATATTTTGAAGGCCTCCAATAGATGCCAAAAGCAAAAAAAAACGCTGCCCACAATCCAGAATGATGTGCCTGTTGCCTGGAAGGACCACTCGCTCTTCAAGTCTATTCATGACCACTACTCCCATGAAACAAAGGATGACACCCACGAAAGCACAAGGATGGTGTTAATTTTGTCGCAAAACATTTGTGTATCGTTCCTTCGCTGTGATTTAGACTTGTTTTACGAGCTAATTCAAGCCCAAATGAATTGTTCTAATCTAGAAGGGCCAAATCCACATTTTGCTTCTGAATACCGACGACAGTGGGGTATACAAATTTCAGCCGCAATATAGATTTGAGATATATTTGTGTCATGAACACACTGGCAAAAAATTGTTGGAGCAGGCCCGACGATACGTCACTAGAAAAAAAAAAACGTCGTTTTTCTCAGTTTCAGTTAAAGTGGGCTTGGCTCTTTTAGAAAAAAAGACGCCACAAATATGTTTTCAATGTTCAGGAACATTACCTTTAAAAGCCTGCAGTAATGGCATATTTTTTGTGATGCACCACATTAGCTTTAAATAAATTTACAGGATAATAGCGAGAGTACCGTGAAAATGCTGGAATTAAAAGCAAAACGCGACATGCATCACTGCAAGGTCACAGCGGTGCAGAATTAGCGAATTGATGTGTGTTCGTGCGAACAGTGGGTTCCGTAGAGGCAGCAACTGCCAGCGATTTCCTCCCGTAGTCCAGAGCTGTTCTTCTGTTTGATGTAGGGAACTAAAGTGTTCAGCTGTCCTACTAATAATCAGAGCGCAATCTAGTCAACTGAACGCAAGCTTATGATGTTAATACCCATGCATGTTATGCTATTCAATTTTTCTTCTTTTTGTCTGGGAAACAGAAAAAACTGCACAATACAAAATTATAATTGAAAACTCCACTCACTCACTGATTTTCTCTGCTTCTGTGGAGTACCGCAGCTACACGTGGTGGCAGAAGGGCGTCCACGGTAAAAACTGGAAAATGAGGGCACACGTATGGTGATGTCACATATCTAATAATGTGGACACCGCGCAGACGCGGATCCAGGGTGATGTCCGGATGTCCTGACTCCCCCACCCCCCATCCTCTTCCTCATATTTCTGCATCATCCATGAGTGGGAGGGTGATGGCCCTGCCGCAGAAGATATGGCCACCAGCATTTTTCAATAGTACTTCTCGCGAGTTGTACAACACTCAAAGTAAAAAAAAAATCATTTGACTTCTTTTGCCACGTATATGACTCTCACATATAGCACATATAACTCTCCTTATAAAGAGACAAGTCAACTTTCTTTAGGAGACTATTGGTGTATACGCACTACGTGCAAAAGCGGAAAATGCGTCCATAGACCACGTGTCCGTGGTCTTTCGACATGAATTCTTCATCACTACTCAGGGAAACGCAATATTCTGTGTAGGGACGACAAGCTTTTCAATTACTATTATGCGTAGCATTTAGCAGCGAAAGAGTACTTATGGTTTCATCGGAAACCGCGTTGCACAACTCTCTCGCACAGCTGCATGGCAGGGCGCCGCACTTCAGCGGTGGAGGGTTATGTTCGTTCTTAGGTTTTAACCGACGAGATTCTGGATGCACGCGCGAGCACACTGCTGCAAAACAGTGGTGCTAAATATCGAAACTCTTAGAACGCGTCGATGTTGTGCCAACAAGCCAGTGAGTGAGTGGGGAATTGTGTGGTTCAACCCCCTCCCACGCCCCCACCCTTCGAAAATTTTCAGTTTTGCATGTGTATATATACACGCCCGCATACAGACACACGCAGATGCGTAAAGAATAGTTGACCCCCATCCCCCCGTGCCACCTCCGAAAAAAAATTTCTGGCTATGCCGATGAACGTGAGTATGTGCCTGCAACAGCACGTCAACCGCCATCTTTGTTTATGTGAACAGTATTGTCAGCGCAAGCAGCACATTCGGGAATGGCCAATAGTTAGCCTGTTGGTTAGCTGAACTGGCAAAGCGACCACCCTTCTTTTGAAGAAATCTGTACGGATACGATTGTAGCATTGTTCTATACAATCGAATGCATGGCAGTTTTGCCTCTCATAGCCCTTCCTCCACCTTGCGGGATTTCGCAGAACTGGGTTGCCGTAACTAGCTGTTTGCATAGCGCCGTCTATAAATCGTGATACGTCATGACTTTTAATGATTTCTTCAATGTGATGAACATTAAAAATGTCACAGCTTCGCCGCAAAGGCGAAGCAATGAATGCGGTAGCAAGAAACTAATGCTATACGAAGTGAGGCTCTCAGTTTGAACAGCGCTCCTGTTGCAAAGGCGGCCAAAGCAGCGAACTAGAGTGCTTCAAGTGTCGAGCTGTGACACTTGATAGTTCGCGCTCATCTTCTGCTTGTTCGTTTAGCGGCGTCCCTTGAGCTCGAGTGGCTTTCGTACGCTCCGTAACATGAGCGCGGACATCACGGTGAAAGCGTGAAACATCCCTCTTCCCTTCAGCACGAGAAAACCGCGCGAGCAGACAGCGGAAGGGCAAGGTTCTCCCTGCGCAAATATAAGAAGAAGCGAGCGAGCTCGCCGATGACTTTTAAATCCGCCCGTCACGCTCCTAGCGCCATCTCGCTGGTAATGAAGAAACGCTTATAAGCGCCTAGCGTCTCTGAGTCCGTCCAGCGATAAAGGGTGTGTATATAACGCTCACCGTTTGCTACGTGGAGGATCTGCGTTTCGTGGCGTAGTGGTTAGCGCCACTCGCTGCGGAGCTAGAGGTCCCTGGTTCGATTCCGCGCTTCAGAAGCATTTTTCTGAATTATTTTTCTTTGGGGCTTTTATATATATATATATATATATATATATATATATATACATATACATATACGGTGCATGACGACGGCAACGGCAAAATTCAGCCGAGCCTGTCCATATAATTGCTATCGCAATAAAAACTATTATAATCAGAAATACACTCTAGCTCTTTTTATGAGCTTCCACATCCATATGCTACATGTCTATATTAAGCCTCTTTCTTTTCAGGTTTTGAGCACGAGCAATGACCCAATATCCAATGGACTTCCGACGGAGTACAAGAATAGGATGAGGTATATCCTGTTCGCTGAGGTGAGAAAGGGGGAGATCTCACTGCCGTTTTCGTAAATGCTGCGAAAAACAAAGGGTGCATAAGAAGAATATGACCTGCAGAAAGGCGGACGAATCATTTACAAAAACGTCGTAACTGTACTGGACGTAATGTGTTGTTACTAGTTTAATTCGGCAACTTCTATCATATAAATACAGAACCACTGTGAAAATAGTTAGAAAAAGAAAGTCGCCGGCGATCGCTATACTCGCAAATGCGATATTTGAGCGCTGTGCCTCTGCTCGGGAAGTTAGTTTAGCAGCAGAGGTAGACTTGCCCCGGTTGCGCCATTCAATGTTCCTACTCACTTGTTGGCTCGAATGTTCTGAATTACTCTGTACCTGGCAAGAACTCTTTCTATTTCACATAAACGACACCCACGCGTGCTGAATTTCGTACAGTTAATTCGTGTATTTGCAACTTATCTAAGGCTTGAAGACCAAGCAAGAGAGAAATCATTGTTCTTTTGTTTGTATGGTCTATTGTAAAATACTAAGAACTCTACTCATAATACCGCTTGTGTTTAATCTGGCTCCAAATTTCGAGATAAAATCAAATCGCATGGCTATACTTTGGCTACTTTTAGCTTGAGTTCTGGCTCCTTTTCAAGTCGACCCAACGTCAACCCTGAGGGAAATAATGCGAGTGCAATAGGGAGCAACTGTTTTGTTCATCTGTAACATTAAGAATATCGTGCACATGGAGCTAAAGCAAGCACACTGGCAACACCTCGCAACGCAACATTTTACAGTATTAATAACATGCTCACATCAGTTAAGTGGCGCTTATTCTTCGCAGTTACGGAGAGTATTTTATGTGCAATTTACACAGAGTAAAAATATATAAGCCGCTTATACAGTGTATGGGCCGGAGTTTTATCGTTTGATTTTAATATATCTGCTTGAAATATTGAAGTCCGGCATAGCTTGCCTGGCAGGTGCGAATTCCCCAGCATAATTTCGTTAAGTGTGATACCAGTGTTTTAGCTTGGCTAGCTTAAGTGATCAGACAATTACTCAAAGGGTGTGGTTAGCTATGTACTGCATCTTGTTTCATCTGGATAAAACCACTCGGGTATTTATCTTGTATTTATCCTCTGTGGAATACCGCTGGACTATATTGCCTGTATGTATAAAAATAGCGACAACCCTTTCTCTATATGATCAAGAAGTGTTTCAGGGCGCCTATGGGAGTTAGCCCCCAAACTATGGGCAGGGGGCAAGTGCAGCCCGCGACATTGCATATTACACATAACCTCACCACTCGCATGCGCGATTAACGATGAAAACTTTGAAGCAGAGGCAGTAACCGCAGCAAAAGTAGTGGAGCGAACGGTAGCAAAACTTGAATAGGATGACCCGTCACAAAAATCGCGCATGCTATTCACTTGCATGTCAACAAGAAGTCTATTGAAAAAAATGAAAGTCAACAAAAACTTCAGATTATGATGCCTTTGGCAAGGATGTCACAAATTAGCGTGTTATAAAGCGCGCGCGCAGCCGCTTTCAAGCAGCTACGAGACAGAACAGCGCGAGCCGCGTGACCAAGAAGCGCGAACAACGAAAAAACAAGCATCAAAACACGCCGGCGCGCCGCATCCTCCTCACCCACTGGAGCCAGACGCAGACCACGCGATCAAACGCACTGCGCCGTGCTCCCTATTGGGCTGCAGAAATTAGGTGCCTTTTTCCTTTCCTCTGAACCACTTAAGAAGAAACCTGGATGTTTCTGGAAGGAAGGGGGGACGCATCCCCGAGCGATGCCGCCGCGATTCGAACCTACGAGAAAGCTCTCGCCCTTTCCCCAGGCTTCGCTGTACTACGCGCCGGAGAACACTCCCGACGCTTCTAGAAACCAGGGGAGAAGGGATAAAAGCATGCGACGACGAGCAGTCAAGCAGTAGTGCAGTCAGTGAGGGAGTCGAGAAGAAGTGAAGTCAGCGAAGGAGTGAGCGAGTCAGTCGGCCCGGATATGGTTAAGTTACGCTAAGTGTGGCTCCGTTAGCCAAGGAAGACGGGTTTATGATGCTGTGCGGTCAGTCGATCGTCGATTTGGAAGAATCCGATGACGACACCGTGTGAGCCGTGACAAGTCACGACGACGGTTGAGCTACGACGATCAACGCTGGAGCTGGCGTGAGTGTTTCCTTGAAGAGAAGCATTCGATTACCGTCCAAGTATTGCGGACTGGATACGCCATTGAATATTCAGGACTTTAACGGTCATTGAATAGTTGTAATGCATGCGATTGCATTTGTAGCGTGTGATCTGTTTGTTTAGCTCCCGTTGTGTAAACACCATCTGAGTTATATTGTGAAGCTGTAACTGGTACCAGCCGAGTGTGCATGTGTTTGGGATATTTGTATTGCCTTAACTGAGAATGTATTTCGTTTTCGTTTGTATTATCGACTCTCGGCTCTGACTCGGTCTTTGGACCACAACCGGCGTTCGCTGAAGCACCAAAGGACCAAACTCTAAATTGTCCGCGCTTTCGTGGTGCGTTTTCGGAGGGCCTTGACGCCAGCCCTTAGAATCCGCCCGGCGATTGCCAACCCGATTAACGGGATTAGTGACAAAGGAATAAAACTAGACAAGCTATCAAACTTGAATGCAAAAAGCGAAGCGGCATGGCTATGGGGACTGATTGGGACCGCAAAATGGGAATTAACGAATGCGTGATTTCAGCGCATTTCAAGTTCTATTCACTCGCACTCTGAGCTTGCTTTTAGTCCTGCTATACAACTAAAGCTCACATGCTTTAAGCAGTGTCTATTGTATGGCAAGCTACCTGGAGTGTATACGCATTGATAATCTTGGCATTCATCTTCAGGCGGCCTGTCGTATCTACCAGGAGATGCCTAAAACAATGAATATTCTGTACTACTACGGCCTGCCACCAAAAGAAGAGTAAGTATGCTCGAGCGCCTAATGGAATTCTTCTATGTATATATTTTGCATAGCTGCTTCATGAGCGTACACGCAACTGCAAAAGAAGCTGCCCGGCTTGTACTATTTGAAATATGTATTAAATGCGAATGATTTCGTGGAAACCCAAGGGCACTTCGGGCGTATATGCGTAACCGCCCTACAGTATTTGCTCCACACTGGTGCTCGCCGTTCCCCGCTGTCACTGCTTGCAATTTATTACTTTAGTGCAACTAAGACGCATCACGCAAGGTTGCCGCCTCGACCCCGGCAGCGAGTTTGTAATATGCAGAGCGCTCAACGCATGGCAACGGCAGCGGCGCGCTATTGGCTGCGCGCACACAGGGACGCCGCTGCGAAGTTCCGCCTAGCAACGGCCGCCACGACGAGACGACGCGCTCTCCTTCTCGGGGTGCCTTTCGCGGGAATTTTAAACGGTGAACGCGGCCGCCGGGCCCCGTGGAATTTTCGTCGCCGCTTGTGAACTGCTACTGCTCTCGCGTTGACCGAAGACGCCGTCGTCGCCGTAAGGTTCGACTGTGTTTTGTGCATTTTGTTTTGTTATAACGGTGAGCACGTTCGCCCATGAACATTTGTGTTGTCGCCACTGTCTTTTGTGCCTTGGCGCTGCAGCAAGACGCGATCGGCCGTTGTGTTCCACTGTGCGTTTACGCTTTTTTCTTTTTTTTAACAGTGAACACGCTCGCCCTTGAATATCTGTGCTGTCTGCTGTGTCTTTTGAGCCCTTGCGTTGTCGCAAGACATAATCGTTGTTGTGTTGGGCTGATTGCTTTTGTTTATTTTTTTAACGCTGAACACGCTTTCACGTGAATATATGTGTTGTCGCCAGTGTTTTTTGCGACCTCGCGTTGTCGCAAGACGTGATCGCCGTGGGTTCGAGTGTGCCTTGTGTTTTTTTTATTACTTTTTTTTTCGCGGCTGTGTAGAAGATTACGGCTTGAAGACAAACACATCGTGGGTTGTAGACTTCGTGAAGTCAAGGTGTGAAAGGTAATACAAAAATGCTGTTTCATAACTTCAAAAATAACTTGCGGAATCTTCTGTGGTAATTTAACTTCATGCTTTGGGGATAATGTCCAATGATCAGCCGTTCTCAATTAGGTCGTAATATGTGTGCATTGGCCCCCCTTATACGTGGCGTGCGGTTGGCGAAACAAAATCGAAAAAGTGCCGCAGCCACATAAGTAATTGTGTTCTAGTTATTTTCATATGTTATGGCGTAGGTACCATAGGATGGGAAAATAATGAGAGCAATCAGAGCGCAATGTGAACCAGATCTACATTATGGTTGGATCTCACGAAAGTATTCCACAAACCTGCACATTTCACTTAGGTCACCAACTTAAACCTAGGAGAAATATCATACAATTACATCCGATACTGCCTAACGAATAGGAAGGTTACCTTCAACATGGGGGAACTCGAGTCTGAGGTGAGGGGCATGGACAGTTTAGTTACACATCAGGGCTCCATGATATTGCTCATGCTCTTAATCTCATTATGACAGGATTGTCAGAAAAAACGTGAAGACATCGAAGGAATCAATCGCTCCGTATACACGGATGATGTTGCCATATGGATCTCGCAAGGCAGTGATGGGTAAATAGAACAGAAGTTACAGGAAGTGGTAGATAAAGTGGAAGTCTACCTCACAGGCACTGGGCTTGAATTTTCACCATAGAAATCAGAACTTTACAGGCCCATACTTAACAGGAGGTGGCCCAAGAGATACATGAAGGAGAGAGAGTGCGAGGAGATACAGACTTGCACGAAAAGCTTGGTCCCCATCATTAAACAAGTTAGGGTCCTTGTACTCAACATTGAGTCGAAGCGAACTAACAGCAATACTCTTATAAAAATAGTGACTAAGGTCACTAAGGCAACTGGCTGCTCAGGAGAATCACAAACAAGTATATCACGGAATGAAGGAGGCTAGCATTCTTAGGCTTAAATGGAACAAGACAGAAAACGACAAAATCAATATTTTCGTAAGGAAAGCTTTTAAGCAGGCCCTAGGCTTGCCCGAAAGCACCAGCATAGAGAGATTAACGCACCTGGGCATGCATAACACCTTAGAAGGATTGACTGAAGCTCAGTTGGAAAGAATTGCCAGCACCGCGACTGACAGAATATAGATAAATTACAAACAATGACCAGCAAGGACCCAAGGTTGCATCGGCCAGAGATTGGGAGCCAGATTGACATTGCAAATTTACTAAAAAAGACATACAAACAAAATTCAATTAGGGCAGTAGAACGAGCACAGCTAATACGACCTAATTGAGACGGCTCAAGTGCACACATAATACGACCTCATTGAGACGGCTCATCATTGGACTTTATCCCCAAACCATGAATTTAAATCACCACAGAAGATGCCGCAAGTTAATTTTGAAGTTATGAAACACCATTTTTTTATTACCTTTCACACCTTGCTGTTGACTTCACGTAGTCTACAACCCACGATGTGTTTGTCTTCAATCCGTAATCTTTTACACAGCTGCAGGCGTCTTGTTCATCAGCGATGTTCGCCCGAACCACGTCGCGAGTTTGTAATATGCGGAGCGCTCAACGCATGGCAACGGCAGCGGCACGTCAACGTCAGGCGATGAACTGTCATTGTCTTCAACGCATTCGATCGCGCGGCGCGCCGACGTCTCACATGCGCTGCTTTCCGTGGTCACAGCCGTACAACACCGGCGTTGCAGGGCTGCGAAATGCGTTGGCAAGATCAGCCGCGAGAAAAAATAATAAGAAGAAAACACAAGGCACACTCGAACCCACGGTGATCACGTCTTGCGACAACGCGAGATCACAAAAAACACTGGCGACAACACATATATTCACGTGAAAGCGTGTTCAGCGTTAAAAAAATAAACAAAAGCAATCAGCCCAACACAAAAACGATTATGTCTTGCGACAACGCGATGGCTCAAAAGACACAGCAGACAGCACAGATATTCAAGGGCGAGCATGTTCACTGTTAAAAAAAGAAACAAAGAAACGCACAGTGGAACACAACGGCCGATCGCGTCTTGCTGCAGCGCCAAGGCACAAAAGACAGTGGCGACAACACAAATGTTCATGGGCGAACGTGCTCACAGTTATAACAAAACAAAATGCACAAAACACAGTCGAACCTTACGGCGATGACGGCGTCTTCGGTCAACGCGAGAGCAGTAGCAGTTCACAAGCGGCGACGAAAATTCTACGGGGCCCAGCGGCCGCGTTCACCGTTTAAAATTCCCGCGGAAGGCACCCCGAGAAGGAGAGCGCGGCGCGGCCGTTGCTAGGCGGAACTCCACAGCGGCGTCCCTGTGTGCGCGCAGCCAATAGCGCGCCGCTGCCGTTGCCATGCGTTGAGCGCTCTGCATATTACAAACTCGCACCCCGGCACTGTGTATACGGTGGGTGCCAAATTCCACGATCGTATATAATTGTTGGGGTTTTACGTCCCAAAACCACGATATGATTATGTGGGGCGCCGCAGTGGAAGGCTCCACTGCCGACGTCGCCACGGATGCGGACGTCTCATTCTTGATACGCAAGTGTTTATCGATATGCCACATGCATTTGCATGACCGTGCTTCGAAAACCGCTGTAGGGATCAATGTTACGCCGATTGCGGCAAGTTGACATTGGCTTCAACCAAAAACCGAGTTTCAGGACCACATGCACTTTAATGACCATTAGGGTAACTGTCTTATTTCTATCACAGAGTGTGTTTTCGTCAAAAAAGAAAAACGAGCGAAAATTTTCGTCATTTTGATATAATCCAACTGAGCGATCTTAAACTTCTGCGGGAACAAAATTGAGGCTTACGACAATAAGATCGCTGCAGTCGTCTCGTGCGTTTCGGCTTCTAAAAGCTCTCTCTCTGGTCGGCATTATTCAGCATTCTCCCTGTACGCTTCATTACGCGCGACAAACACGCTGGTTCCTTGAAAATCCGCTAGCTTCGATGCCACGGCTGCAAGGGACGCCGGTTGTTATGTATCCAAAACACCTGAATATGAGCGCGCGCGACGGCGCCCGACTACGCCCGTTTGCCCAAAGTTGACGTGAGAGCGACGCAGCCCTGCCCCCCTCCTCTCCGGCGTCTCTCCATGCGCCTTCGCGCGGCGGAGAAAGCCGGCACGTTTCATCTCTGCTTCAGTCGCGACGTGCGGCAACCCTCGCACGCTTTCACTCGCACATAGAATATACGACACGCATTGCGATGATATCGATTTGTATTTTAAGGCGAAAGCCTTTAATATCTCATACTTGCGTCCGTCCGCCCGTGCCCTGGCATGGTGCCAGCTGTGGCCTCTCCACCTCATACTCTCTCAGCAATCACGTGATGGCACAGCGGTGCATAGCGACAGTTGCGCGTTGCTCCTTCCAACGCGCGTTGTGCAACTGTTGAGCAATGCGGCGGCGGCGTCCGTCCGTCAACGCGGAACAGTCGCGCGTTGCTCCCTCCAACGCGCATTGCGCAACTGTTGCGCAACGCGGCGGCGGCGTCCAGTAGCGGCGTCCGTCGGCGGAGTCGAATGGCCACACTGGGCCACATGTCTTTCGCCGAACACTTTGGAATTTACAAAGTGTCCTTCAATTTTTATACAGAACATGGCGGCAACGCCGATGGCGAAGGCAAAAATGCGCCTCGAGTGTTCGTATAATTGCTATCGCAGTAAATTTCGAATGATATAGTTTCTAGTGAAGAGAAATCGTTGAACAGAAAATGTCGCTGGAGTCACCGTTTCGGTAGGCGGGCGTTTTTTCGTCAGGGCTAGTGTTTTCAGCTTGATCGAGTTGTCAAAAACGCCGTCAACGTGTTTTTCCTGAATGGTAGCAATCATAGAGTTTCTTACTGTAATACCTAGAGGAGAATCTGACGCTAGTGTCTATGCGGGCTACTTCAGCGGCGCTTGAACCACCATGGGAATGATGGGAAGTACAGGCTTCGGATCTGCTTCGGATGGCTTTAGTTCTTGGGATTCGCGACGCTTGTTTGCCGAGTGTAAAACAAAATGATATGAAGTTATTTCCAATTAAAACTTGCTTCATTCATTTGTACGTTAAACTTATTGCAAAAAGTTTGTGTGACCGTGACATGGAAGTGAAACCTGTACAAAATTCACCAGGGTATGCATTGCTCTACAACTGCGTTCCAGATTTGGCATTACGATATAACGAATTATTTTTTACAACACTTTTCTTTTTCCCTCGAAAGTACGCATTATCTATTTTGTGGGAATCCAGGCGTCCGCACCAGTTGCTCGACGCCATTTTTCCTTGAAGAATTCTCGCATCACTCTCCTCCCGACCGGACGGTTGGCAGCTGGTCATAAATCGCCGTAACTTTGCTGTCACCCTGCCTCTCGAAGGTTTAACACGGTGTCCCATTGGCCCAATTTTGGCGGGATTCGGGCCTTGCTCGCGCACGCCCGAGAAGCGGGGGTGCGAGACGGGGTTCGAGGAGACCACTTCGGGACATCGGAGGGTGCGTATGTGTTTCGGCCTCTCCGGCCGGCGGCGATCCTTTGTTCTTCGTCTCCGGCCGGTGGTTAGGTCGTCGCGTCGGGGCCCCGGCCTCGGTGGGCGCGCGCTCCCTTCCGCGGTGTCGAAGTCCTGAGGCAGCGCCCCGCGATCGTGCACCGTATGTTTCTCTCAATGTTCCTATGTCTGTTCTGTTTGCTCTGCTCTGGGGTGCGAGATCGTGGGAGCGCTGGCCGAAGGGTAGGTCGGCTCTCCAAACTTGGTTCTTTGTTTCTTTGTTTTATAGGTGTGCCATTCCCGGCCACTAATCGATATATTTTGTAACTTCTGTTAGCTAATTGATGTCCTGTATAATTATGTCACATACGATGATTGGTTCTGGTGTAAAACAGTTCATCTCTTTGTACTAAAATCCCTGTAATAAATCCCTAATTTGGAGAGTGTCGCCTATAGGGTATCCCTCGCTGCGCGCGAGGGCTCGCCGTTCCTTCGCGGTGATCGGCCGAGCTCTCGCGATCGGTACAGGGCGCGAGACAAGCGAAGACGCGGCACCCTGCATGAAGCTCGCAGTGCTCGAACCCGCGGTGGTGTTCGGCGCGTACGGCTAAAGAGTATATAGCGAGGCCGTGCGCGCCGGGGGTTCTCTAAAGGGCCGAGTAGTAACAACAGCAAAAGTAAGCAAGTAAACCTAAAATGACACCACCACAATTTACGGAAATAATAGTACTGTATTGAGTGAGAAACCCATAACGTATCGTCTGCTGCGATGCCAGGAGCGTCTGTCAAAGTGACCTGCCCCCAACGCATCTTTTTTGATGTGAAGTCGAGTCAGAGGAGCGTGACGGTGAATCTACTTAACTTCGCCGTCGTTTTGCAGTCGATTTGAAAGAGTTTTGGCAAGTAGATCTTATCAAAAAAAAAAAAAAAAACATGAACTCTATGCACTTTCGTGCACTGGCATGGGACGCTACATCTATGCGCCGCAGTGAGTGCACGACGCTTTGCTAAAACTGTCAAATACAACCTGTAAAGCTGCACTACGCAGCAAACCAAGAGACCTAGTGGTCTTCAGCCTACTTAAACAACAAAGGCACTGCTTGAGTGTTTTGCAACCCCCGACCCACGCTGTGCGAAGAACGAAACTGAAACTGTAGAAAAAGATCCGTGAACTGTTCGCTAGCTAACGCTATCCATATCCGAAGCGTGAACTACTCATCATGCCCATGGTGGCTCAACGATCGCACCGCCACTTTCTTCTCTATAGGCTATTGTGTGAAACTCTATGGTACAAATTCAGGTTACCAAACTTTCTATGGTTCTATGGTACCAAACTCTATGGTACCAATTCAAGCAATTACAGCGTGCGACAAATCTTTGTGTAACTCCGCTCGTACTTAACGGATTCTAAAAATTTTTGCGGCGGTCTATTCGTGAGGCAGTAAACTCCTTTCAATGAAGCCATATTCGATGGTTACTTGGAAAAGTGTTGCAGGGCTCCTCCAAGGCTTTCGGTTTAATAAAGAACAGGAAGGAATCGAGGGACCCGCTTCTTCGTTAGAAACCACATAATTCCCTATATTACAGCGCCTGCTCTTTTCAAGTGTGCACTCCCATGTCAGTGTATTTATTTTGCAGAGAAGAATTTTCTTACCTTGATTTTAGGATCAACTTTGCCTTCCGAAATATTTCTGACTTCATCTCTACATTCTGTAAAACGTGAAGCAAGGAGCATCATCCGACAAAAGGGGTTCGCTACTTGTCAGCCCCTATTCTGTCAATGCCACCACCCGCCCCAACGCCTAATGGCAGGCCGATCAAGTGCCGGCCTTTATTCACAGTAATAAAGAACGTATTTACCGCAATTCAAAGGTGTCAAATGTTCACGACGATGCTGACAAGACTGTGCACAGGAGGTTGACGCGTAGAATTACGTTAATTTTTTTTTTTCATTTTAGTCATTGACTAAAATGACAAACATTTCAGTCAATATCGGCGAATTTTGGTGGCGCAGTGTTTGTTTTGCATTACCTTGATATTTTTAATAATTAATTGTTGGGGTTTTAACACCCCAAAACCACGATATGATTATGAGGAACGCCGTAGCGGAGGGCTCCGGAAATTTCGACCACCTGGGTTTTTTTAACGTGCGCCTAAATCTAAGTACACGGCCGAGCATTCTCGCCTCCATCGAAAATGCGGCCGCCGCGGCTGGGGTTCGATCCGGCAACCTTCGGGTCAGCAGTCGAACACCATACACCACCGTGGCGTACACCACCGTGGCGGGTCAGTTTTTTATTTCCTTTCACTGGAAATAAGGCGCAAAAGCTTTAATTAGGAGTGCTTTTCATGGCGCCATTAAGGGACATTACACACTTCTTGAAGTGGTTTCACGCATACTTCATCTGGTCACATTCTGCGGTGCGCTGGGAGCAAACGTTTTTACAAAGCGCCCGTCCACGGCGAGGCATGCGTCTGTTCCTTGACCTTCGGCGACGTCGTATGCCACATGCGTGATTTTTTTTCTTCTTCCATTCTTGGCAAAATTAAGTTTTTCAAGGAGCACACCTTGAATTCGCCCCCCCCCCCCCCCAGCCAAACGGAACTTTAGCGCTGGCTCGAATGTTCGAAAGCCCAATAATAAATAAAAACTCGTAGAAATAGGAGGTAACGGTTCTAGTTAAGCGTTGTATAGGATAAATGTGACATCGAATCATAAGTGTAGTAATAATAAGGACCAAGTAACTGTCAGAATAACTAGTGGAGATTAATGTAGTGAGTTCACTCAAAGAGCAGGCTCCTTTTTTTTGAATGGCTGGGATAGCTGCGGCACCTGTCGAAGCAGGTCTTCAACCATGCGCTTGTTTCTGCGTGGCCTCCGCGATTCGCTTCGGCAGCGCGACGCGCGCTTCCGGAGTTGACTGCGGAGGCCACGCAGAGGGAATTGCGAAGGTTTGAACCAGTGGTGAGTAGTGGAGTTTGTCCAATTTGTGTGCCACATACGTTGTTGTTTAGCACCATGTTATCCCTTTTTTCATTCATTCGCTCAGTTTCATTTACTGGTAAAACAATCTGGAGGGACACCCGTGCACAAAGCTGTCGTAGCAGCGTGACGATGGCCACTAAAACAGTCATTCGCGGCCTCACTTCCCGCGAATGATGGTGGTCATCTGCTGAGCTATTGCAGGCAGTGCGGGCGCACTCCTGCGCTTGACAACGCTAGCATTTTAGGCCGGGAGAAGACTAAGACTCAAAGGGAAATTTTTGAGGCTTTCTATATGAAGGGGGAAACAACCGCGTCAGCGAGGAGGAGGAGGAGGAGAGGTTGAGGAAAGGAAAAGGCGCAACTTCTGCAACCCTAATTGGGAGCACGGCTCAGCGCCTACGTCGCTGCACTTGCATCTATCAGGTAAAGAGATTACCTTTCTAAACGCCATGAATGCGCGGTACGATTTTGTAACGTCGTATAATGCGACGCATAGTTGCTCACGCATGCGCAAGGTGGTTGCCGGGGGGTGTAAGTAAGCCTTTCAAGCATGCCTTTTTGATCACATGTAAGTACCAGCCTGTCCCGTCGTTTTTCTTCTCACTGTGTCTTGTGTTTCCCGCCAGTTTTTTTTATCCATTTAGACAGGTGGTATGACGTTGGTGATGACGTCAGCTCTCCTCGGTAAAAGGCGAGATGGTGGATGGCAATGCTTAAAGGACCCCTGACACCAAAATTGAAACCTCAAGATATTTGTGTTGTTTGATTGTCCTGTATACTGGGGCACTTCTTGCCGATCATTAGCGCCGGACATTACCTTAGCCTTTAGGATATTTTAATACGTTTTTAAAGTAAGCGTGAGTGCTCATCTGAGTTGGCAGTACTTCGCGACATCGCCACTCGTACGACGCAGACCGAGGCCCCGCGTGACGTTCCACGAGTAAAGCAAGTATTGTCGACGTCAGAGAACATTTGCGGGGCGCGCACAATACCACGACTGGCAACCGGCAACCCGGCGAGGACTACTGTTCGTCACCCATCTCGCTCTGTCGTCGGGCTGCTCTCAAAGTTGCTCTGGCTGCTTCGGCCAGGAATGCTTTTTTTTTCTTTTTCCTGAGAGGAGGAGGAGGGGAATTGGAGAATGCACTTTCAACGACACCAAAGTTTGAGTGCACGTGACCTTGCGCGCTCTCCCGCTGTGGGGCGCTAGTTTGTTATGGTATTTGGTATGCGCACCGTGTCCCCCCAGGTGCAAATTGTGGTATGCACAATACCGGAAGTACCAGTGCGCAATATCAACTTGCAAAGAGCGGTTGTCGACGCAAACAAAGAGATATGGCGAATTAGTCGAGAGAAGGGTTTCGAGGTAGTGGATATAAACAGGGAGGTGCACAGGTGGGGCGGTTTCCAAAGAGACAGAATTCACTTCGATAAGAGACTTGGTCATGAGGTGGGCTGGTGACTGGCAGGACGCGCAGTAGCTTTTATATTTTTTTCTGCGTGGGGGGGGGGACGCGGGCCCTTCGGAGTCCGGGGAAGCTAGTAACAGGGAAAACAACCAGGACTCTTTGACAGGTAGTATTGCGAGAAACCAGAAAAAAAGAAAAAAGGATAAGGCGCGTGTTGCAATTAGTTACATAAACATGCAGGGTGGCAGAAAAAAGGCAAAATGGTTAGAGATTGAGGAGCAGTTAAACAAAGAACAGATAGGCGTTTATGCGGTTACAGAAACACACCTTAGAGACTTGGAAGAGCCACCACATATTGAAAATTATGTTTGGGAAGGGTGCAACAGGATCATATCAGAAAGGAAAGGTGGGGGTGTAGGAATGCTAATTCACCGCGGCGCCAAATGGGTTAGAGTGAAACAGACGTGTTCAGAGCACCTCTGGGTTTTGGGCACAGTAGGTGGAAAGAAAACGTGGCTAGGGGTTGCCTACTTGTGGACGGGAAATAACTGCAGAGAAAAGAATCAGGAGATAGTGGATTGCATGAGTGAGGATATTAAGGAATGTGGTAATGGGGCCGAAATCATCCTTCTAAGGGACATGAATGCCCACATACACGACCTTGACGGATATTCAGACACCAATGGGAAATTATTACTGGATCTCTGCGATCAACACAGTCTGGAGATAGTTAACACGGGGCCTAAATGTGACGGCCAGATCACGTGGGAAGTCGGAAACAAACAGTCAAGTATTGATTATTGTCTCATGTCTGAAGGAATTTATCACAAACTGAGAGAAATGAGAATAGACGAGGAAGGGATTAAAAGCTTGGGTAGTCATCATAAACGAATAACATTAGAAATGGGATATAAAACTAGAAATGAGAGCATAGAATCAAAGTCTGGCACCTCGTATTTAAATGACAAACAAATAATAAATACAGCCACAAGAGTCGAGGAAGAAGTAGGCAAAATACCAGGCAAGGACTGGGAGCACATTGAGCTATTAGATCTAATGACGAAAGAGATAGGGAGAGAGAAGAAAACTATTTGCTGGAAAGGAAAGAGGAAGCCAAAAAGTTGGTGGAACAAGGAAATCCTGAAAGCGATCGAGAAGCGGCGTCAAGCATCACAGAATCATAGAAGGGCAAAAAAGGACAAGCGACCGCAGGACGAAGTCAACGAAATATGGGAAATATATCTAGAGAAAAAATCTACTGTACAGAAATTGGTCGAGGAAAAAATTAAAGGCCGAAGTGAACGCTGGGTGACAGAGATTCACGAATAAAAGGAGGCCGCACCTAGGATATTTTGGACCCACATAAAGGCGCTAGGTTGGAAGTCTGTCACAACGCAACAACATATTCTCGATGAAGGAGGAAATCAATTGGAAGGGTACGAAGCGCTAGGTTACATTCGAAAGGTAAGAGCCGATTCGTTTAAAAAGAGCGTCCAGGGGATTTCCCCGGTGAGTAAAAGTGTGGCGGAGAGAGCAACCGAGGAAGAGCTAGTGCTGGAGAATTTCAATTGGAAAAAGGCTGAAGGAAAAATTCCCAAGCGCACTGCCGCGGGTTTAGATGGGATTCCCGTTAGCCTCATTAACGAACTAGGAAATAGCACTAAAGAAGCACTGCTGAAAGCTGTAGAAAAATGCTTAAAGGACAGGCAAATACCGGATAGTTGGCGAAAAGGTAGAATGAACTTGATCTATAAAGGCAAGGGAGAAAAGGATAACATTCGCTCGTATAGACCACTAACCATTACATCGGTACTATACAGGTTGGCGATGCAAGCAGTAAAAATGAAAATAGAAAAGTGGGCAGAACACAACGATATTTTGGGACAACTCCAGAATGGATTTCGAGTCGACAGGCGGTTAGACGATAACCTGTTTGTTCTTACTCAGTGTATAGAAATATCTAAAATAGAAAATAGGCCCTTGTACATGGCTTTTCTAGACATCACTGGGGCGTACGACAACGTTAATCAGGAAATTTTGTGCGATATATTGAAAGGAATGGGCATAGGCGACGACTGTATACAGCTTTTGAGGGAGATATACCGAGAAAATACAGTTTGCATAGAATGGGAAGGAACGAGTAGCAAAGAGAACGTTGAGATTAGCAAGGGGCTGAGACAGGGAGGTCCTTTGTCCCCACTGTTATTCATGCTGTACACGGTGAATATGGAAAAAAGCGCTAGAAGGTAGCAACTTTGGTTTTAATCTGTCACACAAACAGGGCGGCGTGATGATTGAGCAGAAGCTTCCAGGATTATTTTATGCTGACGATATTGTCTTATTTGCTGACAGTCGAGAGGATATACAGCAGCTGTCGGATATATGCGGAAGGGAAGGGGAAACTCTAGGACTAGGATTTAGTGTAACAAAATGTGGATTGATGGTATTCAATGACCCTTGTGATCAGGCGGTGTCAATACAGGGCCAAGAAATACCGAGGGTGAGCGAATACAAGTACCTCGGAGTATGGATAAATGAGGGTGACGGGTACGTGGAGATACAGGAAAAAGCCTCAGCAGCAAAAGGAAAGAGGAATGCTGCAATAATGAAGCACAGAGCATTGTGGGGATACAATAGGTACGAGGTGCTTCGAGGTCTGTGGAAAGGTGTAATGGTTCCGGGGCTTACTTTTGGGAACTCAGTGGTGTGCATGAGGGCAGAGGTGCAATCGGGAATGGATATAAATCAAAGGACTGTGGGACGCCTCGCGTTGGGTACTCACGGGAAGACGACAAATGAGGCCGTAAAGGGCGATATGGGATGGGCAGGTTTTGAGGCGAGGGAGGCTCAGAGCAAAATAAGGTTCGAAGAAAGGCTAAGGAATATGAAGGAGAGTAGATGGGCAGAGAAGGTGTTCCGTTACTTGTATAGGAAGAGCGTGGAGTGGACACACAGTGGAGAAAAAGAACTAGGAGGCTCACTAGTAAATATACGGCTGGTAGGGTAAGCAGTATGTCAACAAAGAGCGTTAAGCGAAAAGTCAGAGAGGCGGAGAGGATTTACTGCATGGCAGCTATGGAGAAAAAACCGGCTTTGAGTAACTACCGAAAGGGCAAAAATGAAATAAGGAGGGAGGCATTTTACGACAATTCAATGGGAAGCGCTTTACTGTTTGAAGCGAGATCGGGTTGCCTTAGAACGGGTAGTTATAAAGCGAGATTCAGTAAAGAAGAAGAACAATGCACGTGCCGCGGGGAAGATCAGGAAACGGCGGAGCATGTTCTGATTGAATGTGGAGACATACCCAGGTGTACGTTTGGGCACGAACGTACATGACGCCTTGGGTTTTAGAGACAATGGAAAGCTGAACACACCCGCGATTGAAATAAGTAAGAGACGGTTAGAGTATTGGTGGCAGAAAACCAGAGAGAACGGACAAAAATAAATATTGGAAAAAAAATAAGGGCATTCTGCCGTGAAGGGCAGAGAACGGAGCTGAAAACTTGTTCTTTTTTTTCTGGAGTAAGATAGTTTTAATTGAAGTAAGGACTCTAGGCCAACACTAAGAAAAAGAAGAGTAAAGGGTTTGTTTTTTTTTTTTGTCGAGCCTGGTGGCACACTTGTCACCGTCCCGTTATAAAGGGGACGCTCATAGCATCCATCCCTCCATCCATTTAGGCAGGCGTTTCGAACTGACACAAAATCGTTCTCAATTAATGACACTAGCATTAATTATACGATGCGTTAGAGCATTTACGATTCAAATTCGTGAATTACCAGACACGAAGCTACAAATTACAGTAAAAAAGTCGCAAACAAAACTTTCGCTGTCAGGGGTTCTTTAACCCTGAATGCTTACTAAACCACGCTGTACTTTGCTTAGCTTTACATTCTACACGCTAAGAAAAAAAAATAGTATCTGTGACTCTTTTCAGAGAGTTCTGACTTGCCACGTATATGACTCTCTTTAAAGAGTCACAGTGACTCTCTTGGTGGGTCAGAGTCGGCGCGCTCTAGGAAAGTACCCTGACCCTCTGCGAAGAGTGGAAGGACCCATAGCTGAAGGGTCACATTACCACTTATGAGGGAGTCAGACGACTCTTGCCGGTAACACTCCTACGGGGGTCAACTGACACACACCGAAGCGTCAAGCGACTCCACAACTATTTTTAGTTACTCAGTTGACCCATGCTCTACTTTTGCGCGAATACTGTCGGAAATAGTGAAATATTCATTTTAAGCAAGTCCAATATTACTTGCCGTTGTGCCTGCAGCAACTGCAAAAAAGAATAGTTCAATTTTAGCATTATTTTAATGAAACTCATCAAAACAACACACCTTTTCCAGCAGAGTAACCTAGAAAGCGCGAAAAGATGGTCTGTGATTTCGAATTAAGCAGTTGAGGTATTCCTTATTTACATGCTTGTATGAGTATAGCCAACTAAAATGTGTGACTTTACTGTGCATAGTGTCATATTGTGCAAAATAAACTGCAGAAATCGGCATCATGTTTCCATATTTATTCCTTATGATTATGAATAAATCAAAAAGTGGTGACGGCTGGAGGCACCAGACTTGTGACTTGCTTTGCTGTCTCTCCTGTTCAGCGTGAGCAGCCGTGAAAAATTGTATCTGAAAAGCAGAACGTGATATTCTGATAAAAAAAACGGATTGCAATAAGAGTTTGCAAAACCATTCACAATAAGTGATTTACACAGACATAATGAAAAGGCTCACAACAAAACAACAAATGCAAACAAGCATGGTACGAAGTTTTTCGCCGTTATTGTGTAAAACACAACTTGCAAATAGTTGGTTTTGTAACACGTCATTTGTCGACAAACTTGCAGCACGAGATGATGTGAGCCTCTTTTAAACAACAAACGAAATTGGTTTAGGTTCCTCTGTGTGAGTGCCACTCACCTCTTTTCCTACGTCGTGTTGTCCAACCAAAGGAAATGTAGGACCGACTGCCTCGTTGACAGGGTGAACGCCGCTGTTGATTTTACCATCACGAGTGGTGAGGCGCCAGACCATAGCGACACCTTCGTTTCCCCGACTGTGGTTGTCAACTGGAATGAAGAGGCTGGAGAAGCGATCCGGGATTCTGGGAATAACCAACACACACGCGTACTGATTATTTGCATTTAAAACAACCCTTGTTCAACACACCTTTGTTGTACACACATATGGCACGTGTGTTTCGTTTTAAATAATTTCTCAACGAAAGCGAATTTTGACGTAAAAGAATGCGGGAACCTCGTTTCACTGGCTATGCACGAATGAAGCACTTCTTTTCTGAGAAATCGCTTCAAAATTTGCTTTCAGAATAAGCCCGGCTCTGCGCCGGCATATTCCGACACCTAAGCGCATCCTCTGGCAGGTACGTCGTGAGCGGTTACTGACCGCGTGTTTTAAAAACGTAACCCATCCTTAAATGCTGAGATAAACACATGCGAGTCGACACCCAGCGCGTGCGGACGTCGTCTACGTCGAGATCAGACATGTCATATGCTAGAATTACCGCAAATAGCTCCCACAGTCACGTACACTCACTCGATTCTGTTGTAACGTCAGACGTCATCGCAGATGTAGGCAAACCATGAAAACAGCAAACAGAAACGAGGGAAAAGAATGCACGGCGGCGGCCGCAACAACACGCGCCGTCGAAAGCAGGGGCGTAGCCAAGGGGGGGGGGGGGGGGTTGGGGGGGTTCAAACCCCCCGAAATTTTTCAATTTTGCTTGCGTATATATACACGCACACATACAAACGCACGCACGAACATACATAAAGCATGGTTGAACCCCCCCCCCCCCCCCCGAAAAAAATTTCTGGCTACGCCCCTGGTCGAAAGTCACGAGCTTTTCACCTTAGCCGGCGAGGCGTGTCCTACTTAAGTGACTACTGCGTACGCGCTGGAAACATCGTACTATATCTGCATCTTAAATTACCGTCTTTAAGCCAACAAAAACCATTATATATGGCACGTCTAAGTGTTCTGTACACAGACATCTTTTTTTTTTTCACGTTCCCACGCGCGGAAGCATGCTGCACACTCAATGTCAATGGAAATGTTATTATGAAGTAGACTAAAGCGCATCTCAAAACATCTTGCACCTTCAGCAGGGCAGACACAATGTGCGATCAGCAAGCAATGACCCTTGATAATTTTATTGGAGCTTTCACAGCAACGCGCATAACGGTGTCAACTCGTTAACTGACAGTTTTAGCTGGGCGTCCGCGACAACCCCGTGGACACAGGCTGCTGTTGGAAATGACTGGCAGCCTACTTCCGCAGAGCTGCTGCAGACACCCAGCTAAAGCTGTATAATTAGTACCTACGAAAGCAGCACACTCACCGTTAACAGGCGCACGTTGTCCGTGTCCGCAGCTCCATAAATATTCCACCCTCCAAGCGTCATTTCGAGCACAGAGTCTGGCGTCACCGCCACCGAAGATGCGCATGTTCGCTCGAACAGAAAACTACAAGACAGGCAACTGACGCAACCAATGCAACGCATTACAAAATACCAAGGAGACTGAGAGAGGAGGCGGGAGGAGGCGCCGTGCCAGCCCGACTCCGTCGGCGAGCCAAACAACGGCGCCGAACGGCAAACGCGCAATATGTACGGCGTATACGACGGCACCTCCATCACGGAAGCGAATCGAAACGCGCTTCACGACCGTTCAGTGACTCCTTCAGAAATGCTAACTCTCTTTTTCTGCTTCTACCTTCCAAAAGGTGTCAAATGGATCAGGGGCGTAGCCAGAAATTTTTTTCGGGGGGGTTTCAACCATATACTTTATGTATGTTCGTGCGTGCGTTTGTATGTGTGCGTGTATATATACGCAAGCAAAACTGAAAAATTTCGGGGGGGGGGTTGAAACCCCCCCCCCCCTTGGCTACACCCCTGAAATGGATACCCGAAGAGAGTCACGGTGCCGTGACCCTCTTTTGACTCTTTTTTTTTTCTTAAAGTGTACTCTGTACTCCATCGTTCAGGTTTCCCCTCAGCTCCGCTGTTCCTTGGTCTTTACGACGTTAAGTCAGTTAAAGCCACGCATAATTTTAAATTTTAGGATAAAGGGTTGCAACGCGGGTTTGTTGATGAATCATCTGAACAGCTTTGATGCTGCGCGAAACGACATACGGACACGAGAAGGCACATAAGGACATTACACAGCGCTTTGTGGTGTTCGTTCTTATGTGCCTTCTAGTGTCCGTGTGCCGTTTCGCGCTACATCAAAGCTGTTTAGGATTAAGGCCATTCGTGATGATAAGATTTCTGTTGATTAAGTAACGCGGGGTTACGAATGGCCAACTGCTTTACAGCTTCGATGTAAAAGTACATAGTTACTAGTGGTATAGGATAGATATCGGATCATAAATTGAAGGGGCCCTGTAACACCCACCCCGCTAAAAACAAAAGCGAGAACGACGTATTCACAAAACTAAACAGCCGTTGTCAAACTGGCTTGCAGTGAATCTCTAAGCTTTGCGTTGCGGTAGGTTGTGCGAACAGAAACTATCATCATCATGAATAAGCGAGCGCTCGATATCTTCGTCCTCTTTTGCCTCTCTTCCAAAACACGTGCGCCGATTTCTCCGGCGCGAAATGGAATAACTCTGATGAGTGAGAGAACGAGTACACAGAGAGAGAAGAGAGAAAAAAAGAGAGAGAAACAGAGACAGAAAGATATAAAGAAAGAGAAAACCTTGGCGAAAAAAAATTCATGAGGCGGCGGGATTCGAACTCGAGTACCCACGATCCAAGGCGAGCGCCTTACCCACTCGGCTATCCAGGCACGATGACAGAACATTGCATAGCCTTTTAGCCTTGTATAGTATAGGTGCAAGGTGACGGGAATGGGAAGTGCGGGTGAGGAGGGAAATAACGCGGGAGAGTAAAGCATAGCAACGAAAGAGTGATAGAGAGAAAGGGAAGAAAGACAGAAAGAGAGAGAGAAAGAAATAAAGAGAGATGTAGAGAGAAAGAAGGGCAAGAAATAAAACTATATAAAGAGCGAGAAAGACAAACAAATACATAGATAAAGAAAGAAATCGAGATCAACAGACAAAAAGATATAAAAAGAGAGATGGGAAAAAAGCAAAGAAACGGAGAAAGAGAAAAACAAAAATTTACAAAGAAAGCCGCCCAGCTTCGCACTTACTTCAGGCTTGGCACCACAAGTGCGAAGCTCCATGACCTTGTGCACTTTCTGTTCTTTTTTCTTCGAACGCGCGGCTTTCAGTGTGATCTCGAGCGCGCGAGAGGGCACGTGGCGGCACCCCGCGGCGGCCGCGGCAACTATGTAGCGCACGATGCTTAAATAAGCCAATGGCCGTGGACTTCGGGTTTATGGCATCATTTGTCGTGAGAAGGACGGTTCCTAGCCGACTTTGAGAGTTAATTGTAAATTCCAGGCCGTGTGCTGCGCATGTTTAACTTGCGTGTTCTGAGGAGCCTCGACTACCGATCGGCGTTTTCTGACCATGCTGAAAAAGTGTGGCAGGACTCCTTTAAGCAAAGATAAGGGCCAGTAAACTGTCGGGATAATTAATGAAAATTAAGGGTCATAGGTTCCAGTCGAAACTACAGAAATTAATAGATTAGTTCACCCTAAGTGAACATAGGTAGTGGACGTTCGACGTAGTTATCAAGTGTAGGGCTGCGTAGCGCACGAGTAATAGTTGATATTACACGTGTAACAGTTAATTATAGCCACCCATTTACACTGTCCAAAGCCCATAGCTTGGCTCCCAGTAGAGTTCGGAGGACGACATTCGGGGTGTTGGTACATGAACAGTTCACTCATCAGTTGACTTATAACTACACGCTAGTACATCATGTCAGCAGTGGGCGAGAGAATGGCTGGCGTCATTACGTAGTGTGCTCCGCGCCTCCCTGTCGCACAGGGGCGCTCGGGTCGTGCGCGTACACCCAGTGCTCTCGCACCGTTTGGTTGGATCCGCGATGACGTCGGTGCCAGGTGGCATGTCACGTGCACTGTGCGCGGAGGATCAATCGACGGCAGGTCTCACACGAGGGGTGATAATATCGCATGCGTCCTCGGTGCGACGGAGATAGCCGGCTCGCTTCATGTCTGCATCGCCGCGTTCGTCGCCAGCACTCCCGTACTTTTACTTGCAGGTAAAACATATACGATGCGCGGGGCGATGTTATCAATTTGGATTTATACGGAACATGTCAGCGACGGCAGAAACCCATGGAGAGTGTCCACGTAATTTCTATAGCAATAATAAAGCCGCTTTCACAAGGTCACTGGGTAGTTTATTGCTGCATATGAGCATGATTATTTCTCCGTCATACAATGAAAGTTATGAAGTACACAGTGATCCTACCGAGTACTTCTGATTTGGAGCAGCAAGATTTTCATTTTCGGAGCGCTTTGGAGCAGCAAAAATATTCATCTTGGAGCACTTTGGAGCAGGTAATTTTCCATCTTGGAGCACTCTGGAGCAGCTAATTTCACATCCTGGAGTACACTGGAGAAACAAGTTGCATTTACGTTCAAGCACCTGAATAATTATGGGACTTTTATGAAGAGAAATGTTTGGATTCATTGCAAATTCATGGAGAAAATCATCTCGGGAGCACTCCATATTTCACTCGATAATGTGAAAATAAGGGTGTCATGCACTTGAGTTTTCTCAAATAACCTCTTCAGCGATCTTCAGCGAAACAGAATACTAGATAATGAAAATTGTTATTTATGAAATAACGCTCTAAGTACATCTATATGGTAAGCAGCAAAAGTGGTAGACAAATACTGCGACTAAAACAGTGCCTCAATGCTAGAGTCACACTGTCCCCAATGCATTTCCCTAAGACGACCCAAAGGCGAAGGCCAGGTTCTTTTTCTTCTCGATCAATTGTATTGCTAGGCGCAACGTGACATCACTTAGCCAGAAAGCCAAGTTCTTTCGACACACCTTTCTCTATCTCTCTATGGCCTCTGTAGCAAAAGCATTCTCGCAGTGCTTCCAGACTATATGGCTTGCGCATGCGCCCGGTTGCCTGGAAAATGACGATCTGCTTTAGGTTCTACCGTCGCCATCTTGCGAGTAGTTTCTTCTTGAGCCACCAGAAGACTCCACTAAGTCACGTTTGGTAAGGTCCCTCATAATTTTTAAGGTAGCGACATCTGCCGCGCGCGCCACCTAGAAAGTTCCTGTAGCAGACGACGCCCAGGTTAAAGCACGGCATTCAGCTGGTGGAAAAATATCTGCACATGCTAGGAAATAAAAGCTACTGATGCCTGACTGTAATGAAGGCCGAAATAAGTCCCCAAAATGCTAAAGCTGTGCCTTTATTTCAAATAAACATTGAAAAAGAGAGCGGAAAAAATGTTTCATCGCCTACATTTGGCATGTTTACATCTCGTTTATTCGCGCTCGTATTACATTGCATTTGGAAACGACTTTCTCAACATGTTGTAAAACGAAGTTAACAACGCGCGCAGAGATAGAAAAGTCTAACAGTAGAACTCACTGCCGAAATTTATGAACTTTTATCGCTATAACAATAATAATAATTGCTGGGGTTTTACGTGCCAAAACCACGATATGAGTAAGAGGCACGCCGTAGTGGACTGCTCCTGTAATTTCGCGACTACCTGGGATTCTATTACGTGCACTGAATACGCGCCGTACACGAGCCTCTAGCATTTTCGCCTCCATCGAAAATGCGACCGCCGAGGCCGGGATCGAACCGCGTCTTTCCGGTCAGCAGCCGAGCACCGTAACCGCAGTAACTGTCATACCACGGCGGCGGACAAATTTTGATCGCGTGCAACACAATGCGGATATCTGTCGGAGAGTTAGTGCGCTTCCCTCGCTTTATTTACTTGCATGCTAGGTTCGTACTGCATGACCTACGTCAGCGGGTTCATAAAGCACTAGAATGAATAATCTCGACAAATGTGGGCCATCAAAACCAGCGCGCACGAATAAAATGCTATTGCAGCTCGGCACATGCACGCGTATGCTTTTTCTTGCGCCTTTGTGTCGCGTTACTTACCTCGCATAGTCGTGCAGTGGCCGACGGTTCGAAGTCTTTCCGTCCAATTCTGTGCAACCACACTTTTCTTCTGGTTAGGTTCTGTTTGCCCCGCGGGATGCAAAATAACTTCTTGCCGTCTTCCGTCCGGTTTCGGCACCCAAACGCGCAGCAACAAGGCATATCGGACTTTCCAGAACGAAATCACCGCACAACGTGCATAGCGGAACAGGCGAAGCGAGCGCTCTCCTCCCGGGGCGCGGGAACCTTCATGGCGGGGCAAGGTCACGTGTCACAGATCAGCCTATCGCGGGCGCCGTCGGCTTCATGAAAGCTTTTCGATACTTTTGAATTTATTGAGGGACTTTAACGTTTGGAAAAAAGGAAGGCAAATGCTCTATTCACTGTCGCCGCAGGCGGTGGCGAAGAGCCTGCACCTGTTGCAACTAATCTCTCCTTTTCAGGGGTGCAGCTGTTGCCATAAGCTCCTTTGGGATGTTGCAAATGTGCCTGACCTCCCCCCCCCCCGCGACTTCCCCCCCATTCCCCAAGAAAAAAAGATGCACCGCCCAGAGAGCCTTTGTACTCCCCTGCAAGTGTCCAGAAAAGAGGCGCCCCCTCTCTCTCGTGGAAAGGTAGAACTATTTACAATAGAGCGGTTAGACGCTGAGCCACGCTGCCGATAGGGTTGCTGGAAGTAGTGATTCGGCTTCTGAACCAACTTCAAGCATGTGCCGTCAAGCATGTGCCGCTTGACCTCATACATATGTCCCTACATTCAGAAGCTCCCCAGAAAGGCTTTGTTGAAAAGGTCCATAGGAGGGACACGTTTGAGCGCTTCTATGTGTTCTTTGAACGTCTCATTTTCTGCCGGCGATAATGAGACAGTAAATAGAGAGTTTTAGCAAGTTACGGAAATACGGTACGCAAATGTGTACCGTATTTCCGTAACAGTAAGGCAGTACGGTAGCGTTCCTCCTTTCCCACTGGTTGTGCTTTTGCCGCTCCCCGTTCCAGTGACAATGCGTACCCCAAGCGACAGGTGTCTGGTTAACAATGCGTAGGCTGACGGGCAACAATGAGGCGTGACAACCCCACAGCAATTTTTGAAAAAAGCTTTTGTGGTGTTGGGGTGCCTTCACCGGCAAAAGGTTGACGACCTGGAAAGGAGGACCGGTACCGTCATACGGTGGCGCATTTGCGTACCGTATTTCAGTATCTAGCCAAAACTCTCAAATAGAGCTACGTAGAGCGCTCTGGTCAATGAGGGTTGCCTATAAAATAAGATACCACATGATCTGCATGTGCAAACAGATTATTTGCTAAACTTAAGTTTTTGTAGCATTTATTAGTTCATAGAGCGAAAAACAGATAGAAATGAAGGGAATAACGACAAAAATACAGTGACAGAAAAAGAAGAGGGAGAAAGAAACAAGACACGAAAAAGGAGACAGAATAAACAGCGAGCAAGACAGTAAGAGGAAAACAGAGGGAAGCAGAGAAAGAAGCAGAAAGAGATAGAAAGAAAGAGGAAGCAATAGAGAGATAGAAAGAAAGAGGAATATAGAGCATGAAAGAGAAAGAGAGAGAAAAAGAAACCGATACATAAAAGAGAGAAAGAGAAAGAAAGAAATTAAGGAAAACGAGGAAGGCCACCGCTCTTCCTTCAGGCTTGGCATAGCGCGAAGCAGCCATAGTTTCTTTTTTTATTGCGATAGCAAGTACATGGGCGCACTCGACGGGTTTTTGGCGTCGCCATTGCAGTCATCTTCAGCGCATAGTCCCGATTGATAACATCCACCCACGCATCGTATGTTCTAGCCGCGAGTAAAAGCTCTGGCGACGAACGCTGCTGAAGCAGAGATGAAACGACGCGGCCGTCTCCGTCGCACGGAGGGTGCATGCGATAACATCAGCCCGCGCGCGAGGCCTGCCGTCGATTGCTCATCAAGCAGAGGAAACGCGCCGCCCGTCTCTCGTGAGGAGCATGAGGGGACGGGAGGGGATAAGATGGGATGGGGGGGGGGGGGGCTGCGTCGCTCGGAGGGCGCGGGTGTGGCTTGCACGCGCTATATCGACAGGCATCAGGATACGGGTCGTAAACTCGCTGTAATCACCGGTTACTTCGCGTTTAGAGAACTGATAGCATGAATGCAAAAGAGTTAGCTACTAGCCTTACTTTGTATAACAATACAATTTGTTGCTATCGCATTCACTGCTTCGCCTTTGAACGAAACATTTTTTTTAACCGTCAGCTAGTGACCCTGGAAAGCGAGGGGCGGACGTGTAACAAAGCGTAGCCGCTTCACAATGGACCTTCCGACACCAGGGCCGTCAGCGACGCGCCCGACAGCTGCACATACTAAAACAAAATTGCGGCTTAATGAGATGACATTAAAAAAACAGCCAAATATTCGAATTGGCCGGGGCACTAACACTCACGAGTTTGAAATGGCAGGACCTGGGGTATTTACCGCAAGAGCTATTACAAACCCGCATGTGCTGGTGGAAGAAAATTACGAAAAAGCTCTTCTGGATGAAGATACATAGATAAGCACCATTCACGTGCTCTTCCATGGACGTGAAGCACGGAAAATTCGATATCTATGGCTAGTTTTCGCAGATTTCATTCCGCGATGTCCATAAAGAAGTGACAGACATTTCAGCGGCACGCGGGTGTAGTTATTACTGAACATTGCTTTAATTACGTGCAGCGTTTCTGAAACATGCGACGTCCGCCGATGAATCGCCGAAACACTTCCTCGCTACCGAATGGTCTAGGCGTCCCGAGCGTCTGCGGAGGATGCGTTTTGCTGTCGAGCCGACTTGCACTACGGAAGCTGCGTCGGCACCGAGCATGGCGTGAGGGCTTACTCGGGACCACGCTCGGGACGCACGCGCGAGCGCTGTTTATTCAGCGGAATAATTCTTGGTGTGTGTTTGTGACTATTGGCGGCTCCAAGATCAAGCTGCACATGTTTTGACGAGCCGGCGGTGCGATTGCCAGTGATAGACGGCCCCCAGCCCAAGACCCTGGCGCAGTTTGGCGCAAAATTCAAGTTGATTTTATCAGGATGGCGCAGTAAAACCAATTTGGCGCACTGTGGCGCAGGAGTGGAATCACTGAGTACATGTGAATTTTATGAATATTCAATAGAACCAGTGTGTTCTATGTGAAGCTTGGATAAAGGATATGCTGAAGTAATAATTTTCCTTGCACACGGCACTGTAGTGTGGAAATTTATAAATGCCACTGTGAGGGCAAGGGTGGATGAACAGGCATATTACTCGATTCTTTAGTCACCGGCACGATGGCTGACATACGAAATGACTAAAAGTGTTGTCAGGCTGCTAACCAAAGAGGCTCTAAGACACTTATTATAGTTTTCCTATTTCTAAAGCCATTACAACAAAATTCTGAATACGTATAAAAATTACTTAGCTTGTTGACACGTACAAGCTAACTTTTAGCATGACATTAGCTGGTCTGACAGTCCGATACTTCGACGGCTACATATTGTCTTGATCAGGACAACTATTCGGCTATCTGTTCAAAAGTTTTTTTTTTTTTTTTTTAGGCGTGAAGTAACTGTTTCGTGGGATATATTACGATACACCTAATGTTTCCAGCACAACACGAGGCCTCCACAATCGCCTGTGCACGATCGTGCACCTTCCCAACCACATCTCAAGTGCAATTGTTTTTTTGTACTTTGTGTGGCAAAATAAATCAAACTTCAAACATGTTTTAACACGAGTACCGTCGAAGCTGATCGACTGTCACCGCACGCAGCACACTGCACGCCTGCGTTTCGCTCAAACAACTGCACAGAACGCCGTGAGTTGTTTGAGCGAAGAACGCTTCGAACTGTATAGAAGTTTGTTTCCTTCACTTGTTCTTTTTGTCATAGCTTTATTCAGTCCCGGTATGTTTTATATGTTTGCAGTGGTTTGGGGTAAAAGTGTGTGTTTTTCTTTTTGTGTGTAATTAAAATAGTTGTGTGTAACGCTCTCGTCTCGTCCGTTCCTTTTGGCCGATTGCTGCTGGAAGGCATCGCTAGCCATTGCCATGTTAGCGGCTTGGGTAGAAAAGAATATCATTATTGTGACGTTTTGTCTGCGGCATTTAAAAAAAATAATACCGACAGCAATCGATTTTTGGACATGCCCTTCTGGCAATTTTTAGCGGAATAGATCTGCGCTCGCACTTTCAGACAATGTCGAAAGGTCTCGAAGTTGCGTTCACGGTCGACACCGTAGTTGCTTAAAAATGCGATAAACAGTATTGGGCGCGAGGCCCACCACTGCAGACGCGGGCGCTGTAATCGCTGTGACGTGCAGGGTTGGATCACGTGACCTCGCCTCGCTCTGGCGAAGGGAAGCGGACGGTTGAATTCGTTGTTTTTAACCGCGATTTGGCGGAGTTTTAGCTTTTGAACAGCGTTGTTTTGCTCTCACTTGTGTGTGGACCCCCAGATACTACACAGTCCGGTAAAGTGCAGTAAAAATTATCGGCGGCCTGGTACTTTTCTGCTCCGTGCCACAGTGCACTACGTACGCGAAGGGGCCAGGCGTGAGCTTTCACTTTTACCGCTACTCTGTTTTTCACGAGCATGAAGCCGCTGTCACTTGTCTTTTTCGTTATTTCAAGTCTATGGGGTTAAAATGTACACCGACCACGAATATTCATAAAAGCAAGACGCTCCGTCTCCCGTACGGGAGCCTTGTTCACAGTTCAAAATGAAGTGCAAACAGTTCGGTTATGCGTCTTAAAATATGACGTAGGCAAAGTGCGGACACGCGTGGAAAGTTGCCGTCATGACGATTAAGCGTGTGCGCAGCTGTCTAGATTGTCAGAGATTCAAGATAAAGCCGAGAAGTCGTTTCTTTTCTTTTCCCGTTATATTTGCCTTATCCCGGTCTATTTCGTGGCAGTTGCTTCTACGTGTTCGGCCAGCGCGTTCGATGAAAGATTTCTTACGTCATACATGTGCTGTTTGAGTCTTTGCTGAAAGTTGTCTGTCTCGCCGATGTAACCCACCACAGTTTGCGCCCCCCCCCCCCCCCCCCCCGCCCACGTCTTTATTTTAATTGTCCTCGTATCTTTTCCCGACCACGCGGGTTCCCGTCAGACTCTCGACTTCAGCCCATGGGTTTCCTTGCTTATAGATTATTTCTGTAAAATGAGCCCATAGCCACTGTCACTTGTTCTTCTCTACGTTGTTTTACGCTTAAGGCGAAAACATGGACCGCTTCAAACACTGATTCACCTTCTAACAGTAGCCGCGAAGTGCCATACTACTTATCAATGAAGCTTTATAAATGCTGGACGCTGGTATTTTCACTGCAACATAAAATTGCCATTTAGACCACGGTAAGCTACGCCTTGCGGCATGGCCATTGAAGTGCGCAAGTAATATGGCTGGCCGGCACACGGTGCATTTGCTATCGCAATAAAGCCCGATCGGCACCGTATTTTTCGATCGCGATTGGCCCCTTTGTGCAAGCTGGATAACGGAGTCAATCGTCGAAAATTTTCATCCCGATGTGGCTCGGTGGCGATCGAAAATGCACCGTACGCGTGCCAACATTAGAAAATTCGCGCAATGAGAGGCAACAGATAGATATTAAAATCGTGCCGCAGACAAACTCACGTAGAATGTTGTCTAGCTACAACACTGAACGAGGCGCGCGCGTACATATGGCTCTCGTGCGTTTGTCTCCAATCGTATGAGAAAAGTTGCGGCTGCGTGAATCTCTAAGCATACTGGATTGCTTCCCACAAAGCGGAGAAACCGCTGTCGTCCGTCAGGGCTATGTGTACTAAACAGGAATGTAAATTTGCCCATGCTTGTCGCGTCAACCGCGGCCCGTTTTTAAATGCAAACTTACAATGAATGAAGTTGCACGGTTGCCCGCATTTCTTGCAGCAAAAATATCTTTCTTTGTCGCAAGCACGCGCTAAAGACCATTCGACGTAACGTTGCCTTTTACGAAATCAGCGTGCGCTGCCCTCGTGGTTTCCATATTGGTGGCCATAGCAGACGACGTCGGCTGTCAGGACGCTGTCTAAAGCATTATGAAGAAACAGCGCTCACTAGACGACGACGAAGTAAAAGAAGGCACAGGACAGGCACTGCCTGTCCTGTGCCTTCTTTTACTTCCTCGTCGTCTAGTGAGCGCTGTTTCAACAAAGCTGGAAATGCGACTGCTCTGAAATTTGCCTTCCTCCGTGCCCTTCGCACGAGCTTATTGTTGTGTTTCGGTTTCGGTTCTGTATTGCACTGTACGAATGCCATGGGTTGGTGTTGAAAAACTTTAGTTTTGAGAAGGCCAAGAAGGTGAAAAAAATATTTAAAAAATGAAAAAGCAGCGTTGTGGGCGGCCTTCAGGCTGCCGGTTGTGGGCGCCGCTCTGGCGTTCCTGTTTTACCCAGGCGACGTGTAAATAAAAGAGTGTGTGGAGAGTGTGTGGAGTGCGGACGTTTCTCTGCAAAGGTCTTCGCCTGCTGCGGCGCCGGGACTACCAGCACGCAACACAGCACTCATGTTTCCCGACGTATTGCCAGATGGCGTCCATATGTCACACAGCGCCTCTTCTATCGTCTTTACACGACATTTGCAGCGAAGCACGCAGATACGCAGCCAATTTTTTTTTTCTGAGCAGTTATTTAACATTTCGTGCAGTCAGTGACGAAGTCGCAGCAGTAGTTTACCGTCTTCCTCAAAGTGAGGTACAACAATAATAATAAACAAGCAGACGCGAAAGCGGCTGCGGGCGGAGCGGGAGAGGGCTGGCGGAGCAATCCAACCTTGCACGTCACACGGATGCCTCCGCATGGTGGCGCCACGGTATGTCCTCGCGCCCAATGCTAACATATTTGTGGCGCAAAAATCACATTTAAAGAAAATGTCTATTTTAGGTCTGGCAGACCAACACGTCTGTACCCGTTTCGAGACGTTTTTTAGAGGATTTGTGCTTTGTGGGAAGGGGCACTGAGATTCTCGAAACTGGCGGTGAAATTCCACACAAGACAAAGTAGTTTCGTACTCTGTTTATTAGCATATATTTCCGCTTTTCCAACAGCATGAACGAGTAGCTTTGCCAGCATCAGTCTAAAATTGCCTTTCATACTTTTTCACCCACGCACACAAACACGCACACGCACACACACCACATGTCACTGCCAATGTAACCTCCAATCCATATAGCCATCAAGCAGCACTGTTTCAAGCAGAGGAAGGGAAGAACTACAAAGGACATGAGAATTTTGAAGTATGCTCGTTAACGCCTTGTTCTAGCAAAATGTTGACGCCTCTAAGTTAAGCAATGAGCAGTTCAATCAACAGAGCTCATATGGACAACACCAAGTATTAGAGCGCAGCACAAACTAGTCAAAATGTTCTAGCAATGTTAATGGAAGTGTTGCTCAGTTTACAAATGACCTCACCAAATGTATTACAGCCTGAACAACCTCTGCAGCAATTAGCTGTGGTAAGCAATTTTACTTTAGCCACTGGGCACTTTTCATACAATGCTGCCTAAGCTTGAGGCCTGGCTGCAACATCCGCAACTGAGGGCTTCAGCTTCTAACAGCTTTAAATGTGGTGTAGATTGTGTTACATCACGTTTTGCTATCAAAAAAAAAGAAAAGGCAGAAGTTTAGGGGAAGGTGGAAGCTTGAAGAGATGAAAAATTCGCGAACACGGGGTGTTGCTGGAGCCGACGTTTCGAGAAGCGGACTTTTCTCCAAGGCTGCAACCTTGAATAAGAAAAGTCCACTTTTCGAAACGTAACAGCAGAGCAGACAAAATGAGCACTTTTAGTGCAATGCTCATGTATACGCCCCCTTTTGAACATGTATATTTCTGTGCATTTAAAACCTATTTAGCTACTATTGACTGAAAATGTTGCGCCCCTCCCATCTCCCCGCCCCTTGTCCCCTGTTAGCTTCTCTGAACAGACTCCACTCAAAACGATGCCCAAAAGGCATGTAGAAACGGTATATGCTTAGACATGGCAAACCACATAGCAGCAGGACATTGGGCATGCCCTGCGACACCTAACCGTAGAAAGACCAACACAGAACATGCACACAGGCCAAGTGGCATGACCAAAATGTGATTCTTGCTGTCCACTGTTCTCAATGTCGTTCATGAATGGGGAAAACCACCAGGACAAATAGAGATGGCAGAGCTGGGCTTCCAAAGAGTGCATCGTTTCGTGCTAACATGGAAGCACCTGCATTTTTGGCAATGCAATCCCTTTTGCACCTTAAACAAAGACTGCTGAAACGACCTGCCTACATGATACTGGCTAATGGAGTAGTTTGCTGACTGGACAAGTAAAGCACCAGGATCAGATAAGTTATGTTCACTGCTATGCTTATGCAGATGTCACAGCAGTTAGCATAGCGTTTCCAGCAACCATAAGGTACAACTAAATTCTGCAAGACTGTTCAGCCCATCAAAAAGGTATTGTGCAAAGGTTAAATGCAATGCCACAAAAAAAAAAACAATCTACAAAATGAAAACGTGGTCAGAAATAATGCAGTATAAGGTACAGGGCTGTGTTCTGACAACCTGCACTGAAATATGAGCAGAACGGCCCTTTCAGGTTTCTAACGTATTAAAATGCAGCAGCATCAATGAAAGTTCCGGTGGCAAACTTTACACTCAAAACACGGCTAATATGGTGGTTGACAGCTAGCATCTTTCAGCAAAAGGTAAGGAAGTGTACTGACAGCTGTATACTTTAGCAATCAAAAGCAGTGTCTGATAAGTATTGTTATTCTCAATTCCCACCGTGTGCAATACACATGCAACAGCCCTGTGTCACATGGTACCCAAGCGTTCTGCCCATATAAGGAAGTTCTAGCTAAGACTTTGCAATTTTCGAAAACAGCAACTATGGCACATCGTATTTTTTATGCCGATGTGTTCCAGTGCATTTCATATCTAGCTGCTGACCACTTCTCCGAGTGGAATAAATAAGTGTAGTCGGATACAACTTTAGAAGGCAGCGGCATTTCCTTACTCAAAGGCGAATGAACACAAGCGTGCACCAATGGGCGCGCACTCGGGACTGACGTCATGAGCGGGACGGCCGGCGGCTCCGCCTTCGGAGAACATCGGCGCGTGCACGAGTGGGACTATTTCTTTAGTCGCGAAGGCGATCGGCTGCCGCACTTCGGTCGTCTTGGCAGGGCCTCTCCTGTCTTCTTCAGTTGTATCCGACTATAGGTTTATGAACTTTTGCAACTACAGAGGGTATGTTGCAATGGGAAGATTAAAGCCAGGACACAGTGCATACCAACTGACTGAAAATACTTTCCTGGCACAAGTTTTGAGAAATGCAAAATACATTGGTGCTCCAGCCACAATATTCACTCAGTGAGATAAAGCAAAGGTCAGAGAAACATTTATCGGAACTGCAATGCATTCTGCTCCACAACTAGAGTACAGTGCATTCCTCTGCTCACATGATGAGGCTTCTCGTTGCAATGCGTGCCCCCCACCGTGTGTTTGCACGAAAATGTCTCTCGTATTCTGTTTACAAACACTTCAAAGCTGAACTACGCAGAGCATGCAGGTTTGTACATTTTCACCCAGCCTGAAAAAAATTTCTGGCTAAAGATTTCACTCACGAACACGCAACTTTCTCGGGCACTTCATGTGTTGTGCACACTGAGATAGAATCTCAGTCGACTGTATCCTTCCTATGCATCCAAATTTCTTAATCTAATCACACTTCCCATTCTACTTAGGCTGCCGGTTATCTAATCTATACTCTGCCTTGCATGCACCTCCCTTTCATCTAGAAAGTATTAGCTGCGACCTTTAGCTCTCTCCAATCCAAACTATGGCGATTCTGTCTCTACCATAATTATTGCTTTAACCCACGAAGCCTAAGCACAATTACACATCAACTTCTTCATACTTTATGGTCATTATTAGAGGAAAACATTGCGAAAAATCATAAATGCAACTACCCACAGGGAAAGCATCCAGCAGCCTATCAGAAATGCTATTATAGCCACACCATTAAGTTTTCAGCAGTGTATCTAGAATGTTAGGTCTTGTGGCATTAAAATGAACTGTCTTTCCATGGCTAAATTAAAATGCTGCTCCAGAATTTTTCAGTGTGCAAAAAGTGTATCAGACAGAACTTCTGATGCTGAACCGTTTCCCTTTTATATATTTCTGACTACAACACACTTTTAAAGCAAACATCAACCCAGCTTGCTTACTGGCTACAGTAGTTCGCACTTACAGTGCTCCCAGTTGCCAGCTGTGAACAGTGATGCAAGTAACTACATTAATAGGTTGATTCATATGAATAAAATAATTTTCAACAGTCTCATTGCTCGATGCGCCTAAGAGAATAATTTTAATACCTCAAGAAAAACATTTAAGAACATTTTCTAGAAAATTCATTAGTAGGTGGTTCTCTTTAACAAATAAAACACCGATGACCCTCTACAATGGCTGACTGCACAAAATTAATAATACGTCTTTGCAGAGCAGCAGTAACACCGAATTACGCTTTCCAGCATAGCAAGGTGCCCAAAGCATGGCGCTGCTATAAAGCAACAGTTGTGTTAATCTCAAGCAATTGTGCGCACTCCAAAGGCAAATTGCAAGAAGCAAACTGCAAAGGCAGTTTAACACACCCACCAGTTACATTTTGCCCCAGGGTTTGTGCTCGAGGTACAGCAGGAAAGTTAGCCAATTAATTAAATGAGATCTACAGAGGAGTATTCCAATTATGCACGCATCCTGCAATGAACAGGGGCAGCGACAGACCGAAAAATAAAAAAAAACACCCTAGAAAAGCACACTGTGTAGAACTTTTATGCAAAGAGCTTACATTATAAACAAATTGATGTGACAAAAGCAAAAAGAACAGGCATGAGGTAAAAAAAAAAAAGCTCTGGATATGAGGGCACAAAACCTGTGGGCTTCCGGCACTTGAACAACAACAACAACAAGTAACAAAACAGTATGGGGAGTAAAAAATAAAGGAAGCTTGGGAATGCTGCATCAGTGGTCCCAGGCCAGTGTCACCACTTTACACAAAGCGGGAATAAAGCGCTGCGACTGTGTGCTGGGACATGGCTTTGCTTGGGAGGACCTCTACTTCTTGTTCGATGAGCCCTGCACACAGCAGAAAAAACGGAATATTAAGTGCTGGATCCCAAGTGTTATTCTCCAGACAGGTGGTTTACTGGGCGAGATGGGATTGCATATTGAAGAAGGCACCTTGAAATAACCAAGACAAAAGAAAAGGTCCACGCAGTCACAGTACAAACTAAAAGCTGAGGATTTTACTGAAACAACACACATGCTAAGAAACACACATCACTTAATCATGTCTATTATGCCTAATTTTATTTTTATCCTTGTGTTTCCATATGCGTGTTGTTTCAGTAAAATCTGCACTTGATAGTTTTCACTGTGCCTGTGTGGTTCTTTTCTTTTGTCTTTGTTATTTTGCATTGCCTCTCCTTCAAGAAGACCGATTTCCCCCGTGGAATACAATCTGTTTATTGTGAGAAAGCTCCTGTCACGGTACCAAGCTTGCTGTCTGTACACATTGCAGGAAGGAATGCTGTCTGCCTTCCACGCTTCCAGTAAACAGGGGTGAGAAAGCTGAAATTGAATTGGGAGCACTTTTTGGAGCAGAAGAACCTTGATTTGGAGCAGTTCGCGGCATTTAATGTCATCTTAGGAGCTTGAAAAAAAATTTGTAGCAACTTGGGGGAACAAGTACATGTTTTAATCGGCTTAGAATACACATAACACTGAAATGCCATGCCATAACACTAATGCCATGTGGCGCTGTGGGTATGGCATAAATAAATAAATAAATAAATAAATAAATAAATAAATAAATAAATAAATAAATAAATAAATAAACAAACAAACAAACAAACAAACAAACAAACAGCCTTTGGAGACAGTTTTTTTTAAAGGACCCCTGACACCAAAATTGAAACCTCAAGATGTCTGTGTTTTTTTATTGTCCTGTATACAAGTGCACTTCTGACCGATTATTATTAGCGCCGGACGTTGCCTTTAAGATACTTTGGTTTGGTTTAAAAGTAAGCGTAAATGCTCATCTGAGTTGGCAGCACCTCACGACATCGCCACTGGTATGACGTAGACAGAGGCCCCGCGTGATGTTCCACAAGTAAAACGAGTATTGTCGACATCAGAGAAGACTTGCGGGACATGCACAATACTACGACTGGCACCTGGCGAGGACTATTGTTTGTCACCCCTCTCACTCTGTTGTCAGGCTGCTTCGGCCAGGAATGCCTTCTTTGTGTGGAGGGGCACCTGCTTAACAATACCAAAGCACCTGCATCATTTCATTCTTTATCGCGCGCGGGGCCCAAATTTAAAAACTACACTTTCAACGACACCAAAGCTTGAGTGCACGTACTTTAGGCGCTCCCCATTGTGGGACGCGTTGATGTTCCACAAGTAACAACGAGTATTGTCGACATCAGAGAAGACTTGCGGGACATGCACAATACTACGACTGGCACCTGGCGAGGACTATTGTTTGTCACCCCTCTCACTCTGTTGTCAGGCTGCTTCGGCCAGGAATGCCTTCTTTGTGTGGAGGGGCACCTGCTTAACAATACCAAAGCACCTGCATCATTTCATTCTTTATCGCGCGCGGGGCCCAAATTTAAAAACTACACTTTCAACGACACCAAAGCTTGAGTGCACGTGACTTTTAGGCGCTCCCCATTGTGGGACGCTAGTTTCTTATGGTATTTAGGCGGGTGTTTCGAAATGATGCAAAATTGTTCTCAATTAACGAAGCTAGCATTAATTATACAATGCGATAGAGCATTTATAATTCAGTTTCGGGATTACCAAACACAGCTACAAATTACATTAAAAAAGTCGCAAACAAAACTTTCGCTGTCAGGGGTCCTTTAACATATTATCGCCAGGTATGAACTACACTACCTTTTTACACACCACGTGGCCTATCTGGCCCGAGCAACAAACAACTTATGAAATAACTGAAAAAATGTTCTTGAAACTAGGTTTACTTCATAAACGTTTGACAAAGAAAAATGAAAAAGCATCACACTTCTCAAAAATAAAGAAATTGCGATTGCACAAGGATTGTAGTTACATGGCAGAAGGCCTTTGCTTAAGATTTAGCAGATCACTGCTTTCGTTTTATGTAGGTCTGCTTATTTAGCTTTTCAAGCTTCCCTAGAGCTTCCTGTAAGTCAGTGTTACTCTTTGTCAGGAGAACATCACGATAAGCACCTTCAGCTATCTGCTCAGCAGTGTGGTTGGCGTAGCGTCAAGCATACTACATGCTTTTAACAGGCGACAAAAGCATGCTGCATCGTCATTCACTGCCATCTCGTGCGGGACCATCTTCAAGACCTAGAGCAGCATGGGCGCCAAGAAACCTTGCCACACTAACTACCTCGTCAAACGCGTGCGTATGGTAGTGCAAGTGTACTGCACACGTTTATTAGGGGACGACATAAAACGCGCATCGCATCAGTCTGCTGCCGCCTTATCGTGCAAAACCGCTAAAGCATCGTGGTGATGCGTCGCATGCAGGAAGCTAGTTATCGCCGCGTTGGCGCAATGGGGTACTAACTATGGGGCATAGCGGTACGAACACCCCCACGGCAAACGCACTCGAAGGTGACAACGTGCGGCAGCGTTAACACGAAAACCGCAGCGACCGGACAAACATGCTACACACAACAAAGAACCTGCGAGTCAACCCCACTATGCATGCCACTCTGTAGTTTTTGATAAGTAACAGTAGCGCCAGAACACACAGCTTAGCAAGTAGAAGCAACATGCTCGGGGAACGGCAGCACATTTTTGGGGGGTCACACATATTTAAAACAGCCCAGAGGACATTATAGCAGCACAATGGAAGCCTTCATTAGAAAGGTGCACAGAAAGACGCTTGGGTGCGTATATGTGTTCTGCGAGCGTCTCATTTTCTTGGCATCCCTCGTGCTGCTGAGCGCTGTTTGGAAAAATCATGTCAACTCAGCCTTTTTTCCTCACTGAAGCTGACGTGGGCATAAATTCTTGCTTTTGAGGCTGTTTTTTTGAAGCAGTCCGGCGCAATTTTTGTAATTTTTATGCTTTTGGAGCAGCTTCGCACAGAACAATGGAATCTTATTAAAAATGCGCAATATGCACGGCTGTCTCACCCATGAGTACACAACAAAACTATCTCCCGAAATTGATCACTCAAGAATACAATTACGCTTAATATAACAAGCTTTAATATAATTAACATGTCAACTTCACTACATCATTATGTTGAATTTCGACCTAAAATGCAAATTATAGTTGCCTGCCAACTCTTTTTCCACAGAAGCCGCAAAAAAGCTCCTAGTAGTTGTCCACTAAAAGTCCACTATAGGAAATTTCAAAATATGCAATTTTGTTGGACTTGTTGGCTGGTAGCCACTTTTATATCCCGTAATGCCATAATGCCAATGCCCTCTTCACAGCAGCTATATGACACGTGGAAAGAAAAAAATACTGAGGTTGAATGCACTCTGGTGAATGCAAAGCTTTCACATCCATTTCGCCAATATACAGACTGGTATGCATACCTGCTCAGCCTGCAAAAATTTTCACAATATTTACAAGTTTGAGCTCGTCGTTCTATGATCAATGCTGTGTCAAATTTTCAAAACACTGCAGCATGTTTGCAACATCTTGCTGAAAAATGGGGTTAAAAGAAGGAGAGCCTTGGAAGTCCTCCAATGATGAAAGACACCAGAGCAGTACTTGCTCTGTGCAAGTTTGTTCAGGGAAGCTACTAAAGCAAGCAAATGCAGCAAGAACAGAAAGCTAAAGGGTAACTATGATCTTTAAAAAATAGTGTTATTTCTCCACTCATCCAAGGTGAAGGCAAACGATTATTAATAGGGTATCCGACAAATTGTGCGCACTCAGGACAAATCCTGAAACAACAAAACTCTTGAAGTGCTTTTTCAAGCTTTTCCAATAGACATATGCTTGCCAATAGAGTTGGCAGCCATAAGCTGGCAAGTCTATTGGCGGTAGTGAGGTACACTTTTCGACACATGCTATTGCACATGCTACAAAGAATTGTTCCATGCACACTTTGTATTAGTGCTCGATTTGGTGTTTGCGATGTCCCCGTGGTGCACATTACGAGCACAAATAGCCGCAGGGGTGGTAGTACTAAATGCAATGTGCTTTTGCTTGCAGACAAGGTTGGTACGTATTGTCCAAGTGATTTTATAACGGAAAAAAAGGATGCGAAAATTTGTTCCAGGAGAGCACAGAGTTTGCTCTCTCTGATCTAGGGGTCCAAAACAGAAATCCTCGACTGAAGATGCATTTGAGTAAAGAGACGACAACCTCACTTAAATGTGAGAGTCACTGCCTGAAGGACTGAGCTCGAGAGGTTTCCTGGACCACCCAGATGCCATGGATTAGTTGGTTACATCAATACACATTTATGTATCCCTTTTTCAGCAACTCCTACAACAATGTTTGTAACTCAGTTAGCTGAAGTCTGTTTTTTGTTTGCACTAACATGTATCCTTTAGAAGTGAAACAACTCTCCCAAGTTGTAATAAGCTATTATGCCCATTCTGCCACCGCAGCTTGATTTTAAAAAAGAGGTGTTTCCTGTGTGGTGCGACGCCGATGTTATCACATTTACCGAACTGAAACTCCCCTAAGCCTGACAAATGTGCAGCATCAAAAAACCATCACATGCCATTAAAACATAAGAGATCTGATTTCAAATCGCATGAAAGCAAGGAGATCACCTGAATTCAATGTAGGAGCTCAATTCATGGCAGCAGCGCCTTCTGTTTTGCAACATTGTGCGCAGATATGTCTAAGAAATCTAGCAAGAACTAGTATATGGCATCGCAAATGTTTGTGGTTTGCATGCATTGGTTCAACAGAAGTCTTATAAGACTGCTTTTATCACATAACACCTAAATAAATTGACAGAACTGGTAGCCATGTGAAAGTTGCACCCCTTCTTGATCCTTGCATTGTTTCTCTTAAAATTTCTTACTATGAGTTATCAACAAGGCCGACATCTAACCTTGTGAGACTCGAAACACCTAGCCCCTTGAAGACTAATGTTCTCAAACTCTTCTTATTGCTTGAAGTAAATGTTTTTTTAATTAAAAGGCAAAATAGTATGTTGCTAAAGCTCAGCGTCGAAGGTTCCGCAGCTAAAGGCCTGTTAGCATATGCAAGATCACGACAGTCCAACCAAAAATTTCTGAACTGGGTTGAGTAAATTACCAATTCAATTCAGATCTATTGCACTGACTTGTGTTGATATATAGTGAACTTCCAGTGGTTTTTCCTTTTTACATACATACAGTGGAAAGATTTTTGCTGCCCTGACACCAGCTGTGGTGTGAAGAGGCAGCAACTAAAAAAAAAAAAAACTGAAAATACAATGCCAGCAACAAACGTCAAAGCACAGAGCAGAGAAAAAATTTGGACATTAAAGCACATTTATCTGGCCAGGAATCAGCACCATGAAAGCTACTAATAACCAGTCATGTTAAGCAATATCTGACTGTACAAAAATGTCCATTTTTCTTCTCCATCACAGAAAAAGATTCTCACAGAAAAAGCACATTTTCTCATCAGGATAGTTCATGAAACTTGTTGCCTGGTTTTAGACAAGAAAGCAATTACAGCAGATTCACATGTTGTGGGAATCCATGTTGAGGGCATCTTACATGGATGATTATGCAAACGCCGAATGTGTGGGACCCACATGCATGCAATACAAATGCACATAACATACATATGGATAGTGTGATGAATACGCACAGTGTCTGTCGGGCTGACTCGACAGATGGGGAAGGCACTGTGGACCAACGTCTCACGACGTCCTTAATCACACTTGTGGTTTCAGTCGCACGCTCAGAAGAAAGGTGGCACTCTTGCATATTAGGTACGCCCATGCTGTCAACACATACAAGATGCACCGCGACAAAGGCAATGTGCACCGTGTTCTGAGCTGCAAGCAGATGTTGAAGCTAGTACTACCTTAAACGGAGGTGCCTGCAGAGGGCCACATCAAGATTTGGCATTCCTGAGACTGAGTAACATGCTGCCCATGGTGGCAGACAACCAGCAACAAATGCTGTGGAAAGTGAACTTTGGAAGAATGTCACTCCTGACATCTGCAGCTTGGCAGAGCATGCAGTTACAATCTATTATTTGCTTGGACGTGCACCCGAAAGACGCAACTTAGTCTATCTTTTTCGTCGTGTAAATTGGGCAAGTGAAAGAGCCAAGTTCTACACTGAACGATTCAGACCATTAGACCATCCAACCTGAGGAGCAAAACTATAATTTTTTTATTTTAAAAGACAAGTTCATGTGCCTATAATTGCGTACTTTTGAAGTCAGCGTTACCTTGAAGAGGGCACAACAAAAAATAGTTATGTCATTAATTATACAACAAGTATAACCAGTGTTCAAAAACAAGGCGTTCCATGTTAAAAGAGTAAAGGTTGCAGAATGCAAATGCTTTAAATTATGTATAGCCCCAACTTTGACGTGGACATCTTCACTGACTAGGCATCACACGGTACATTCTTGTGAGCCTTTTTAGACATAACAAAAGCTGAACGGCTGTGAAATGACAGCCTGCCTTGCTGCACACAACACAGTGCCACCACATCTACAACTGCTGCATCCTGCCACATCACCTGGACAGTCATATCATGAAAAGCAACAATAATGCACGAAAGTGTCATGCGCAAAATTTACGAAAGAAGGGGAATTGCTCGAGGGGCTCGTTTCTCTGTTAGACACAACCAATGAAACCAAGAGACAATTTTCAGCCAAGGAAAGCATAGGGACATTATTTGTTTTTAACTGTAGTATAATGATTATGACCTAATTGGAAAGTAATTAAAGTGGATGAAAAAGCACCCTTTATGTTAGTGGAATCCGAACGCACAACGTTCGAATGACGTGTACAATTTGTGCTGGGTGCCACACGGCTATGAGCACATTTCACGGATGTGGCTATATTTGTTAAACGATGCCACATCTGTCGTACTGCACCAATGACTACAACTGGACAAGACTGGCTGTGCTAAGAAAACCATTCGTTACTAAGGTCATATTTTCAAAACGAATGAGGTTTATCACAATCCTTTTTCTCTCAACCTGACATTGATTTCTTTACAACGAGGACGTAGTCAGAAATACAAGTGACGGGTGTCAGTGGTTCACAATAAACAATTTTTGCAGTCTATTCTACACCGTCTAAAATAGCAAACACAGTTTTCACATGGACAGTAAACTGAGAAAGAGAAAGGGAAAATACAGAGCTGAAGGCATTTAATAGTTTGTAAACATGATGTCACTACCAGTTCCAAAATGTATACACAGATTACGCTGTTCGCTGCTTATATCAGAGAAATCTGCTATCATCCCTTTTTGTCTGTCACACAAGCCTTTCTACTAAACGAAGGCAACAATGCAAATGAACAAGTGCTCTTGCTGCGTTTCAGAATGAACCACATGGTTGCTGCATTACTGCAACCTTTGTAGCTTATGACTGTTTTGCTGCCAGCACTGACTTTCCAAATAAAAGTGTAAAAAAAGATTGCTCAGTCATTACAGCTATACAAAAAAAAAAGTGGCTACCCTCCCAAGTAAAGAACAGTGGAGACCACTCACCTTTCTCATCTGGTGTTGTCAAAAGAAAGAGAGAGAGAGAAAAAGAACGCGCACCAGGTGTTATTAAGAGAGCAGTGGAAACAAACAGTGATGGTTAGCAAAGCCTAGTGATCACTATGAAGCACACATACCAAGTCCCCCCAAGACAAATCATATTTGCCAACCAACCACAGCAAGCTTGGAGCAGCAGATCCAGTAAACAGAAATGCTTAGGTGCATGCCACAAACCAGTGTACACAGCCTGTGCCGAGGTTCATGCAGTTGTTTGCAGCCTTCAAGCATCGGCCGTCCATGTTATGTTCTGTGTTTGGAATACTATGCTTGTTCATCAACACTGTCGTTTTGAATCTCGCACGATACATTTCCCGAAGAATTTTTAGTACGTGGAGGGAACACAAAATATATGGGATATGGAACGTTCACCGTGACAAGAAAAAGTGTTTATGAGTGTGCACAAAAATGATAGTCTTTGAAGTACGCTTTAGTTGTCACATAATTAAACACTTGCATTTAGGTCTTTAAAGGGACTGACAACCGGAGAGGACATGTGATTAAATCAGTAGCGGAAATCTAAAGAGCATTTATAGAGAGAGAATCGAGCATTCTTTTCAGGATTTGAACAGGATTTGCATTTTTAAATTGAGTTTGAAAGTCACAAAACCTGGCACACCAAACTGCATAGACTGAACAACGTTGCTTGTTGGGCGAGGTGGAACAAGTCAGTCATAATGATACCTAGCGCAAACACTAGACAACAGACAAAAGAGAGGACGTAGACGCATCTACGTCCTCTCCTTTGTCTGTCGTCTAGCGTTTGCGCTAAATATCATTATGACTGCATAGAATGCACGAAGGATAATAACAATAATAATATCTGGGGTTTAACGTCCCATAACCACGATATGATTATGAGTGACGCCGTAGTGGAGGGCTCCGGAAATTTCGACCACCTGGGGTTCTTTAACGTGCACCTAAATCTAAGTACACGGGCCTCGAACATTTTCGCCTCCATCGAAAATGCAGCCGCCGCGGCCGGGATTCGATCCCGCGACCTTCGGGTCAGCAGTCGAGCGCCATAACCACTAGACCATCGTGGCGGGGTCTGCACGAAGGAGTCATTGGGACTGTTGTACATAGGCTTATATTATCAGGCATCCCAACTTTATCATGCGCTTATTGCGAGGTAAAAGGAGTTGACACTGAGAAGTGGTGCTGCCTTCACAGCAACTAGTGCAACAGGAAAATCATGTAGAGCAGCGGCACATGCGTGCAACGTGCACGCATTCACACCGTACCGGAGTGCGTGATTTCGAACTGCCTCAACACTGGTGTGATTGATAGGGCGTCACTTGTTCACCTGCGTATAAATGCTAACACACTCACTTGCCAGAATTCACAGCACACTTTGTGTGTAGGACTTCATCAGGACTGCAGACCGAAAAATCCCGATAACAAATGTTGCACAGGAGTTTCTGGGTTACTATTCCGTTATTAATGGAAACCAACAGCCAATGAAGCCAAAGAAAGTATAGTAGATGAGCCCTTAAATTTCCTTCTTTTGTTCATTACATGAAAAGGCACTAACAGTAAGCTTTTTCACAGCACTTCACGGGTACCATAAAAGTTGGTTGCCTGTTTCTTTTAGGTAATGAAAGAAACCTGGTGTGCAATCACTGAAGAATCTTCTCATCCTTTAGATAAATTACGGACCTGTCGATACTCCTACAGAAGTGCGCACATTAAGTGCAAGTAGTACTTATGTTTCAACAAGCAGCAAAAGCACATGCTGGTCATCAAATAAAAGGCTGCAGCCAACATTTTAACACGGCAAGTTGACTATGTGAAAATCTTTACTTCAGAACCCTCTCCTCACTTCACGAATATCCATTATCCTGTCATTTTCTGTCTTCTTTGTCCTTAAATATGTACAGTGCATATAACCCTGAATATTCCCTGCATTCTATACTATGTCTCCATAAGGCACTTTGTAGCATATCAGTCCGCCTTTTTGTATGACAGAGTACCTTGCTGCCTTTCACTGACACACTTGCATCATATTAGCAAAAGCCGACCACTGGGAGAACACGCAGTGTTTGCAACTGAATCACCATAAAACAAAACAAAAACCAGACACACTTCTAAGGCAGTGTACTTGGAAGAACAATGTACTTCATTTTTACGGATCAGGAGCTACGTAAGGCCTAGTAGATGCCATCAAAATCTATGACGTCATGCCGTTTGGTGCAGCAATTTCAACATGGCATCGCCACCCGCATTTTCTTTTTGTGCGTTTTCTCGCTGAGCAAGCGTCTTCTCGTGGCAAGCGTACTGATTTTGGTATTGTAAAAGGGTAATTTACTCAAATGAGGCAGATAGTTTTTCTCTTTAGTGTCCCTTTAAAGGCCACTAAGGAAGGACTGCGCAAACCTGCCACAGCGCACACTGGCAAAAAACGCAGGCGGCCTATGCGAGGCACGAAGCCTAGTAAACAGGAAGGGCGTGAGAAGCCCACAAACTGGCAAGGAGGAAAGCAGCATGTTCAATGAACATCTACAAATGCAGGAGGCCTTATGCGGCTGGGACCAACTGCCATTACTTTTGCCTGGCTGCAACAATAATTTGCTCGTGGCTGGCTGGAAGCTGGACGACTGTATATGAACCACCAAACTTGCACAATCGATTGTGACATCACGCTTAAAGAAGTAGTGGCAGAAATTACGCCCACAGGTGATCTGCTGGTCCACTGCTGCAAAGCCCTGCCAAGTTTCTGTGCAGAATGGATGGAACAAAGGAGGTCTGCAGAAAGCCACCGACTGAAATCTCACAAGCATAGCCTCACCTGACAGCAATGCACTGTCAAAAGTCATGCACACATATGTGCACTTGATGGCAATGTGCAACTATTCCTCAACCATAGCAGTAAATCAAGCAGATATTCCAATGAAGCACAATACAGAAAACAGTATTGCGTTTCTCCCATACAGCCAGTGCTGTTTGGTTTTCCAGACTGCCCAATATGTCCCCTGCAAATTGAAAAACAAAACAAAATTTTGGCTAGCTGATAGATTCATGATCGTGTATTTGCACATTAAACGAGGTTTTTTGTGGCTAATAAACTGAGTGGTTTCATAGGATACTTTCAGTTGCATGTTGTTTGTCCTTTTGTGTTCTGCTTGAAATGTGCAACACTTGGGGGGCAGGGATGCATATTGACCAAGATGGTCATTTCATGAACGTGCAATCAATTTATTTGCAACCCAATGAACATTCTAATGTTGCAACCAGGAAGAAGGACTTGGCGAGTATTTTGCTGCAGGGATGTGGTTTGTTGTATTGGTGTCTGGTGCTGCCACCAATCACTACTGACAAATCCAATGTTGCAAACCCTTATAACAGAGGGCGCAACTAAACTGTTTGCATGTGTGTGCAGATACGTTATAGTGACAATAAATAGTTCTGGGCACTCCCTTGCTGCTGCAGCTGAAGGTTGCATCATTTTTCATACCCCAATATTGTGTCAGAAGTGGTGGGATCAGCTTCAAATTGACGATGCCTCAGGGTGGCAGGGACACGAAGGACAGCGGGCCACTTGCAGCTGCCGGCAAGGAAGTCATGGTAATTACAGTGCCAAATGTTGCAACTGCCACCTCAGTATGACTTCAAAACCGGGTGGCTTGGCAAAGACTGTGTCAACAGTTCAATGAATATTGTTTTGCAAGGGGTCTTCATGCTGTCGGTGATGAAGTTTGAGTCAAAACACTGCTGTACTGCACGGAAGCCAGATCACTGGACATTTTATGCTCAATGCAAGTACAGGGCCAAGACAATGAACAGTACAGCATCACTGTTCCCCACCAATGAGCTGTACGAGAGTGCAATGAATCACCGATGGATTCAACGGGCTGGCAGGCAAGCTGGTGTGTTCTTCATGGCTCTAAGAGACATGGTGAAGTGCTACAACTACTCTTCACACAATCAATGTACAAGAGCAACTGGTCCGCGGCAGTTTTATTGTTGGTGTTCGTGACGAGCTCTGCCTCAATTCATAGCTTCCACTAGACGAAGTGCTAATCCGTGTGTGTCAGGCAGGAGAAGCAGAAAAGGAAATGAAAATGCATCCTGAAGCAATAAACATGGATGCAACAAAAGTCATGCAAAACTGCCCATATCAGTGACAGATGCACAACACAGTGGTGCCACTCACGAAGCGAGATTTGGAGTAATATTGGGAGCAGTAAAATGCTAACTTCGGAGCGGTTTGGAGCACCTAAATATGCAATTCGAAGCTCTTTGGAGCAACTACATGCACACTGCTAAAGACTTTTGTGAGATTTCGAACACTTATACCCCTGTCACGCAGGGCAACTTAAGTGCACTTCACTTATACCCCTGTCACACAGGGCAACTTAAGTGCACTTTGAGCGAGTGCACTTCGCCGGTAGTGTCATTTGCACGCTGTCACACAGGAACGCTTAGTGACACTCGCTGCAAAGTACACTTGCCGGCAAGTGCGTTCGCCAAACTCTCTTCGCTGCGACGGAGTGTCTATCCTCGGTAGCAGTGGCTTGCAAAAAAATACGCTAATGCAAAACGCGGCGATCGTGGTATCTTTAAACCATCGTTCTCGTTATTAGGAGTACTTCCATGTATTCAAACAAATGATACTACAACAAAAACCTCGCTACTCTCGCGCTCGGGCAGTTTGCGGTCACGTCCACTAGGGGGATGCGGGAGCACATGCCGTGCAATGGCCACGTCCGTCGCGTTGTTTACTTCCTTGCACATGTGTAGGTCAGTCATTCTTTAATCATTTGCGATGGCGTGTGCCACGGGTGCCACTTCCGCGAAGACAACATGGTCCGACGCAGAGGCGCGGGCACTCATACGCCTTTGGGAGGTGCAAATGAGTGCTGCCAAAACACGCTCCAAACGCCCGTCACCACTACGCGTCCCTTCTGCACCGGAGTCCGCCATTTTTGTTTTCGGTTCGTCTTGGATATGGTACTGTCTTGTGTCAGCTCGCGATGACCAATGTTATGCGGTTGCAATATTTACTTCATTTACGCGAAAAATTTATTGTAAACTATGTTCATGTCTATAATATGGAATTAAACTGCGAGCATTGCCAAAAATAACAAATATATGTTGCGCTACTAAACCACCAATTGCCACTGCCATAATTTCCAAAGCACACTTCTCTTTCTCGTGTAGCAGCGCGCCGTCAAAGTGACACTCTGTGAGCGTAAGTGCACTCGCTCAAAATGACACAAAATTTGCCAGTGTGACCGGGGTATTAGAGTGACAAGCATAATGCCAAATTTGGGCGCAAAGGTATCGGCCCGTCTGGTACATCGTGCCCGTTTTGCGATGCCCCAATCCGCGATGTAACTGCCACACACATATTGTGGACTTGGACGGGTCTACAATTAAGCCGTCACCTCCGTGCAACAGGCCTCAGCCCTGGCCAACCACCCGACCTTTACCGCTGGATTCGTGGACTTCACCACCGCTCATTACTTGACTTCATACACGAAGCAAATTTGTATATGTATTTTTTAATCAATAGCTATTATGCTTAAGGGCAGAGTTTCGAAAAAAAAAAAAAAATCAGTACTGGAATGCTCTAAAGCAATAATGCTGTGCCTCTAAATACAAAAAGCGATAACTAAATTTTTATCTTACTAGTTGAAATGAGAACAAACAACCTGTTCAGAGAGCCTGCACTTCTACTTAAAATTGAGGGAGGTGCCGAGACTTTGGCTTTCAGATCTCCCTAAGTTTAGCATTCACTTCTGCTAGCTTGGCCATATTAAAAATTTGTAAAAATATTTTTTATCCAGAGTGTTTCTGTTGCATATAATCGCATGCTTTTTTTTTCTCGGAGGATAACGAGTTAGTGACGTTCTGTTTGTGCTAAATACCAATGAGGTTCTCAGTCTAGTAGCGAACCTGCATTTTGCAGCAATGTTACTGCATAGAAAATATGACTTTCCAGTTTTTTTTTTTTTCAGAATACAGAGGGACCATACCAAGTTTACAACATGCAGGTTATCGTAAGGTCAATCAGCGCAACAGACAGGGCTGCGCACCATGTGATGTCCACTTTGGCCATGGCCTCCGAGATTGGGCTGCGCATGCCGTCTCAGAGGCAACGTTTTGGCGCATTTGGGCGCAAAATCGCACTTTTTTATCAGAATGGAGCAGAAAATCTCATTTGGTGCAATTTGGAGCATTTGGTGCATTTGGTGCAAGAGTGGGAGCACTGACAACACAGTCATCTCATGGGCAGAGGTTTCTTCTTTGCCATGTTGACTTTGCTGATGCCTTCAATCCGCACTCAGAATGTCCCGCACGCCAAGCAACCTAAAACAAATGCAGAAAGAAGGGCCCCCTGGCAGCAGTCTGCCACGATAGCAACAAACTTTCTCTTGTGGTATTAAGTGCGGTCAGTTCAAGCGGTGAAGCTCGGGGCAAAGTTCAGTGACGTAAAAATTGAATTATTGCCTCTATGCATCAAAATTGACAGTGATGCCAAGGTCACCGTTGTACCCAGTGGGGGCACGAATTGGGGCCCTAAAGATCACGTTGCTTCAAATCTTGTGAAGCACTGGAAGTGCCAAGGGGTACGAAATGGATTGCTTCTTAAGGAGGGTGTCTTGCGATTCCGGAAGCTCTATTGAGACATGTGTTCTATTCATTCTACGATGCCCATCAAGGTACGATTCAATGCATGGCAAGCAACAGCAACTCTGTTTGATGACCTCGCATAAGCAAATACATTGTGCCTAGGAGCACAATGTATTTGTGTTGTAGCGAAGCATTGGAAGTCTGTAAGGCCGGCCGATTGGGCGCGTTGGCATCGATTTGTATGGACCACTCCCTCTAACGTCGGCTGGTAATCGCTGGGCCATCATCGCTGTTGACCACCTTACGCGATATGACGAAACTGCCGCCCTCCCAGTGGCTACAGCGTGCGATGTTGCCTCCTTCCTGCTGCACTGATTCATGCTATGCCACGGTCCACCCTAGGAGCTGCTCAGCGATCGAGGTCGTGTCTTCTTGTAGGAAGTCGTCGAAGCCATTTTCAAAGAATGCAACGTTGTTCATCGGAAAACTACTGCTTACCACCCGCAGTCAAATGGCCTCACCGAACGCTTTAACCGCACGCTCGGCAACATGCTCTATTGGGATGCCGTTCTGCCTTTCGTCGCCTACACCTATAACACCGCCCCTCAGAGCACTACTGGTTTCTCACCCTTTTTCTTATTGTACGGCAGGCACCCGTCGCACAATCGATACAATCCTTCCATACAAGCCGGATCCGTCCGAGTGTGCACCTATTTCTGCCACAGCCAGACTTGCTGAGGAGTGTTGGGAGCTTGCCAAGACATTTACTACGCGTGACCAAGAACGGCAGAAGAGCATTCGCGGTGACACCACCACTTCTGCGCTCACGTTCCTCCCTGGAGCGCTCGTATGGCTCTCGGTCCCTACCAGTGCAACTGGCCTCTCTTCCAAACTACTGCCCAAATACGAAGGCCCCTACCGTGTCGAACGCACATCTCCGGTCAACTACCTGGTTGAACCCATTGAACCATCTTCGGACATGCACCGTCGAGGGCGCGACATTGTCAACGTAGAGCGCCTGAAGCCCTACCATGACCCGCTCATAGTGACAAGCAGTTAGGTCGCCAGGCGGCTCCCTTTTCGTACCCAGGGTAATTGTAGCGAAGCACTGGAAGTCTGTAATGGGTCGTCCTCTCGGGCGCCTTCTAGTGGGTCTTCCTCTTCAGCTCTTCTCGGAGAGCACGGCCCTCGCGCTCGGAGTCCGCGCTCTGTCTTGACTGTCACCGTTGTGCTTCGTCGACTATTGCCGTCAATAAACGCCTTTATACTGTGCACAATGTATGGGCAGAATGTCTGTTGAGTTGTGTGAATGACATGCAGCTACAAGTGTTCAGTGGGCAGAGTCTCTGCTTCCAATACCTTCAATGAAGAGCTCGTGGCAACAAATGGGGAAGATCTGTTCCACATGGAGGGATAAAATTTTCTCCCACTTCACACTGCAGAAACCCTCACACTACACTGTACTTCCATCCAGGCAATGATTTTGGCTGCGAAAAATGTTATGGCTCGTTTCAGCAAACCTGAAGGGTTCAAAACCAAATAACACACCCCAGTACTTGTCACACGAGTATGTAAGCTTTGTCAAGAACTGGGGTTTCAGTCGCGTTGCTGGCAGTTCCAATTATCCCCATCAAACGGTGCTGTGGAACATGCAGTGAAGACTGTGAAGGGTTTCTTTCAAAAGAGCACCGACTGCTTCCTGGTACTGCTAGTGTGCAGCAACATGCCAGGTGTCACTGGCTACAGCCCACTGATGGCTTGGCAGTCACGAACATGTGTACCCAAGGACTAGGAAAGCTGCCGCTGGAAATACCACCACCCAACATTTCATCTCAAAAGGACATCCCCACCAAGCAACGGCACACTCGTGATTTTTACAGTCATTACATATTGAGCTTCGAGAAATCTCTTCAGGAGATGAAGTGTGGGTAACCGAAGCCAGATACGGCGCTCAGGTTCTCAGTAGAGCTAAATGGCCACGCTAATACACTGTTGAAGCACCCAGAGGTGTTATGCAGCAGAACCAATGACATCTGGTGCCTTGTGCAACTGAGCAGTCCAATCCCACTCGTAGTTCTTTCTCCTTCGGTAAACCAAACCCAACATATCCAACCTCCTTTCCAAGATAGAAGTGAGAGCCACCTGGCAAGAATGAGAAGAGCTCCAGACTGGATACAGGTGGCATCTCTGCGAAGGCTACGACATTTGAAAGGTGGGTGTTCCCTTCAAAGACAATGAACCTGTAAACATGACCTGAAGAAGGGAAATGCGCTGCAGTTTGCTACATTAACCCATGGAGGAGCCCCTACCATCACTGACAACACTGACGCTGCTAACCCTTCTAAGAGAGTATGCCGCTAAAGTGGTCCCACGCATTTCCTTGCTGGCTCAGGTGAATGTCGCATCGCTCTTCCCGTCTCAGCCACTAGCAACAAGTTGCGCACATGAACCGCAAGGAATATGGACATGCCTTCTGACTATACCCATGCTTTGGACGGTGACCAAATTATCAGGTTTAATGTCCCAAACCAAAGTGCTTTGAGAAAGGTGAGATAATGAAAACATCCCCAGGGTGTCTATCGAGTTGACATTTCTAAATTCCCTGAGTTTTCCAGGTTTTCCGTGAGTGTTTTTGCTAAAACTCCCCGAGTTAAACAGAACTTTGTTTTATGTCAAGATGGGTAGAGACTATGTCGATTGATGGTGTCACTCTCTAGTACGCACGTTAAAAAATAAAAACGACTTAATCCCATTTGAATACTACAGCGAACAGTTAAACCTCAATATAGCGAAGTTGGTAAAAGCGGCAACTTACTTCGTTATATCGAAACTGAAATTCGACCTTTCATGCAAGGCATAGTTACTGAAGGATTAATGTTAAACTGAAAATGCCACAAGAATGCTGGACTATTACGGCAACATGAAAAAACTTTTTTTTTTTGCGTGAAAAAAATCAATTTTCTTGAGCCTCAGGTGCCGCAATCACAATTAGATGCCTTGCCTGAGTGTCACGTGTAGAGACTAAACAAATGCAGGTTTAACGCACTGTGGAATTGCGCTTATTCTGCTGCTGCGGCTTGTTGTCAAATCATCGCGCATTGCCCAGAGCAATGCGTCGCCTCTGCTATCACATTGCCAAGCCGAACCATTTGCTCCCCACGAAAGTGCAACATTGAAATCCGCCGTACGTTAAAAAAAGTCGCAATTTCACCGCGAGAGCGAAATAATGAATCTGATAGCAACAAATAGGAATTTTATACGAGTATAGGCTAGCAGCTCACTCCTTCAGGAAATGCAGCCAGTGCAGTAAGGGAAGTGACCTATCTATGACTCAAGGGCATATTCAGGTGTCTACATTGTAAGGGGGGAGGGTCTATCACCCGATCGGTTAGGGGGGAAGGGGAGTACAAGGGCTGAAGCCACCGCCGCAGCAGTGCATTTTGGTGGGTCACGCACATTTACAACAGCCCAAAGGGAATTGTGGCGGTGCCTAAGAAGACTTCGTTGGAAATGTGCATAGGGATGACAAAGGGGGAAACTCGACAAGCAGCCTGACAAAGAAGGTGGACGACAGGCACTGAGGGGACAAGTTGGGGGCTGGCTTTGGAGGGGGGGGGGGGGGTCGATCGCCGCTGTCCGCTGTCGCCCCCCCCCCCCCTCTGCATCCGCCACTGCTATGGCTTTAACGGAAAAAGTTTTGCAATAAGGGCAGAACACCTACAAAGGTATGAGCCGTCTGCTGATACCCTCTAAAGATATCACGGCACGCACGACCACACCCGCTGGTGCAAAATACGTACTTCCTGTCGGACTCACGCAGCCACCCCCCCCCACCCAACCCTCTGGCTCCATGTGCCCCTCGCACGATGAAGACGGTCGGCTTGTTTCCCCTCTGCTTAAGCGCCGTTCGTTGGCAGCGTTCGCGCACTTTCACTCGCACATGGAGTATACGACGCGTGGGGTGATGTAATCGTGATTTTGACTTGCTAAGGAAGATCATGGAGAAGGCAATAAGTTCGCCTGTAGTGTCTATATAATTGCTATCGCAAAAAAAGCAAAATAGCTGCGAACTAAGATTGCATGAAAGCACGGCAACAGCCTGAATTATGGCGCATCCGATTATTGTGGCCACGTTAGTGTTTTCCGACATCGTGCGCCGAATCGAGCAAGTGGGACCCGTGAAAGTGTTGTGAATTTCAAGCGCCGCCATGCCTTGGTTTTGAAAAGTTTTGTAATTCGGCTTTGTAGCAAGACATCCACATAAACAGTTGCGTGGCTGATAATTGCGAGCTGCAGCCCCCAAAAATGTCGGTCGACTGCCTAAAACTTGTTTCAGCAGTGCCCTCACCAGAAAAAAAGAAAGAAAAATAGCTTTCACTTGCTGTAAATGGGCACGTTACTTATGCTCGCTCTCGCCTGGAAATTTCCTCTATTCTTCACAGAGCCCTAAATAGCATCTTTGAAGCTCGGGATCAGAGCGAGTGAGCTCTAAATAGCGTCGTCGTCGTTTATCTCGCCGATCGGTATAGCTTGCAAGATACTAGCCTTGTCACCAATATCCGCTTCCTGAACGATCGCGATCGCTTGCAAGATAACTCAAGCTCATTACATCTACTGCTACCGCCTCTGCAACTAATCACGCTTGTTACTTGGCAAGCGGCGATAACAAAAACACCATGTCGGGCGCTAATGCACAGCACGCGCGACAAAGAATACAAAACTTTACACTGACGTAGTCCCAGAATACCCTGGCAACATTGCGCGATACGATGTGCTGTGGTTCATGGTTCCCGCATGCCACGCATTAACCGGATTCTCTTCCAACTCCCCCCGCTCCGAAGGCGAACAAAGCATCGAGGTGCGCCCCTTCCCCGCCGCCGCAGCAGCCGTTCGATTTGAAAAATGCCTTCACAAAACCTCGAGCCAGCGTTACCGCGACCTTCGTTCCCTTAGATTTCCCTGATGGGAGAACGATTTCCCTGAGTTTTCCCTGAGTTTTTCCAGATTATCCAAAATCCCTGAGAATTCCCGGTTTTCCCGGTCGGTAGACACCCTGATCCCATGTTATATCAACAAAATCAAGTTTGTAATCAAGGTGCAATGACGGGGGTCGAACTCTGGTAGGCAGAAGAGCCACTGCTTCCACCACATTAACAAAACTGTTACCCGCTATGCTTGGAACTGTGTACTACTGCTCCTGTGTACTACTACTGTCAATTTTGCTTCTTCAGAACAATTTTTTTATTTAGTTTGGCACTTCTGCTGCAGTAAAGTGAATATGATTATGAGGCATCACATGGTTGTAGATATACACCAGCCCAGTTCTTTAATGTGCCCTAAACGTGAGTGCCCCATCAAAATGTGGCTGCTGATTTAACTCCGCATGTGGCGGGGATGGTGGGGAGCAGCATCACTCCCTTGCAATTACTAAGTGTCATTTTTTAATAGGAAATACTTATTTTCTTCACTTTTATGCCACCTTGACCGGGGAGCTAAAGAAAAGCCCTGCTTGCCTCTGCTGTTTACAAAGAAAGTTTCCTTGTTGAAGTAAAAACTTGCCTCACATTTGGTACATTTTGTGATACAGCAAGTCATGCAGGATGAGCAAAATATGAAACTGGAAATATGTTTTGTGCTCTGGTATGCTCACTGTCGTGGAAAACTACACAATGCCACTATTTTTTATACAATGCCAAACGTAGTCTGAACTACAGCATCACTGTGTACCTGAATAGTGCTATGCAAACACATAGGCTAGAAAGAATTATACGTGTCTAATGCAGATTAATGAAATCAAGAGTTCGACGAAACCTTGTCTGGTTGGGACAATGCAGATTATCTATTCAGACTTTCTGAATGACATCAGCAGATACATCTTTCTCTTCGTGAAAGCATTTTTTTTTTAATATGTAGAAGTAAAAAGTGTATTACAGGTGAAGACTTTTTGATCTTATTAAAGGCAGTTTAAGGGCTAGCAACAGTGCCTTTTTTTTTTACTATTTGCATGAGGTTGCCCTATTCAGTTTTCATCAACACACACAAACCAATGCACATTGCTGCCATTGTGCAATGCCACACACACACACATGCACGCACACACACACACACACACACACACACACACACACACACACACACACATTGCAACAGACACAAAGTGCACAACCAGAGCCACCCGTGTTACAAACACCAGCACAAAAAACCCAGTGCAAATGAGCATTCGACTGCCACCACAAGCAGCACACCCTCAAGCCAACCAAAGCCAAGCTGCAGCCCAGTGTTGCCAAGATCACACAGCGTGGAAAGGGGATATAGGAAGGGTGTGGTACTAACATCAGCCGACAGGGGGGCGCACAGACAGCTGGCATCCAACGGCGCTTCATTTTTTGCTCTTCTTCCAAAATTTCAGCCGTAACTGACAAGGCAAAAAAAGAAGAGGCGAATGCAAAAACCAAACTGCTGCACACTGGAAATGTGCTTACCCAATGATGAGAAGAAAGGAAAAAAAGAAAAAAAAAGAAAAAGGTGCTACAACATACCTGCTTCACAAGCATAACAAAAGAGAGATACATGACCTTCTACAGACCGCCATTTCTACTCATGCTGATCAACCTACAAAATAATGCAATGGAGACACTGTGCTAAAACAATTAGTCAACCAGGCTGTTCAGGCATAAGTTACTTGAAATCTTTGAATATAGCATGCAAATAGATTTCCCAGGAATGACACTCAGGCTCAAACAAGCCTTGTCTTCTGAAATATGATGCACACACCCATGGCATGTTAGCAGGTATTGACAACACTGGGCTTCACAGTTTTGGACTGCCCGCGGGCACATCAGTGTTTCACCACCCAACAACATGTTCCTTACATTACATGTGCCTGTCACACAGACAAGACACAGTTGACGTTCCACGTACAGCCATCATCAACCAGCCAAGTCAAGTCAACGCAGAGAGGCTCGTAACCTATTTCTCATGTCAAAGCCTTGAAGTTACAGGCAGTTCTTGAAACTTGCAGTGGCATTCACGCACGCTTCCCAGTTGTGACAAAAAAAAAAACAAAACAAAAAAAAAACAAGGCTCCAGGTGCTATTCTACTTTTCTATATTTATGTAACCAGTCCGTTACACGTGTAACGGACCGGTTACATAAAATAGAAAAAGAAGCATGCATGGCATTATGTAAAACCAGAACCAAATCTTCGTTATCATAAAATGTACTTTCTTTTATGATATACACTCCCTTTCATTTCAGTATAGTAAAATGCTATCATGTCTAATGTCTAAAGCAAATGTCATGCAACAAACTTTTTCAAAGCAAGTAAGAACTGTCACAGTGAAAGCCTTCCCATATGCAGCATTATGTTGACACAAGCCAATCCACTGTAGGAGACACTATCAAACATCTCAGGTGGTGAGCACTGAAGCAATATTTTGTACACAGCACTATCTGCTACAGTGAGCACTTATTTATACAATCTAAGTGTGAACTGCGTGGAAACATTTACTCAGACTGACGAATTCATCAAGAAGCGGTGTTGAATGAAGAGTAAGACCAAACAAGTACAATATGATCAAAACAACTCGCTGATACAGCAAGTGACTACCGTATTTATTCGAACCTAAGCCGATGTTTTTTTTTTTTTTTTTGAAAGAACGATGTACGAAAGTGGGGGGGGTCGGCTTAAATTCGAGTACAATGATTAAGTTTTTTTTCTTTTCTGGCCTTGCGAATTTCGGGGGTCGGCTTAGAATTGGGGATGGCCTAGATTCGAGTAAATACGGTAGCATGAACTGGCTGCAAGATGTGCAGAGAAGTTTTGATCAGCTTGGGCGTGTGCCCCAATTAGGGTGGTGTTGCGCTGATGCAGCCTTTGCATGTAACCATATCAACCAAACAATGGTTACGGGTACGTATGAACCAGCTAACTTTACAGTCACTGTTACCCAGCACTGAAAACAAGTGCAGAGCATAGGTTGCTAAGTGGTTATAGTGCCTGCAAGGTATGATTGACGAGGTGCTATGATGGAAAGAATATCTTGCCACCACAGAGGTGCTTGGGGCTCATGTTTGTATGTTGACACAAACCGATGTACTACAGGAGACCTTAGCGAACACCTCATCGGCACATTTTATACAACTTAAGAGCAAACTGCATGGAAGTATACAATTAAAAGGCTTGTTCAGCCACTAACTTTCCCCAAAATAATACATTGGAACTTGTCATGCCCAATGAATGGTATGCAAAGGGCTTTAAAGCCGTTACTTTGCAAAAAAAAAGCCAGATGTAAGGTGAGCATTGTGGCTTTTGTCACTTGTATGCTGAAGCCAATTGGTGGTGCACATGCAATATTACAGCAGCCACCTTGCAAACTTCATGGTCAAAGCCGGCCAACACTATTGCTTAGGACTGAACAAAGACCTACTGCACTTAAAGGAGCACTGACATCAAATTTACCCATGAAAATATTTTTGCATCAACAAGTAGTTATTGACCCCCCAGTAGCAATTCGCAACTCAAAATGCAACGGAGGGACGAAGAACTATCCGATACACTGATTAATATGACCAGTGTCGAGCACAATTCAAAACGGGTGGCAAGCCCGCCAATTAGTAGGCCTGGCATCACTGCCTCACGGTCACCTCCAGACCGCGACCCGGCTGATCCCCTGGCCACAGAAGAAAGTGGCGTGACGTTCAACTGACGTTTCGTCTGCTAGGTGCACACGTGCAGTCATGTCATCGGCATCACCTACAACAGCGTCGACAAGTGATGAAGGTAACATTCTGGAATTTGGAATCGCCGCGTTTTGCGACATCACAAATCATTTTCGCTTCGACCATTTGCAAAGCAGCGATTCAGACATGGACGCCATTCCAAGCAGCAACGAGGAGGTGCCCGCAGATGCTCACTTGGGCTGTGCTCACTGGTATGTCTCAAATGGCTATACTAGAGAATTATAGCGCGTACGGCATTCCGCTATAATCAAAGGGGCATTCGGAATACCAGGTTACCGGACAATGCTATCAACATCTTGTGACGCTTTGGACAACCACAATGCTGGATAAGTATGTTTCTTTGTTTTGCCGGGTGTCCGTGATGAAAAGAGCTTAACAAGGAAACACGTATGGAATTATGCCGCTGCCATGGGTGTACACCAGCAGAGAAGTAGCATACACTTTCTGTGCTTGCGAGGCTCTTCTTTGCGCCACTAGATGACCCCACCTATCCAGCCTCTTGTGTTAACTGCTACAGTAATCCAGTGTGACGCCAACATACAGATGTGTATGGACGAACTAAAATTCTCTATTAACACTATCTGCTTTGTTACTCTTCGGCAATGACATATCTCTATACCATACTTTCCGATACTAGCTCCACTTCGATAGCCTGTGGTCGTGTTGGCAGGTACCGTATGTGTAAGGAAGCGACACAATCTTTCCACATTTTCCGTGCTTCAAAGAACACGACCGCAGCGCACAACTGTGCCCTGATGTGCAGCCGATGAGCACACAACAAAGCATTCGAAGAGGCGCAACGAAGATCAGGCATGAGGAGAGCACTAGAGTGAGAGCGTTTCCAGGCGTTGGCGTCATTACTGACATCTTCGTTATTACAGCGTAGTCACTCAGGATGGTATGGGACACATGTAGGCCCACTGAAACAATGAAAGCTATCACGTAGAGGGTGCTGCAACTGCAACATGCCGTTTTTATTTGAAATGGGAGGTGGCCCTAGTAGCCCGAGTTGTTCTCGCTTTTTTGCTGTCATCGCTCCTGATGTGCCTGTATTTGGTTTCTCATTCACCACGAACAAGATGTCCAGTAAATGCAAAACATACTTCTTTCATTCCAGCGGTGCGGTCAGATCAAATGTAGACAAGAATTCGCAAAGCCCTACCTGGTCTTGCTAGATTGTTTGGACACGTGTACGAGCAATGATGCAAAACAGAAAACACCAGAAGCATGAATCGAAGTGCCGTAATACTACAGGTTGTCGCCTCGCTTTCGCGCAATTTTAGACTGAAGTTCTTTTGTCTTCAAGATGTGCAATCGTTTCTAATGTTGAGAGTTTATCGAAATGCACGGGGAGCAAGTGATACAGTTCAGTGAGCATGATAATGTCACTGTCGCGCCACCCTGTGCAACACTAGAGTTTTTGATGGCAAGCCACTGTGGCAAAATGGGCGTGATAGCTTTGATTTCCGAGGTGCTACATGCCAAAACCACAATATGATTATGAGGCACGCCGCAGTGGAGGGATCTTAAGTACACGGGCTCCTAGCAGTTTCGCCTCCATCAAAAATGAGACCGTCGTGGCCAGTATCGAAACTCCACCATTTGGAGCAGTAGCCGAGCACCATGATTACTGTACCACCGTGGCAGCTCGGGCGTGATAGCTTCGCTTAACACTCGCATCACAGTGCATCAGACCTGTGTTTATTTTGGCTTTACGTGTAACCTACGATTGCTGTGAAGAGGACTTCAGTGGCACAGCATCAAGTCATGGTCGCCAGATTTCAGGTTCAACAAAACTGAATTTCGTTACATTTATGAAATCAGTTTTTTTTTTCACACTAACATATGTTTCAGACACTCTTGCAGCAATTTTAGCGTAATAATTAATCTTTCAGCGACTATAAATAGCATAAAAGGTAAAATTTCTATACTTTGTCATATGGTTGTGACGGCTAAGGACTCTGAACTCAAGCTGGTGAAGGTGAAACTAGTATTTTATTGGGCAAGCTTGGCCCAGTAAAAGAAAGACTCAAAGTACAAGTAACACTCGCTCTACAAGGATAATGGCGTGCACGGACATCGGGCATCGACTAATCTGCTTGTCTGTGAAATGCGTCGGCTTTAATATATGCCTTATCGAACCTTCTAGCATTATTGCAGGTGGTCGCGTTAGCTTTAGAATAAACTCGGTTACTCGTGCCCTGCACGTAATCTTAACGGAACACTCTGAAACAATCGCGACGTTTCTAAACATTGTGATGCGCCTTGCAACAAGCGGTGTTAACAGTTTTTTGTGGGTGAAGCTCAATCACATCAAAACAAAGGAAATAAGCACATATGGTGAATTGTCGATTTTACCGTCTTCATGATATAAAGGCTAGATTGTGTGGGCAGGCACTGCAACCGGTCGCTGTTCACTTGGTAAAGAATATAAGCCGTGTGTTAGATCAAATAATCCTAAAAGATAGCAAAATAACAATTGGTGAACATAGGCGCCATCATCTCTGGAGTCACATCGGCATGAGCAACTGACCTAGAAAATTAATGGCAAGCAGGTGACTGTTTACAGTATTTGCTGCTATATTTGCTCATTTATCATTCTCCACACTTTAATGCAAACACTTTATGTGTTAAGCAAACTATACTCCATCTCGGAAGTACCCTTCAGCACTGTGAAGGCTAGAGGGACCCTTAGCCAATAGGAAGGGCAATAATCCCTCACGATGTATTCATTCGCACTGCGTCGTCTGCTCAGCGTCCGCCTGGCATCTACACACACGCGTCGGGCGAGTAAAGCGAGCAGAAGACAGCTACGCAAAAAAAAAAAAGAACATGGCTGCATCTATCGATGCTAGTGCCCTCCGCCTCGAATTTAGTTATGTCGTCATTGTGCACTGTGTGGCCCGTAAGTTCGAAAGTGACGCTTTTATTTGCTTTAGATTTATGTCCTGGTGCTTCGACAGCAGCGTATTCGTGACTATATTGTGCTATTTTCACGAACCGTTATCAAATTGTCGGTAAGCAGGCGTGGCTAAACAAACAGCTGATCTCACCAAAACGACAAAGCGTACCTGATGCTTTGTCCTCATCGTGAGATGACACAAAGCGATGGCTCATTTCGCCATTCACTTGTTGCTGTCAGCGCAGTGGGCGAATAGCAAGCGCAAGTTCGGATCGAAGCTGGCAGTTGCGTCTGCATGGGTGCTGTCATGTTGATTTATAACCACAGTCAGCAGCGGTGATTGATACAATTAAAGAAATATGATGTAAATGCGATGAAGGATAAACCTATCGCTTCTTGAGGTGAAAGCAGCACTTGCTAAACAAACGCAAATGTCTCAACCCTGCGAATTGTAAGGTAATTACATCTGGAACTATGTTTAGCTGCGCAAGTGTGTGGCTTGCTTACACCCTGTAGCTTTAGTAGTGCTGAACGCCAGTAGCGAGATGGAGTGTAGACATAAATTACAAGTTTGCACGTACAGTGACTCACTTCTAGGCCATACAGTTTTCTCACAGAGTCAATGATGCCAGTACTGACACACATGGATGCTAAGCAAGGTGGTTGTTTATGCTGCTGTATCAAGGGGTTTACTGAACGTTGCCCACATGGTATATGAAGTGAATGGTGCACTTTTGGGACCTCAATAATTAGCTGGCTTAACAATATACACAAACAAATCTGCGTACGTGGTCGCCTGTAATTTAGGGAATCGCCGGCGAGTTAATGTGCGCTTCCACACTGCAATTGCAGTTTGTGAGACAATCGAAATGGGCTGGCCCGAGAAATGTGTTAGTAAGCCATTGCGTGGCAGCAGCGAGAAAAGACAGAAGAAAGACAACTCACCCGCACCCGCTTCTTAGTTCGGCTGCTGTTAGTGTTTTTAGAGCAGGGCGCATCACCCGACGGACGTGCAATGGTGCCCAGCTCAGAGCACTCCAGCTTCACAGCAGCAGAAGAGAGAGAGAGAGAAGAGCCCAAGCAGGTTAGCAGCAAAGCAAGCAAATGCAGTTAGGTGGACAGAGAAGAGAACAAGCACCCACTCTCAATAATTGCTTTATTCAGAGAACACCCAAGGCCCCACAACAACGAGCTGAACGTGCACAGTAAGAGCCGTCAAGATGGACAATCGTTTCCAACATGCGTGTTAATGCTCCGATTAAATAATCGAAACTGGACAATGAAAATGAACCAAAAAACAGAAAAACATAGACTGGAAAGGAATGGCACAAATCGTGAGGCAGGACTGAACGAGGACACGACTACATTAAATTCTACGTACTCCAGTGCTCACTTCAGTATCTCCCTTCTTTCCAGCTCAGGGCAATGGAATGGTTACTACACAAGTATGCCAAGATGACTCGACACGATGAGAGCTGCGCAGTCTCTAGCGTTGATGTTTTTACCTGGTCGCACTTGAAGACAGAGGCAACCGGTGACACAAAGTCCCCGGAATTTCTGCGGTGTGAAATGACGGGGAGTTGTTGCCAGGAAAAAGGTTACCCATACTTTCAAAGGTGTCAACTGGTCAATGAGGCGACTGTGGGGTCAAGTCCTGCGAGGCTGGTGAACACCGCTGACACCAAATGCAACAGAAATGCGAAGCAAGAGGTACGCTGTTCTGATTTCATTGAAACTAAATACATATCCACACCCTGATGTTCCTGTCAATAAACGTATCAGAAGTCCAAGACCAATGTACTGCAAACGTACAAATTTGTTACTTCTGGACTTCCTAGGGATGTCTGATGGATGTACTACGGAGATCCACAAACATCTCATGGATATCCATCGTTACTTGGGTGATGGAGTCTTCCCTCTTACAATCAACGTGAAAAGCTTCCATCATGTCCCTCGTGATTTGGTCCTTATGTTCATCCTAGTGGTCTAAACCCACACTCGCTACAATGCGATAATAGGTGCAAGCCACTCAAATCCTTCAAAAGTGTGGGTGTAGTCTGTTAGCAGATAAAGCCAATGTTCTGTTTCAACATTTGCTAAAGTGGCTCCAGCGACATCCCCTGTTCAATGATTTCACTCCAAGCCTCCACCTGCCCCTGAACTTCTGCCTTAATTGGGCTACTAAACGATCAGTGTGTGAATGACACTTGCAGCAAAGTACACTTGCTCAAAACGACACTACCGTAATTGCACTATTGTAGGTCGACCCATTTTATCAAAATTTGAAGTCCGAAGTTGGGGGGTCGACTTACAATTGAAACAAACTAGTTTCGAAAATTTTCTAAAAATCCCCGCGTATTGCCGCGAAGCTAGCTTTTCTGCATAGCCTTGAAGCAGGGCGGTGAAGCCAGCTTTGCACAACAGAATTCGTGATTGTTTTCTTCAGCGACATCGTAAATAAATTTCCTTTATGAAATGCTCTCGCACTTTCACTTTCTCTCTTGATGCGCGATTTTAGAGGGGTCGACCTACATTCGAGTCGACTTACAATCGTGTAAATACAGTAAGTTTGTCCATGAGACATGGGTATTAGTAACAAGTCCATTGCTCTTAGCTGGAAAGAAATGAGGTGCTTGAGTGCGCACTGTCCAAGGCCGAATTTGATAAGCCACAGCATGCGCTAGTTCAATCCTACCTCATGATATGTGCCAGGTCTTCTTTAATTTTATGGCTGCTTGCCTTCATAGTTCCTTTTTTTCTTATTTGATCGGGGCTTTCCCACACGTGTTAGTAGTGACCGCCCTTCTGATGGCTTCTGTAGCGCATGCTTGGCTCATTGTTGGGGCCTGGATGTTCTTACTACTTGTTTCTTCAAGTAAAGCATTTAGTTACGAGTCCGTCCCCGTGTTGCGAGTTTCCAATGTTTGTACTGATCTCGTTATAAGTGCTGTGTTTTCCCTATGCTTGCAAGCATGTCCTTGCATTTTTCGGTTCAAGTCCAATGCAATGCTTCAACCTTCCAAGAAACACTACCTACGAAGGATAAAAAATTGGTAAGCTCACCCCTGACAAGTACAGTATAGACCGCTTATAACGTAAGTCGCCGGAGTCGCGAATATCCGCACTATAACCAAAACAACCTTCTTCAGAGGTTACACTTGCGCAAAACGTGTTGAGCATGTAGCCTTGCGCGTCCGATAATTGACACATGCGATTCGGGGCGCTTAAACCACTTAAATTTCCGAATGTTCAAAAACTAACCGCCAAAGACCCGCATTGCCAAGGAAATGAACACGGGGAAAAAAGCAAACAAAACAAAGCGCCATCGCGGAAATTCGCCGACTACGTTTCAGGCCACCTCGAGGTATGCGTATTACACAGAAACTATGTCGAATCGCAACCGAAATTTCGCGTGCTGAATGGCACCGATCGTTCGATTACACGGGTGCACACCCGATGTCCAAGACATTGCAATCGAATCAGGAACCACCATTCGAGAGTTGCATGTGCCAACCACGCCCTCGTTTTCATTAACGATACGATTCCCTTCCCTTCAAGTGCAGCCATCGCAAAGAGTTTCGTTGATTCCGCACCAAACTGCAACTTTTATTGCCCGCAACCGCTACCGTAAAGCAACCAATGCTGATTAGGCCTAGCCTGCGGTTCAGCACGCTGCCGTGGGAAGTTTGTCCCAGACATGAAGATCGGACGTCGAAAAGATCGCGCTCAAGCACTAACCCAAGAACAGCGCGTGATACGAAGCTTGTGTTCGCGGCCGGGAGATCAACGGCGACAACAGCCCGCCAAGGTCGTTTAAGTCCGCGCACTGGCAGAAAAGGCGAAAGCTCGCGTCATGAAGCCGTAAAACATTTCAATTTGCGGAAGAGGTAGCAGACGCAATATCTGCAGCAAGCGTGGTAACAACGACGCTTTTCCCGACAGGGAACTTAAAGCGCACTTGATGAAGATGCGACCGCACGTTCCACGCGGAGCACACGGCCGGCATGTGGCTGGAGCCTTGCCGGCGCCCGTGCAAAGGCTTCTCTGTCACCTAGGCAACCACCATTCTTCTCCACTCAGCAAGCCCGCGCAGCGCTGCCGCGGTCTTTTTTTCTTTTTCCTCCCTCCGCCCCTCGTTCGTTCACTGCGTGTGCCCTCGCCCTTCGTAACGACCTCGTCGCTCCCTCTCCAGCGGCGTACCTCTTTTGAGAACCGCACTCGCTACCGCGTTTGTCAGAAATATTTTCCCGTAACCGCATTATAAACGGTATTTCATCTTGGGGGGCTGCACAATAAGCGGTATGCATATACATGGGGTTCTATGGGAGGGTAAACGGGAGTCGAAAAAGACCACATTGTAACCGGTCCTGCACTACAATTCGGTTACGTTATAAGTGGTCTGCACTGTACTAGATTTGTCTCTGTTACAGATCCAGCAATTATTGCTCTATAGTATTTCCCTGCTTGGGCTCACTATGTTGCAGGGGTACAACACATTTTTCAAAAGCCATCAGGTCGCAATTATTTTCTGTAGAAGTTGCTCAAGACAACAGCAACAAAATACAAAATTTGGCTGATGGAGCGATTTTGCACATGTATGCATCCTTTTCTCTTACAAACTACAAGAGCTGGGAGAACTTGCTTGCAATGCAGATATCACTCTAGGCAGGAATTTCTAGCTAGCTCATACAAAGTTCCATACATATACCATTACATGCAGTACAAGTTCGAAACCGCAAGCCTTGGCTCCAGAGAAAAAAGTGTGGAGGGTTTCAGCGTTCCGGCGTAGAGCATATGCCAGGCTTTCCGTTGGGTGCCCTTTGCAGAGCAGCTAATAACGAGAAAAATTTTTAACAAGACCTAACCTTTAAATATGAACTCCCAGTTGAAGGACGGCGCTTTCAGATTTCGAGCCTTTTTTTTTTCTGTCTGGCTCAGAGCGCAGTTCTGCTGTGTGTACAATTCTCCATCGAAAAGGAAAATTTGAGAAAACTCGAGCATTTCGGGCGAGTTGTGAATGCGAAAGCACAAATAGCCAACTGAACAGCGATGACCGGCCTTGCAATGCAAGGAATGTTGCTGACATACTGTACGATGACAGATCGAGGAAACAGCATTAGCAGCAGCGACCAAGGCAGACAGGCACACGGAGCAGGGGGGTGACAGAGGGGGAGACACAGATGGATGCAATGCCTCCTAGATAGCAGGCCTATGCACTCTTGCTATATCACTTTATGCTACTTGGGCCAAAACTTCCATTGCCAAGCCCTACACGACGAAAGTGGTAACATTAAAATCGGTCCAAGTAGCATCACGCCATGAAGCAGAGAGTGCACAGGACTGCTATTGGGGATGCACCAGCAGCCCAATGGCGAGACACCCAGTTTCTGGGTGTGGCGTTGTAGGTTCAAAACTCGCTACTGCCAACATTTTTCTTCTCCAATTTCTTATACACTCACTGTCTTTATAGCAACTACCTAGACAAAGTTAGAACAAGGAACGCGCAGATAACACAAGGTTCCCAGAGTGAGGGCAACGTGGTGTAACTGGAATGCCCATAACATGTAACTTATGTAACTGGTAGCACACAACACCTGGTGTGCCAGTGTGCCTGCAGGCGTACCCCCACTCTGCTCCGCCAAGGAGTGCGTGACAGGGCATCTCAGCCAATATGAATGTAAGTGACACTTCTCTGCTTTAAGGGACACTAAAGAGCAAAACGATTTTTCTCGCATTAGTAAAGTAGTCTTCCACGATACTAAAAACACCACGCTTGCTGCGAGAAGATTAATAAGCAAGAAAACTCACAAAAAGAAAATACAGGTGGCGACGCCACCTTGGAATTCCCGCACCATTTACCGTGACGTCACATATTTCTGACGGCGCCTGCTTGGGCCTACGTAGTTCCGAATCGGTTAATTCGAAGTACATTGTCCTCTGAGGGGGCCAGAGACTTGACATAACAATTTTGTGGAAATTTCGTCAGGCCAGTGGCACCAAAATACATTAAATGCTCTTTGAAATGTTTTACGTCACGAATTACAAAGTTCGGCGTGAAATTTAAAAATGAAACATTGAACTTGGTTTTCTCCTCTAATAATAAACCTATGGTGGTGAAATAACACAAGACTTCTCCGAGCACACTTTATCAATCTAAACCAATTCATTGTTTCTCTTTAGTGTCCCTTTAAGACTTAATGCTTTTTCACTCAATGCGCCGTCCGATGGTTTCGCATCAAAACTCACGGAGTCCCCAATGCTCTTGCCCAAGACAACTTGAAGGCAAAAGCCATGCGGTGTGGTTATTTTATTATCATCATCGTCGGAGCTTCAGAGCTCACGTGAGTAGCTGCACACTTTGTTGATGCTGTGGCTGATGATGATGAATGATGGCTGAGCCCTTTGTGCTGCGTTGGCAGCTTTCAACCCCGCGCTCATCGCGAAATTCACATGGTGCGACGCCTGGTGCATACGCCTGCCATGCCATACTGCAGCTGCCCGACATGACTACTCTACAGGGCCTTTTTCCGAAGCGGTTTCAATACCATCGTGGCTCTGTGGTAGGATACCTGGGTTTAATCCTGGCTCGAACCCCAATTTTTATTTGAAGTTTTATTAAAGTTACATGGTTTTCTTGCACAGCACACCACATATACTTTTTCTGATGAGGCACTTAAGGCTTTCAGCTTAATTAAGTGCAGTCAGGCTGGCTGGTGCATAGCTAGCAATCACTTTTTAGTAGGTTTGTGCAAACAGTAAATTTTAGGTTCAAAGCGAACAGTATGTATCACATATTATACAGGAAAATTAGCATATTTGTCATGACCCAACTAACCCGCACAATAATTTTTAAAATTGAAGCAAGGCATGTGCAAATGTCCCTCTTTTTGGTTCAAAGGGAAGTGGAAGCAACTTTGAATATCAGCAGGATTTGAATTTCAGTAGAATGCAAGTGATAACCCGTAAAATAAATTGTTTTAAAATTTACTATACTTAGAGCATATAAGCCGGTATAACGAGCTTTTAAACTTAACAAATGATGAATCAATGTGAAGGTAATATGTTCATTTAACCTTGAAGTGAGGCTTCAAGGTGCTAAACGCCCCATTGAGCTTTCGTATGCTGTTTGCCCTCGAAATACAATAACTTCCAGGTGACGGATGACATTAAAATTTGGCCAAAAAGACATACATACCGAGCAATCGAATGAAGGGCACATTTCGAGCTTTAAATTTAATGTCAGTGCCCCTTTAAGCACTAACTCTGAAAGCTAGACAGGAAGCTTCAGCTGAACAAGAGGCGCATTCTCCTCCTCATTGACAACTGCTTGGAACACAAGGTGGAGCTCGAGCTGAGAGATTTAAGCTCGGTTTTCTTTTCGACAAATAAAACTGTGGCTCTTCACCCTATAGACCAGGGTGTTATCAAAATATGTAAAAATATATGGAGTCCACGTTCTCAAGAGGACACTCCAAGAATGGAAAGGGCTACAGCACATGACTTCTCTCACTGCCCTGCACATTGTTGTCCACACCTAGAGTTGGCTACCGGTGAAAAAAAAATTGGCATTTCCTTCCGTCGCCGTGCTTTCAGTGCCTCGAGCATGAATACGCAAATTTGAAGGACACAATCGTGTTCCGGCTCATCTTTGTCACATGATGTAGACATTGGAGAGTATGTCAATGTCAGCACAATGGAGAGCATGTCAGCACAATGTCCTGTGGCACTGGAACAGATGATGGCATCATCAAGGTATATGTCAACTGGTAGCAAAGCTTCCATAGAAGTCCACGTCAAGGAAATGGCAGCTCATTGCAGCCGTCATTTTTATGTATCGGGGGGACAACGAAAAGTAATAAAAAAAATTAAAAATGATGTTGCAACTGCAAGGGGAAACAATGACATGCTTTTACACTACATGGCGCGAAATTAGAAAATATCCCTTTGGGGCTCTGCTGTTTTACTTGCTTTTGATAGCTACATGAATATTCTTTGCATATTATACACCAATGTACTTTACAGATAAGAAAGGACATGATAACACAGCCCAAAAGCCCAGTTGTACAATAGTTCAAGAGCTCACATTCCCAAACCAAGGTTAAACCAATGGAGGAAGACACCAGCCATGGAACGGTTGCTTTCACAACAGTACAGAGCCCAGCGTTCCTTCACTTAGTGTGCTTTAATGGCCACGAAAAGCCAGTGACAACAAACCGGCTGTGTGCTAGCAAAAGTAGTCTGCAGTCACAGGAACACTTCACAGCTTTTGCGGACTAGTTTGGCTTCTGAGAAGTGTCACACCAGGTCAACTACACATACGCTAAGAAAGAGCCTACAAACAACATGCGCGAAACCAATGCTAAAGTGAGTCATGCCATGTTGAGCCGACAATGTTAGTTCAGATTATACAGGTTATGCATAACTATTATATATATATATATATACATATACACATATATAACATGCTCTATTGCTTTAGAAGTAATGCTATTCAAAGACTGGTCTTTCACTAACATACTTTTACACCCTGCTTTAGCTTCTAGTTCCCACAGTAACACAAGGTTTAGACTTCTGCGTCATGTGACCTCGACAGAGCAGCGGGTACACATTCAACAATCTGATCCACAAAAACCCTCACCTTGTCGTCCTTCTCCTTTTCTGCAGGTGTTGGTGAGGCTGAGGGACCATTGGTGGCCGGAGATACAGCGTCAGGCACCGCCTTGGTAGGTGAACTTGTAGACAACTGGGTTTGTGCCAACGAGCTGTGATTGGTTGACGATTCCTCATCTGCCTTGGCCGCTGCCCGGCGGGCCTCCGCGAGCTGTGCCTTCACTTCGGCCAGCTCCTGTGGCGATTTGAGAAAATGGCTGCTGGAAGTCTCAAAACTACACCTGGGCCTGATAGCTACACCGTGATGGCGTTTACTCTTTACAGAGGTGGTAACTATTAACCAGATTGGTCTAGCCATCTTTTATTACATCTATCTCTTCTTTATTAAAACCTCTGCCTTGAACTGGAGCACAGTACATTGTTCAGTTATCACAGCTTCCACCAATCTCTTTGGTGTTCTTTTTCTGCCAGTAGCATAACATTCCTTCCTTACCTCCTCGACAGCTACCAGTTCCATCAACTTTGTTCACATAAACTTTGCATCCTAATGCTCCTCAGGATTAAACGGTCTTGCTGGGAGAAGGACTTGGCATTCCACTCCATTACCATGCGCTGTACATGGGCCTCTAGCATTTTGCCTCCATCGAAACGCGACCGCTGCGGCCGGGATTCGATCCCGCGACCTTCAGCTCAGCAGTCGAGCATCACAACTACTAGACATGACAGGTTTAGGTACAGTACGAGGCCTAACTGTTCTGAGTGTGTAAGAAATCACAAGTCTCTTGATGGGACAAACTCAATATGGGCACCAATGAGGCAACACTGAGATAGTTGGCTAGAACATTTCACAATAATTATAGTTTGCACAATTAAAGGGGCAGCTCTTCCTTCTCAAACACACTTATTCAGAAAGCACACTTATGAAGCCCATCCAACTGCAACAATGCTGCATAATGCTCCCCTCTTAGCGGATGTTGTCTAGGCATTGGACTAAGTGAGCCATGAATAGGCAGTGTTGGCTACACGAGATGCTTCCAAGAAATTGAAATAGTTTGTGTGTAGCAAGAATAATAAAAACTCAAACAACATTCAAACTTTAAAAATGCGTACAACAAAAACTCAAATGATTTCGCCAGGTTTAAACCACTCAGCATTTTTCGTGCTCAGCAGCTCTTAGCACATTAATTTTCAACCAGTGTTTTGAAAGACACGTACCTGCTTCAGGCGGTCATAGTCATCCCTCATCAGCTTGGTCCCTTCAAGCTCACGCACCCTGCTTTCCAGGTGTGTCCTTACATCCTGGGCATTTCGGCTTTCCTGCAAGGTGACAGAGGCATACAGAAGGGTCGCTGATTGGGCGAGTTGGTGTTGCATAACGGTAGCACATATTAGAGTGACACATTTGAATGAAGGAAAAAACCACGACACACACAATTAGACAACTCTTTCGTACAACTAGAAAAAAAGTGGCAAAGCAGGCAAATGTTTTTGTCATATTTTCCGCACCTAACTTGGGGATCTTTGCAAGCTCACTTACACAAATAACATTGCTTCTCTCGATTTGCGACAAGAAGCACAATGTGAAATTGGTAGACTGTGTTGTCTAAAAGTTTTCATTATTTATCGTGCAGAAAGTACTATATTGGTCAGACTAAAAGGGGCCTTAATATGTGGGAATCGAAAGCACCCTCTCCTTTGGCACCTCGTTCCCCAGTTAGCGTGTGGTGCCTGCCCAGTGCGGCTCAATCGCCGTGAACCGTCGTCAAACGGCAACAAGGCGATCGTAGTCACGGCACCAGGCCTTGTTGTCAGGCGCAAACCATGCGTCTCCCTAGCCACCTTGGTGACGATCGGGCTCGATCGTTGCATGGCACACTAGCACATGTCACTGACCACGCTTATTCTTATTGGCCGCCAGTGACTCCCCCTCTCCACATCAGCTCGCTTCTGTCTGGCGCTGGCTTGCTGCATCAGATGCTCTCAGGCCTGCACAAGAGGTTGACACGCTACTCTGGAAGGCGGCTTCTCATTCGTGCACTTGACTGCTGCCCTTTGTGTGATAGTCGTAGCACTGCAGGCAAGCATACACTCGATCGGTCTTGCGCAGTTTCCCTGTATGGCCCGCAATCCCGTGATCGTCGCACTGTGCTGCATCTTGGGTTCATAAAGCCGTGTTTATTGACGACTTGCTTCGAGTGCCTTTTTTGCGCCGTGTCGGAGAGTTGAAGAACCCGGCTGCAGCGTCTTTGTGCGCGATGGCTGTCGAGTACGTAGCGTCCCTTCCTGGTTGCACTCGTAGGGCAAGCTTCTTGCAAACCTATCTACACATAACTGGCACCCCATGTGCCAGTTATATGGAGCCTACCCATTTAGTAAGGTTCGCACAGATAAGTCAGGTTTGAGCTGCGGCAGCAGGAATTTTTGCATGCGTTCATGACCAATTTCAGAAGTAACATTAGAACAACATAAAAAGCACAAACATAAGGTACAGACAGGTCGTGGTTCGTGTGTCACCACATTAGTGCCCCATAGACATTCAGGCGCATCAACACGTAAATAAAATGAGCCATGCTGACACTTTGAGAAAAGTTGCAGCTGTAGATCATGTAACTTTCATGCTTACACAACTTGAAACTTGCATGCTCACACACAACTGTACTGCACATCTGAATATTGTGCTTGATTCTATAGGTCACTGCTATAGCTGTGAAAAGATACGTTGCAACCTAGAAGGCCAATATGTGCGAAGAAAATAGACATTTGTGGTTTTACTGGAACACAAAGCTAAGCCCATTTCTGGAGGACTGCGCAGGCTGCCAAACAGCACAACGAGGATTCATCGCAGTTCGGCAGGAAAGCACATCTGAACAACTAAACAATGTACTTGCTGGTAAGCAGCACTTTTGTAATGTTACTACCAACTCGAATATGTACTGCTACCAAACAGATCACCGCTGCTTTTGTTAGCATAATTTTTTCATTTTTGCAATGGCGAAGGAAGCATGACACCTACCAGAAGATTTTCAAAATTTAAAGTGAGATCCTATTAGGAATCAAAGGCTTAAAGGACCCCTGACACCGAATTTGGAAACTCGAGATGCTTGTGTTGTTTGATAGTCCTGCATGCGGGGGCACTTCTGACCGATTATGAGTGACGAGCGTTGCCTTTAAGATATTTTAATTTGGTTTTAAAGTAAGCCTGAGTGCTCATCTGAATTTTGAACTCCTATCAACATAACCACTAGTATGACGTAGACGTAGGCCCCTTGTGACGTTGCAGAGGTAAAGCAAGTGTTGTCGACGTCACAGACAGAAATATGCGCGGTGCATGCACTGTGGTATATTGCGAAGCGTGTTTGCTCTCCCACTTTCTCCTTCTTCGGTACGTGTCGGCAGGCAGCGTGAGCTCTCCGTGTGTGTGTTCTCCAACTGGCAGTTCAACAAGCGCGTGGCTGACGTCACCCAATACTGAGCGCACATCATCACGCGTGCCCCGAGGCGCGACCGCCGCGGCGCGGCGCTAGTTTCTTATCCTCTTTCGGCGCGCGTTTTGAACCTACACTAAAAATGACCACAATTAACGCTGCTAGGATTATTTAGACATCACGTTGGAGGATTTACGGTGTCATTCCGTGATTACAAGACATAGACATACTTATTACAACATAAATGTCACAAACAAAAAATCGGCTGTCAGGGGCCCTTTAAAACTGAAGGCATCTGTGCAATCACAAAGGAGTCACAGCTAGTGCTAAAGGATCACTTCACACAGAATTGTTCACAGCAGCATGTGCTTTGTCACCAAAAGTACAAGGGGTGCTCAGGACCCCCTTTTAGAGTCAGCAGTTTTGCTATAATCAAACAACTTGGCCTAGCCACTGGGGAGGAAGTCACAAAGGCTTGCGTTGTTGTGTACCCTGAATGACGAATAAAATATAATTGAAAAATCAAATATCAAATGCAGAATAGGGATGGGCGAATAGCAAATGTGAGGTTTAAAAGGAATTGACAGAAATAGTGATTTGGTCGAACAATTTCGAATCAAATAGCTCATTTAGTACATCACATATTATAAAGAAAAACGAGCATTTTTCTCATGACCAAACTAACTTGCACAATACTTTTAGGAATTAGAACTAGGCTTGTTCGAATGTCACTTTTTGGTTTGAGGCAAAGTGGAACAAACCTTGAATAGTAGCAAGACTTGAATAGCAGTAGGTTGCAAGTTAGACGTGGTAAAATACATTACGTTTTAAAATTTGCCATAATAAAACCATATAAGCCCGTATGACATGCTTTTGAGGTTAAAAAAAAAAAAAACATTTGGCCGGGTGCAGGTGATCTGCACGTTTAACCTTGGAACTGTGGCATGGAGCAGTGTGAATCTCCCCTGTATATGCAGTTTCACAGCCTAGCGGCACTGCGCCACAGTGAAACCGTCTTTGGGTTACACACAAAATATACACTTATTGGGTTGCTTCGAGCATACTGAAATTTCGGATATCTTAAATTTGTGACAAAGTGAATTAAAATACTGCAATATTCGCTTCATGCCTATTAAAAAAAAATCGGCACAGTTGCCAGAGGCAACAAAATGGTCAGTTGTTGACATAGTTGAGTAATACGTTCTGGTGGGCTAGTTGGTTCATTGCTGTTAGAGAACACAGAGAACAACACGGCCTGCGCTCGTATTGTTCTCCGTGTTTTCTTGCTTGTGTCCTGGTCTTTTCGCGCAGTTTAAGAACGTCTTGGGCTAGTTGGTTCGACATCTTGCATAAGGGAGCACAGATTTGATGTGAAGTTTTTTCGAATAAACTCAGCTGCAAGTGAGCGTCTTTTCTGTCGTGTGGTCTTTCTTCCTAACCAAATCTGTGCTCCCCTATGCAAGACAGAGGCAACAACTTTTCCTCCCAACTGTTGGCACCCTACGCAAGGTTGCATTAACAGCTCCTGCATGCCTAGAGGTTTACACAAGGCATATCAAGAACACCACAGAGATGAGTGTGGTCACTCTCCAGGCTTCCACTGTTAAGGGAGCCACACCTCTGATGGGTTACTGCACCCCTCCCTCCGACCAAAAAAAAGAAAAAGAAAAAAAAAGGCAAGCTCTTGCCATCTATCAGAACAGGGTTCAAACAGAAATGACAAGAACACTCAAGCTACGGCAGCAACAGTTTTGGCCCGTATTGTACATGCCACCATTCAGTTCTACAGGACGGTAGGCAGGCAACAGAACATGCCCAGGCAAACAAAGCGAACTCGCATGAGGGTGAGCATTACCTTTTCAAGAAACTCTCCGTACAGATTGGCCTACAAGCACCAAGAGGAGAAACAGTGTCAATCCGAGAACAGCACTGCTCGGCAGATGCACACAAGAGCCACAGCAACGCACCAGCCCCAGTGCCGCGACACACTTGGCAAAACTTCAGCCCAAAAGAGCGGGTGTAGTGAACTTGTGAAATGCCACTGGGCTAGTCAGTCATGCTGTTGGACAACTGTTTTCATCAGTTGCTCTCAACGGCCATCGAGTCCTATCAAAAGGTTGCATTTCCCTCAAGGTTCAGCGGCCAAGCGGCAAGCCTCATTAGCAGCGTGAAATTGTGGGCAAAATATCTCTTCATAACCAAAACGTATCGTCTTTACTCAAATCTAAGTCAATAGCTTTTTTTTTTCCTAATACCCATGTACAAACTCTACTGTTGGCTTATATTCGAAGATTAAAAAAAAACAAGTGCCAGTTTATACTTGAAACTGAGAAGGAAAAAAAATGGTGCGCTGCTAGTACTGCCCAGAAAAAGATGAAATCGTAGCACCCCAGGCCGTGCCAGTAGCCAAAAAGGAGCGCCGCCAGTTATCGCTACCACCAGTGTAATGACCACAGAGATGTACAGGTCGGTCCACTGTTAAAGGGAACACTCGAATGAGCCCCCTTCATTTTGCTGGCCCCCTCATTCCAAGTGGATGTGGAAACGTTGTTTGTTCAAGGTACTGGTCTGTCAAAGGGAGTCGGAACTGTCAACCACCAGTAGTCTTATGCAAATCTAAGCCACTGTACTGTTGCAAGAGAGCGATATCCTGACATGCCCTGAACGCAATTGTTCCCTTTAACAGTGGACCGACCTGTACATGCTAATCACTTATGCTGCCGTGGATCTTCGTATGCCTGCTGATTCAAAGCGCACACCGCAACTTTCGAGGTGTGGCCAATACCAAGCTGTACCGCAAAACATATTTTGCATTTTCAGTTAGAGATGCTCGCCCGCCAATGATCACAACTACAGCACACGTGCCAATGGCCGGAAATGTGATCGCAGCCGACAAATGTGCAAGTGCAATTTAGTGCCGACAGTTCCCTCACTCGGTATCTTCAACCTTCGACTATATGCTCAGCAGCGCATGTAGCATGGCGCCGCTGTAAACCCACTGCACACTTTTAATAGCTGACAAACCAAACTCATTGCACCCCAATTTGTTTCCACCGCACGTGAAACAGCTAAACTTGCCTAAACTGCAAAGGAAGCATAGCTATTGCCACGTTGGCCTAACATGATCTCGCAACACCCGCCTAGTGTTGGAAGGTAGCGGCTCGCGCAATAGGATATGTCAGCGCACGGCAAATGCGCGTGTACAGAAGTCGCAGCGCAGTTATGGTGTAAGGGTATAGTAGGCAACGTGCTGCATACAATTTGCTCGGGATGACTGGCCACATGCTGCAGCAAGTGTCGGGATTCAGAGGAGCGGCGTCAAATTTAGTTCAGTAGAGATTGCATTACGAATGCACACACACACGCACACGCACACATGTATATATATATATATATATATATATATATATATATATATATATATATATATATGGGCTCGATTGTAGGCGCTGTTTATGTTTTATGTGTGCTGTAGATTATTTTTTTGGTTTCTACTCTGCCCACATTCAAGGTAACTTTTTCTCTTTTTCTCGCTTCATACTTTAGGAGGTCGGCTTAACATCAAGGCCAGCTTAGATTTGAGTAAATACTGTGTCTAATGTGCCTTCTCAGTATGTTAACATTTTTCAATGAGATAAAGCCTTTGAGTGTCGGGTCAAAGTTTTTATTGTGTTAATGTCATTTGCACTACGGCCCATCACACTCACTCACTGCAAGGTGGCCCAATGTCCAGTTCTAACATGAAGGCACTCGTGCAGACAGTTCAGAATGTTAAGGGAAAGCACAAGGTTGGCACAACAAAAGGTGATACAATAGCAGCAGGTGCGAGAGAAAGCACACATCGCAAGTAAGAATAGCACGCACCTCGTCGTACTTCTGCTCCAGCAGCTTCTTCTCACCTTCCTCGTCCTGCAGTTTGGCCTGCAGTTCCTTCAGCTTGGCCTGCATCTGAAAGCAGGTGCACGAAACAGTAGAGCGGCAGTAGTGAAGCGAACACAATGACAACAGCTTTACCAAACAAGTGCGAAACAATTACGTCTGCCTGCTTCCAGCACCTACAAGCTCCCAAACTCTGACACAGTGCACAGAGGCCGAATAAAAACTCTGGTTGCGGACTACCCCAGGAAAAATGTATGACCCGAAAGTCACAAAGACTGCCACAGCTTTTCCTGAAAAGGAAAGCATTTATAATGGCAAAGTACTTAGCACTATAACCAAATGTAATTCACTCCCCGCAGCTGCAGACTAATGTCCGAAGGTATCACCTTATTTACATACCTTTGAATCCATAATGCATAGCTCCGATGTACATAAACCTTGATGTTCATTTGTCATAGCTCTCCGTATATGTCTTGAGTAAAGGGCACAAGACATGCGCCAGACGATGCAGAAGAAGTGAGGGGTTGTGATGGGAAGGGATAAGTACTGGATAGTGTGCAGTGGAGTGGAAAAATACTAAATGGTATGCACGACATGTCCACGCACCCAATTGGCAGGAAGACAGCTCATAACACGCGACCCGGGTCGGGATCGGGAACTTAGGAAGAAGAAGCTGTCATTGCCTGTGGGACACCGGTGACTGAAGGTGAGACTAGTGACGAGGGCAGCGGGTGCGGAATCTGGAGGATGCAGTGCTAGGATTCCGTAGTGTGGCTGTTGATCTCGGCAACAGCCGGGTGAGGCTCCTCACACTCGCAGCAGCCTCGTGTTTCCTGGAGCATCTGCAATGCTTCCACTTTCGACGATAGAGTGGGATCAACCCACAGAGAAATCACTTGGAAGCAGTAGCTGAGCAAGAGACTAGACCTAACCTCCAAGCTTCAGTGACAGCTTCGACGGCGGCCAGGGAACAGGCAAAGAAGACAGGAGGATCTCCCAACAGCTACGTAGACAGCAGCAGGATCTTGCTGAGAGGGCCGGCGACGGACTCAATGCTACGAGTGGACTTGGGCGCCAAGTCGGATTAGCGAGTAAAAACATTTTATTGCGGCAGCGACTGAGACCAATGTGGCTAGACTGCTGTGAGGGTTAAGGACTGCACATAATGTGCAAAGATGAAGCTGTAATTTACTCTTAGCATATTAGGAGAATGGCTTATTGCGTGTACTGTAGTGTTTCCTGCATGGGCTTTGATTGTGTGAACTTTTGTATGATGTTTGTTTTGTGGGATAGTCTCTCAGGCCCTCTAAACTCAAGCACTTCCGAGATATGTAACAGTACATCTTCCTAATATAAGGTATATTGCTGCATTTCTTTGCATGCATTTACTGTACGTCCATTTTTATGCATTGAGTGGTTGTGCTGACTTGTAACCCACTCCTGCCTAAGCTCTGAAATCCAGACCAGCAGTATAACGAAGAAAAATAAGGCCAGTGGTTTTACGGGCAACCTAAATGCAGGAAACACTTACTTATTATGTAAACTGTGCTGTAACACACCATGAAGGCACGAAAAATGATTCATTACTGCAGTTGCAAAGTACCCACTAGTGCCTAATTCACCATTACAGTTGCAAAGTAACCACTACAGCACAATTCACCACTACAGTTGCAAAGTACCCACTACAGCACAATTCACCATTACAGTTGCAAAGTACCCACTACAGCACAATTCACCACAGGAGTTGCAAAGTACCCACTAGAGCCTAATCCACCATTACAGTTGCAAAGTACCCACTACAGCACAATTCACCATTGCAGTTGCAAAGTACCCACTACAGCACAGTTCACCATTACAGTTGCAAAGTACCAAGTACCCACTGCAGCACAATTCACCACTGCAGTTGTGGAGTACCCCCTAGTGCCTAATTCACCATTACAGTTGCAAAGTACCCACTACAGCACAATTCACCATTACAGTTGCAAAAGTACCCACTACAGCACAATTCACCACAGGAGTTGCAAAGTACCCACTAGAGCCTAATCCACCATTACAGTTGCAAAGTACCCACTAAGCACAATTCACCATTGCAGTTGCAAAGTACCCACTACAGCACAGTTCACCATTCCAGTTGCAAAGTACCAAGTACCCATTGCAGCACAATTCACCACTGCAGTTGTGAAGTACCCCCTAGTGCCTAATTCACCATTACAGTTGCAAAGTACCCACTACAGCACAATTCACCACTGCAGTTGCAAAGTACCCACTAGTGCCTAATTCACCATTACAGTTGCAAAGTACCCACTATGCATCTGTAAGGCAATGTGTGCACATACGTAGCTGCACACTTTGTTGTGGCTGATGGTGACAATGATGAATTACAAATGAGCTCTTTGTAAAGGGTGGACCGCATTAAACCACTCACTCGTTGCTATATTCACATGGTGTGACACATGGCACAATTTTACGTTCCTGCCATGCAATATTACATCCATTAACGCGACTCCTCACTCATAACGCCTGCATTTGGTCTTTTTCCAAAGCAGTTTTAAGCAGTGGAGTGGCTCTGTGGAAGAATACATGACTGCCTTGCAGATAACCCAGGTTTGATTCAGACTCGAACCCCTATTTTTATTCTTTACATCCATCAGGATTTTCTGCTCACGGATGATGCCACCAATGCCAACAGCACATTTTCTGCAACACAGGCTCTTTAACGCTATCTAATTAAAAAATGTCCCCTTTTTCTCTAAAACCATATCTGCAGCTAATAAAATTTTGACAGAACAACTGGTTTGGAGAAGTTAAAAGCTTTTTTTACTGCAAGGTTCATGTAGGTTTCCTTTGCAACTGTGCTACAAAGAACTCTCATGAAACTTGTTCCAGATCGCAGACTTCACGAGAGCTGTGCAAGGTTAGTGCAGACACCCATGCTTCTGTTTTAACTGGGAAGGAGCGGCACTGTGCATGCGATGGGAAAAGGCTCCACAAAAGTGCAGGATACTCGGTTTCCAAGCACATCCCAACCATATGTGCATGCTTTTTCCAGCTGCTTCACAATATTCATTCAGAATACTCCAAAGTTTCAAATAATTTAAATTCGTGTTGAAGCGAATTCGAATGCTGTGATACTTGTTTAAATATTCAAAGTGCCTGAACATTCACCCATCTCTAAAAAACAATAAAAAAATTTCATACAGAATCCCCTCAGGGAGTTGCCTAAACGATGTGTAAGCATTTGCTAGCAATCGCCTGCTGTTTCATTGTTTTTCGCTGCTGTGTTGGTATATAATTGCGAGAAACACCAGCAAATAAATCGTAAAATGCAAAAGTGCAGTTGCAACATCAAAATGTCAAGCGAGACTGACATGAGATGACAAAGAAAAATCGAGTAGAGCGTCCTTTGTTCCCAATGATGCCCAGTCTCAGGCACCTATTGATCGCTTGCACGTGACGTCACGGGCACACAACATGGCTCCAGCATGGAGGCCTGAAACAGGCATGTCAGTGCCAGCCGCCGCCCGCGTCTCTCAACCCGCTCAGCTCCCACTTCTGTTCTCAGAACCACTACGAATGGCACCGGCAGCGAACAATGTTCCCTGCTGGCGTAAAGCATCAGGGCTTTGTGAAAGGCAGAGAGTCAGATGAAAGGGGAGGTGGAGAAAGGGAAGAGGAGGACAGGAACACGTGCACCCTGCATGCGCCTCGGAAAATGTGATGTCGTAGCTCGCACTCGTGTGCAGCTGCCGCACGCTGACAATTCAACAAAAATGCAGCCAACTGTTCAAAAATATGCAAGATAAACTCTGTTACTCAAAACATTCGCGTCTTCCGGGTAGAGTTTTGATGGTGTCATCAGTTTTTTCAATACAAGCCTAGACATCCAAGAACTGTGCCACTCACTAGCATACTGCCTCAAGAAGCGCACTGCAGTGTCAACGGGGACCCAGAAACAAGCCAAGGCTGCGATGGGTGCGGCGATCTCTGTTATGGCCTGCTCACGCTAGCGGCAAGCCTGCCGCAACGGCACGGTGAAGCTGTCCCACGCACACGGCAAGCTTGACCAGCGAGTCATTCGTGCCTCCGAAAAACATGGCCGCACTGCCAAAACCAGTTGTCGTCCGCTTCGAATCTACCTAGTTGCCACCGTGTGCTCTGTAGCTTGTAAGCTCCGAAATGATGCTTCCATTTGCTTTAGATTCATGTCCTTAAGGGGGAACCCTGCTTCGGAGACATATTTCTTTGTTTTTGAGTACATTTTTATGAAACTTTCGCAGCTTATGTATTTTTATGTCCCGATTTCAAATATGCAATTATTTTTCTAGTACACTATGCTGTTTTCAAAATATCAAATATTTCATGTATGTTGTTGGGAGCAAGATTTATTTATAAATTGTAAGAGTTATAAAGCAAATCAGCATATCACAATAAGCTGGAATGAATACTGTTCGCAATAAAACAAGAATGGATGTTCTAGGCCCAATCGAACAAAATTTATATTACGTTGAACACTTGGCAAGTCAGCGATGTCGAGCTCGGTCAAACTGGGATCAAGCTAGGAATGTTCAACATACCATAACTTTTGTTCAAATGGGCCTAGAACATCCATTCTTGTCTTATTGCATACAGCATTGATTCCAGGTTATTGTGATAGGCTGATTTGCTTGATAACTCTCACAGTTTAGAAATAAAGCCTGCTCCTAACAATACAAATACTATTTAATAGTTTCAAAACTACCTATTGTATTAGAACAATAATTGCATGTTTGAAATCAGCACATAAAAATACATAAGCTGTGAAAGTTTCATAATGATACGCTCAAAAACAAGGAACATGTTTCAGAAGCAGGGTCTCCCCTTAAGGGGGGACACGCCCTTTGAAAATCGAAAAATCGCGAAAAACTCTGTTCTTGAAAAAACCGTATATTTGGGCTTTACGTATTACAAACGACCTTTCCTGTAATTATGAACACCTAAAACATCGTAAAAGTACGTCAAATTGGGTAATAACGAGCAGCGGCAGCTGCTACGCCGGCCAAACAAGCGTCGAAACAATCCCAACTTCGAGCGAGCACCATTCCCGCGCCGTTCAATCCGATCGGCGCCATCTTGGTTTTGTTTTGTTCGTGAATTCCTGCGCATTTCTTTACCGCCCTCGGCGGTAGGAGTGGTGGCGCGGCCGAAGCATGATTCGCTTATGACTGGGGGGCTCGCAGGGGTTTTCGAGTTTACCGCGCCCGACGCGCAGCTGCGATTGGACTAAGCGCGCGCTCCTCGAGAAAGTGGGGGAACGCGCGGGTGCTATTGGCTGCCGCGCGTGATGACGCGATGGCCTTCTCCGAAGCTTGCTCCGTGCGTCATCTGTTGCGACTAGTGTTAGCTTCGTTCTTTGGTGCCAGCCTCACCGTTGTGCAGCCAGCCTTTGTGTGTACGCTTCGCATTTCGTTATCGCTCGCGGCACTTCCTGAACTCTACACCGTGTTTACTAGGCTTGTGCGAATATTCGAGCACTTCGAATATTCGAACGAATATTGCAGTATTCGAATTCGCTTCGAAACGAAGTTAAATTCCAGGAAATTTCGAAGTATTCGAAATGAACGAATAGACATATATAAACCGCAAGTAACCCCCTGTAAAGGTGGTTTCACTGCAGTGGAGGTGTGCTATATCGTGAATACACCTTTCCAGGAAGAAATTTGCACTGCCGCGAAGTCCCACTTCAAGGTTAAATGAACACACAGTAAAACCTCGTTAATTCAAATTGACTGGCACTGTGAAAAATCTAATTAGGTGGGTTTTCGAATTAACCAAACATACAAAAAGCGGGATGAAAGGAACTTTGAATTACTGGAAGTAATCAGAGGTGGTCGTTTGCTGTGCCTGCTAGTTTGCAGCTATAAGGGTTGTTTTTCAGCAATACCTGGTCCCAATTTTGCCGCTAAACCGGGGAAACGGCGGGCTTCGCTGCTGCCAGCGCAAAAAAAAGAAAAGGAGGAAAAAATCACACCATTTCCCGCTAAAGGGGACCATGAGGCGATGCGAAGCCGGAGCACTTGCATGATCGCGTTCCGTTGGCGTTCGTTGGGCATCCTACCGACCTCGCGTCGTGGAACACGAAGAGGAACACTACGCGCGTCTTGTCTTCCCTCTAGCCTGACCGTTAATTCTCACAGGGCGAGCGGGGAACGCGGTCGACAGGCGTGCGAGAGGGGGGCAGCGTAGGAGAGGAGAGAAAGGGGGAGGGGATGCGCTGGTGCTCATCGCGGCGTTGCACAGGAGAGAATTTCGGCATGTCTAGCCCGCGTTTCAGAGGAAGAGTGGAAAGGGGGAGGGGAAGTGGAGAGGGTATGCGCATGCGCAGTAAGGGTGGTCACGCCGCACATCACCACCACCACCACCGGATTGAACTCCGCCATAAGATACTTCGCCATCTAAAAAACGGTCTCGTGGTCAACTGAAATGCGTGCCTGGGGAATAGAAGACGTGCTTCGCTGCAACACAGTGGTGACACGCGAGCAGCATGTCACCTGCTCCTCGCAGCGTCAGCGCGTCATGATGCGACCGTTCACCCATTCTTTCTGGTAAAATAAAGAATTTAATAATGACCAGTGTGACGGAATTCGCGATGTGTTCTAGGTGGAAAAGATGATCACTGAAGTTTTCGAACTGAGTTTTCGAAGTAGGCGTTGTAGGCAAGTGCTCCGCCAGCAGTGCAAGTGCTCAAATTGCCAGAACAACCACCAATCGGAGGTTCGCATACATCGCGAATTCCGTCAGACCGCCCTTTATTAATTTCTCTATTTTCCCAGAAAGAATGGGTAAATCATGACGCACTGACGTTGAGAGAAGCATGCGTCATGCTGTCCATGTGTCACTGCTGTGTTGCAGTGAAGCAGATCTTTCCGCAGGCGCACATTTCAGCTGACCACGAGACCGCTTTTTGTTTTGTTTTTTTCTTGCGCTGGCAGCAGCGAGGCTCAGGTGCTCAACTTGTCACTCATTAGTATTGTTACACTGCATTGCCTTGTGGCTCCTAAGGGCCATCGTTTCTGCAGATTTGTGGCTAAATCGGGATCGGGAATAGGCACATGGCACCTAAAGTTTTCGAATTAACCGGGCTGGTACTGACCGCCGCTTCAAATTATCCCCTCAAATTTACATTGAAAAATACGGGGCCACAGAAATCCTTCTAATTATGCGGGATTTCGAAATAACCGAGTTCGAATTAATGAGGTTTTACTGTGTTACCCTCACATCGATTAATCATTCTTTAAGTTTAAAAGCTTGTTATACCAGCTTATATGCTCTCAGTATAGTAAATTTTAAAACGTAACATATTTTACATGCTATCACTTGCATTCTACCGAAGGCCAAATCGTGCTACTACTCAAAGTTGCTTCCACTTCCCTTTGAACCAATAAGAATGACATATGCCTATGCCTTCTTCAACTTTAAAAATATTGCGCTGGTTAGTTGAGTCCTGACAGATATGCTCATTTTTCTGTATTATATGTAACATAAACTATTCGAATTCGCTTCGACATTCGCTTCGACCAAATCACTATTCGCTTCGAATTCGCTTCGGACCTAAAATTTACTATTCGCACAAGCCTAGTGTTTACGATATCGCATCCTTCCCGCCGACTAAGAAGTGTCATGTGCCCGCGATCGATTTGTTATCGGACGTGCCGGTAGTCGCGGTACACACGTTCGGTGAGTTCGTGCGCTGAATCTTTATATTAACTTTGTTATCGTGGTCAAGCGCACTTCCAACAACGATTATGATGGCCCTTTTCACAGTGAAGCAACCTCTGTATCGGTAAAGACGATTGCATCGACGGTGTCAGCGCTCGTATCTCCAGCGTGCACCAGTGGCACGTGAATGCATAGTTGAAATGAGCTTGGCGTCTCGAATCAACCTCGGCGATCGCAACCCCGACTCGTACGAAAAAAAAAAAAAAAAAGCCAGGAAAGGTGGCAAAGGACAGAAATCCATAAAAACGCATTTTCTTTAATCTACATGGTCATTTCAGACCAAGATACGTGATCGAAACTTTCGAAGCCCAATATCTCGAAATGACATTTTTGGCTGGTGATGCTGCTTAGCCGAGAGATCTCTCTAGAACCATTCATCTGATTTCCATCAGATTTTTTTTATTATGCACCTGAACAAATTTCCCAGGGCAAGACATAGCCGTTTTTCAATATATGGCGTCAGTAATTTGTTATAATTAATTAAAATTTCATTGATGAAAGCCTAATGAGCAACACTAGATTCAGTGCTGTGCTAAAAATTTTAGCAAAGAAATTTAAAAAAAGGGCTTTGTCTTGCCCTAAGGTACCCATCCAGGAAGCTTCATAGTGAATTTTACGGTGCTAGCACATTTTCTAACATCTCCAGGCCCTGACTAAGGGTCCCATGTGGACTACTTCGACACATGGCTGTAACTTGGGAACCAGTTAACACAGCTGCATAAAACTCTGTGGTTAATCAAATCGCTTTGCTACTACTCTATCCTGAAAATTTCATTAAGATATCTCAACAAACAAAAAAATTGCCCTTCGAAGGTAGCCTCTCCCCTTAAGCTTCGACAGCAATGTGTTTGTGCTGATTTGGCACCATTTTTGAGAACCATATTCAAATAATCGATGCTGTAGGCTTAGCGAGTCGAGATGGGAGCTTCCGAAATCTCGGAGGACAGATTATGCATTTGCTAGTTGTTCCTAAATCCTCCATAGCTGGCTCCACTTGACTTGGCGCCAGCTTGGTGACACATCATCTGGTTTCACGCGATGGTTTTTTTAATACCGGACAGACTAAAATGCTCTATTGACTGCTGGAACCATGCCTGGCAATGACGCAGACGACATCCTCACTTCTAGCGTGAGAAACGCAGAGCAAAAAGCAAGCAGCTCGAAGCGTCCTGCGGCAGACGCAGACGACGCGGCGTGCCGATGTAGCTCCTCCGTCGCTGATTGGCCACGTCTCTATCCGGCAGCCGGAGAACAGCGCGAAAATGGGTCTCGGACCTATTCCCAGAATGGCAAGGAACGGCAGACGTGCGCGAACGAAGGCGCTTGCGCACGGCAGCCTGAGAACGGCAAACGGCGAGCTGTCATGCCACTAGCGTGAGCGAGCCATTACAGTTGCGAATCTCGCAACAAGACCACATAGAAGAGATGGCACTGCGTTCATTTAACGACAGGCTGAAAGTATTTGCGAGGTACACAGATGATTCATCATAAAAGAAGGTAAGACATGCGAACACAGGCACAAGAGAACAGAACAACACAAACACCGACTATCAGCTGGAAGTGTACACTGTGGCAGAAAACAAAGTACCTTAAATTCCGGGCAATGAGATCACACGCACATACTTTGGTGAGGCCGACTATGATGAGAAAAAGCTCATCGGTGGAAAGATGGAGAGGGAGAGTGGGTTTCGCGGTAATACAAAAAAGCTGTGCGTGTTTGGTACTAGACCAAGAATACTTTGGGCCAGAAACGCTCGACTACCGTTTAAGCAGGTAGAACACTGAAGCTTGGCACGGTTGGTGCAAGCTGAACTTGAATGGGCGCAGTAAGGTGCAGTTATGGCAAAATGGTGCAGTAGGACCACCAGCGAAATTCGCAATTCACCATGATTCGCAATTTCACCATAGCCAGATAAGCATACGATAGCTATTGGCAACGTTACTGCTGGCCCCTGCATGCTCCCATGGTGTGTGCCTTTCAGATAAGCATACACAGGCATCGTCCGTGACAAGACGGGCCTTCAGAGACATCTGTGCAATGTGCTACTACTACTGTCCCCTAGCAGCCATCACAATCCATGCGATGCCACCCGGCCCCGACCAACCATCCAAATATGCCGCAGGCCACTGCTGCTGCTGGTGTCCCACAAACCAGGCACGCACACGCTTGAACCATACTACCTCGTTCACTATGCTGGGCAATGTCCGCTCAATGCAGGAGAAGGCAAACTGCACGCCACATACCTCGGACGTCGTCTGCACACAGAGAAGCAAAGACAAGAAGAAGGTGCTCAAGAAGATGCTGCAAATCATGCAAATAAGTGGTAATATAGCATCACTCCGCGTTTTTCTTATGACGTTATCGAAGTCTGCAGTTATTTTTTTCACGTGTAAAGCGTAGTTTAGTCCTTATAAGATCGATATGTCATCTGTAGTGGAGTTTTTATTAGAGCTGTGCGAATAGCAAAATTTTGGGTGCAAAGCGAATTCGAATATCGAAGTGTCAGTGCAAATCGAATCGAATATTTTTCGAATATTTCTCGCATATTTCTAGAATATTTTTCAAATACAGTCTACGCTCGTTATAACGGACCCGCATTCAACGGACTTTCGGATACAACGGACCATTATTCAGCCTAAGTTTGGTCTGTGTATTAAATTAATGGAGCGAAGTTCGGTTTTAACGGACCGCGATACAACGGACTATCGGCTACAGTGGACGAAATTACCGGCACTTTTTGTCGCAATTGGGCGCATAAAGCGGACTTTTGCCATGTTGACGCGGGCTGATAACAGACTTCACCACGCCGCTCTCCGCGAGCTAAAGCCACGGTAATTTTAAATGGCAGCTGGCAACGTTGGTGGCTTCCGGCCAAGCCAAGCCTCCAGCCAAGCCAGTCTGAGAGCACGTTTACGTTGGCGACTATGGTTATGCACGGACGTAGCTAGTTGACGCTATTTTGTCGTTGTGTTCCCGTGCATGACTGTTCTGTCTGTTCGCAAATTTTGAGGTAATGGCCTCCAGAAAGCGGAAGCAAATATCGATGACCGACAAGCTCAAGATAGTAAACGCGGTCGCTCACGGTGAGAAGCAGGCGGACATCGCAGTGTTGAAGTGTTGCAGCTGAGTGAAATGCGGCGCAAAGTGATAACAGCATCGTTAAGGGTGCTCGCCAATCGCTGATCACTAATTTCTTTTCAAAGTAACTGTAAATAAAAAGTTTGTGATTTGTATTAGATGTTCGTCACTCATTGCAGTAACGTTGTTAGACATCGCGACCTATGTTTTGAAAGCAAGACGTTCCGGTGCTCCGAGCAGGTGAGTTCTGCTGTCAAATTAGAATTTTAATGCGAGAGGTGCCTTGGTGCTGCTCAATTCAGAACTCTCAGATGAACTTGGGGCCGTCCGGCGATCCTTGGAACGGAGGGGGAAGGGGGGGGGGGGGCTGCGCTCCCGGCAATAGGCGTCCCCACTTCAGCAGATATGCCTTCCCGTCCTCACAAATAAGAATTTATTCGAAGCCGATCAAAAGGAGCGTATGAAAAAGCCTACTAGAAACGTTTTATTATCGGGCTAAGCTTCATTGCTGAGCAGGAGCCACATGGCGTCCCTGCATCTACTGTAACGGCACTGCGCTGCAATTTTGTTAATAACCGTTGCTAGTGATTAAGTCTTTTGTAAACATGCTGGCGAATGCACTCAGCGTTCACCAGCAGAACTAGCCTGCTGCTAATGCACTCAGCGTTCACCAGCAGAACTAGCCTGCTGCTGAGCGAAATCGGAGCGATCGTCACACGGTAACGCAATCCCCCCCGCGAAGTTTGGATATTACGGACTTCGGATAAAACGGACTCATTTTGCCGGATTATGATGGTCCGTTGTAACGAGAGTAGACTGTACTTCAAAGCGAAATTGCAGAAAAAAAAGTTACAGAGCATTCCTAAGCATACTCTTATGAGTTAGCAACATGAAAGTGCTTCTTTTCACTACATTGATGAAGCACTGGCGGCGTGGTGTTTCATAGTTGTCTTATCAAGAATGAGGCAATGTAGAGGCCGAATTCTATTTATGTACATGACTTGGTGCAACCAAAATGTTGCCGACAACACTTTACATGTGATGGGCAAAGATGCCATTTCCTCAGCCTCTCATCCTCTTTCAACTTCTGTGGAAGCACTATTGATGTGGCGGAAAAGGGTCTGCTCCCTTCAAGTCCGGAGTTCCAAATCTGCCTCGTAGACGTCGATATATAAGAACATCTAAAATTTTGAATGCTAAAAATCCTCGGCTTCTGATTTTTTGGACTTCCTGCCCAAATTTCAGGTCCAAAACAGCATTAATTGAGCCTCTTTCATCTCCATGTCGGAACTCGCGTTTTCTTGAGTTGATACATTTGCGACCGTAGCAGAGCTTGAAAGGCAGCTTTGCCGCAATACCGGAGTGTGATGAGGTGAAGCATATCAAAACTCTAGAGACCTCTTCCAAGCGGACATTGACTGTGTCTTGGCAAAGTTCGACTATAACGAAGCTTGAAAGGCAGCTTTGCCGCAATACCGGAGTATGGTGAGGTGAAGCATATTGAAAATTTAGGGACCACTTCCAATCGGTCGTTGACTGTGTCTTGGCAAAGTTTGGCCATAGCGGAGCTTGAAAGACAGCTTTGTCGCATTACGGGAGTGTAATGAGGTGAAGCATATTGAAAATCTGAAGGGGGCACTTTCAGTTGGACGTTGACTGTATTTGTTTTTGGGAAGTTCGAATAGTTCGAATAATAAAATTCCAGTGCGAATCAAATCGAATAACAAACACATTTCGAAAAATATTCGAAATTTCGAATATTCGCACACCCCTAGTTTTTATGCAACATGCATGAGCTGAATCTGCAATGTTTCTGGGTCACTTGCTTAGTTTGTCAGAGTGATATCACACGATCTAGAACAGATAGAGTTAAAATTATTTATCACAATGTGCTAAGGGCAGCATTCTCATTTTCTCCAGACATCACACTGCTCCCGCCCTGACAAACAGTGAATAAAAAAAGTATGATTTTTTTTTTATTCTGTCTGTAAATTTGAAAACCCTCTTTCTTCGAAGATTTCTTGCGGTCCCAGTGACTTTTAATATGTTTTTTGGTATTTTGACTTGTTCCAGCAATAACCTTGCCAGTTTACAGTCAGCACTTGCGCTGCATCTTCCATTATCCTCTTAATGTGCTCTTACCATCATACAGATGGAACCAAAAGAAAAGCATACCTGAAGGAAGGGCTTAAATTTTTTTTTTGTTAGTTACTATCATTTATTTATTTACAATACCCTTAAGGCCCAACACAACATTACAAGAGGGCTGGGGTGATTTGCAGTGATAGCATTCTGAAGCCAGAGCGGTCAGTCATCAACACAAGAACAGAAAAGCCTAATTGCTGACAAAACCAAGAGCTAACCACAGCCTTCCGGTCCCCTTTCCCAAGTTTGCTCATGACAATGGAAGTGGAACACCGGGCAAAATCTGTTACTCCTCCTGTACAACCTTTCATTTTCCTGTCAAGCAAGCTAAGAAACAGATGTTGTTGATCTACTCCTTGATCAAGAAGAGTGGTCACACGGCCAAAATTAGAGCCTGCAAAATGAAGCCCTGACAAGAGTGCACCACCACCCACCTCCTGGAGTCCGTGCAGTTGCCGGAGGTCCGCTTCAAGGGCCGCGCAGCGCTCCTCCAGCTGCTTCTCCCGCTCCGTCGGACCTGCATTCTTCCGCTGCGATGCCTCAGCCTGGGCCTACGCAATGCAAGGGCCACTCATTCAAAACCATCGAACTGTACGCTAGTGGCACTGGCAGGCAGACAACTATTTGGCAGTGTTTGCAAAATACCAACGAAGACCAAGTTCCAGATTTTTTTTTTTCTTTTAGAAACTAGGCAACTGACAATGCTACGTACTGCACTGAGTGGTCGCAACTATAATGTTCTCAGACAGACAGCTGTGAATCAAAAAGAGCGTTTCACATACGGGGGGGACGTGGCATTCGATAAGAACTTTATTTCACCGATTTTGATGAAAATTGGCACACTTATTGGAAACATTCATACTGTACAAATTTCACAAACAGCATTTTGATGTACGATATATTTCTTCTTCTGGTTTTGTTCCAAGCCCGAGTCACTTTAAAATACGACAGGAAATTCGTTCAAAGCACTGTGTGTTCTAAGATGTATGATGGAGAGCGTAACATGCACATATTTTTTTAATTGCAACACAATTTTTTTTAATTCTCATTTCTTATGAGATGACCATGAAACAGGCATCAAGGCTGCGTGCAACTCGTCAATTAGCTAATTACAACGAGGTGATACTGGAAAAGCAAGAGTGTCATGCCTTGGACTATTTTTCAAGAAATATACACTCAAAGCTCGATATAACGAATACAGATATAACGAATTATCGGTTATAACGAAGTAAATGAAAAATAGTCCTGTCATAGATACAGTGTTGTGAATGCATGCTTACAACGAATTTCCGCATATAACGAAGTTACTTTCGTGCCAGATGTGACTTTGTTAAAACAGAACTGTAAATAGACTTGGTGAGCGCGAAGAAATCAGCAGAACAAGTGAAGCAGGAAGCAAAAAAAAAAAAATCGTTTTGAAAAGATGGCTTTCAAAGTTTTTCTGTCATGTGTAAAGGGGCACGACACACGCGTCCAGTGATGGAATGTTTAGATGGTGTGTGAGGCATGGAAAATCCCCCGATAGTGTGCACCCTTGCCACGTCCGTGCATGCGATTGGCCGGGAAGGGCTCGTGGCATGCGAGCCGAGCCAAGGTGTGAAACCCCAAGAGAAGAGGCGGGCATTGTCTGTTAGGGCACAGTTCGAAGTAGCACGAAGAAGCCAGCGTCTCACCTTCACTCCACCACGTTGTCACGCACTTTCAATCACATTTTGTCCGCACTTCACCTCACACTGTTCACACGTCACCACGATCACTGGTTCCATAGTTCACGTTTCACTTCACTAATTCACCTACTTCACATCACTCTACTCATGAAATCTGCTCCCACGTCTCGTCTTCCTTTTATATACTCTATGTGGGAACAGTAGTCCTGCAACATTAAACTCCATCTCATCACACTCCCGTTTGTTAGCTTTGTTCTACTCAGAAATTCGAGAGGTTGATGGTCTGTTTGTACCAGAAAAGGCTTGCCAAACAAATAGAGCAGACACTATTAGAAAAATATTCGAAAGTTGGAATATTCGCACACCCCTACATTTTGATGAAAGTTGGAGTTTATGTATATTTGCATGCTGATGTCAAGTATGCAATTCTTTTTCTAGTACAATATGTCGTTTTAAAGACATAGAAAATTTCATGTCACTTGTTGAGAGCAAGATTTTTTTTTCTGACAGTTCCAAAGTAAATCAGCTCATCACGATGCTGGTAGTCATACGAAACGGGCCGTGTGTAATTTCGCGCTTTTCGATGCATTGTCTCTAGACAGCTGCGCTCAGCCGTTGTAAAGCCCGGGATGTTTGTAAAACTTGGCGACACCTGTTGAGATGTGACCTACCTGGGCAAGCTGCTGTTGCCAGAGTAGCCTTTCCTTGTGGTGTCCCTCCTCCTTCTCGTGCCAACGCTTCTCCTCCTCCTCGACCGATCGCTGAAGATTCTGCAGGATGTCCTCGGTCTGGGACAGCACCTGCTTGTAGTGGGACACCTAGAGGGGGAAACACACACAAACAGAAACGTCCCTGAAACGGCCTCAAAACGTCCACTTACAAAGAGGGCACCACAGCTGCTTCTAAGTGCACCCAACTAATGCACACTCAGATTTCAAACGAGGGGCGACCGACCTCCTTGTCCAGCTTGGTATTGGCCAGAGTGAGCTGCTGCAGGCGTTCCACATCTTCCGCAATTCCGCTGGTTTGGGACTGCGTGGAGGCCGACAGTGGCTGGTGGTCGCCTGTGCCCCGTTGCTGCTGCTGCTGCTGCTGCTGCTGCTGCTGCTGCTGCTGTTGCTGCCACTTCTGCCACTGATGCAGCTCCCTCTCAAAGTTCACCAGCCACTCGGCGTGGCTTAATCCCCCATCCACCTGCACACACGCACGCACTTCATCAAACCTTCCAAGAGGGCCCACATTTGCTCTAAATCGGCCATCAACCAAACACAAACTGTGCGCCAGTGGCGCCATCTCTTTGATGGCAATGCAAACCATAACACACAGACATCTGGCACCTGTGTTGATCATCATCTCAGAGGGTGACTGGAAATAAATATGGTAATAAGTACACCAGTATGGCATCACTTGCATTACACCGCAGAAGAAACAACTACAGTAGACTCCTGTTAAACGAAAACTGAAGGGACCAGGAAAATCTGTTTCATTTAACAGGAGTTTCGTTTACTGAGAGATGAAAAGGGGTGCAGAATTCAAGCACAAGACCAATCATGTTAGAGGCAGTTGTTCCATTTAAGCAGCAATTTCATTTAAGAGAGTTTCGTTTATTGAGAGTCTACTGTATTTCCTGACATATGTAATTATTAATCACCTCTATCTGCTGTATCTGTTTCTCGTCTTTTGCACCATGGTTGATAGAAAGGGCAGTCCTGGTGTGCACATGTGCATGTTCTTCAATTTGTGTGGTCTTTTTAGTGTGAATAAAACCTCCAGTTGCAAATCAGCGCTCGTGTTGCATTGTTCTTCTACTATTATCCTTGTTTCATTCACACTGCGAGTGAAGATGCAAATAGTTAAACATTAAAACACCTTTCTGCAAGCTGAAGAATGATCATGACCACCTCGTCAGTTTAGACTTCACGAGTGACCTTTCCAAGATCTTTCCGTCACAGTTCTTCGCGACAGCAGCACAGCTGCTTCGGAACTCTAGAATAGACAAATTAAATGTTTTGGGGCTTTGGAGCAGATTCTTTGTAGTAAAGCCAAGATCAGTATCGCACACTGCAAGTGTTCGCAGGCTGGTCCATGTCAATGTTTATAAACCTCAATGGACTGTCTGCTGTCATCCCTTCTTTTTTACTCTTATACGGATTAGCGATCGTAGAAAATTTTTTCCGATGCTGTACCATGAAATGAAAGCACAGGCGAATTGGTCAGGAAATGAGCCAGGAAGAGCTGAAGTTCTCGCGCAATACCAAGCATAAAGGTTGCCTTTGAAGACAGCGGAGGATGGCTGCTCCAACCCCGCCGCAATCAGTCATTTGTTCTGATCAGACACAACTCGACATACACCTTTACGTACAGCAGGACCTTAATTTAAGAGCTCTTGAAATTGTACTAACATCTTCAAGTCACTGCACAGTTAAAAACTTGAGTTACATCACAAAGAGTAAGTGCTGCTCTTTGTGATGTATGCGTATTCAGCACGTAGAGCAGGCATGTATTAGAATGAACTGCAGGTAGCACAGATAAATGTCACGAACTGACACGCTGCCGCCGTATGCGCAGTTCTGCATGTGCCGTTCACTACACGAAGGAGACAAGACGTAATGAAGAAGTACACACAGCACCAACTTTCAACAACATTAAATAGCAAAGCGAAGACCATGTATATGTGGTAAGGCGGCATGCATAAATGAAGAGAAGGAAAGAAGATGACTCTTAAGGGCTCGTTTTCTTTGTTAGACACAATATTAATGAGAACTAACAGACTTTCCTTGGCGTTATTGTCTGTTAGTTCTCATTAATAAATGAAGAGAGAATGATCAAACCGAGTCTACGACTGAAGAATAACAAATCCCTCGTCACATGTTGATCATGAACAAGGACATGGCCTTCACTTCGCTATTAAATGTTGCTGAAGGTCGGTGTCATGTGCGTTCTTCGCTAATCCTTGTTTCTTGCACTGCTCTTGCATTTAGTATGACCTACCAACACGGCCAAGCCTCCACCCTTCGTAAAATCAAAACTTGTGCGAACTTAACACTGGTTTATGGAATAATAATGCAAGGCATATTGCTAACCTTGACGGCCGGCAGGAGGCGCTCAAGAAGCTCCCGCTCCTTCTTCTGCTGCTCGTCTATTAATCGCTGCCGTACACTCTGCACATACACAAACACAATCAAGAAAGTTTTCAGCAAAAAGCCTGCACACGAACAAAAACACGTTTTTTCACCTCAGTTATTTCCAGATTTTACTGCCTCACAGTCACAGCAATTTACGGCTGACAAACTTCAAAAAAAAAAATTCACAGCATAACCACGGGTGAATGATGAAGAGCTTGGGCGAAGCTCCTGAAGGTTACACCGTGAAATCTTCAGTGGTTTCGCCCAGCAGCAATCAAAGCGATAGCCCGGTACATCATCAAAGACGTGACAAACACTGTATATATTTATACAAGAAATTTTATTAATCGTAAGTGGTAGCTAGACGTGGCTTCCGTTCCCCCTTCATTATAATGGCTTTATGGTCGGTGAAGTGATGGATCAGTGATGGGTCGTAGTGGGATGTTTGCAAAGACGAAGTAGTGGGCAGTTTGCAAAGGTGGTTACGCCGGACAACGGAGACGTGACAAGGTTAGACTACGAGGAGCTTCGCCCCTAAAAAGGAAAGAAAGAAAGAAACTGAAACTGGTCAGGCGTACCAGTAGGGCACAGGACAAACTATCCATTACTTTTTTTAATTAATTTCTCCACAATATCCTCTCTTTTGACAAGGTTGCTGTACAGTAAAACCCACTTATAACAATCCCACATATAACGATCTATCGATTATAACAACCACATTTGGGTGCACTTACGATTTTCCAATGCTAACGATTGAAGCTGCATCCACATACAGTCAAACCTCGTTAATACGTACCCGCTTTAAACGTACTAACGGTTAAAACGTAGTTGCGACGAATCCCCGACCGAGTCCCATAGAGCCCAATGCATTCGCTGACCGCTTAAGCCGTAGTGGTTCGCCCTATGCCTACCGGTTAGTGCGTACCCTGCGTACCGCGATAACTTTTTGTGCCATAATATTTTACTGCGCCGCTCAACTTCCCGATGCCAGAATGTGCCGCCAAAGGTCTTCCGCCTTTTTGAGAAGTGCGCAGATCAGTCGATCCCCGATTCCGACTTCCGCGCGATTGCGGCGACGCCTTTGCGGGTAAGCATCGGGAAAGAACGAAGGCGAGGTGGCGGCCACCGACGAATGCGCCGACATGACTTATCGCCGACAACCTTATCACAATAAGTATCTTCAGCTATCTGCTCGGGCACGCGTGCAGCGCAGCGCTACTTTTTAAGCCTACTGCACGCTTTTATTAGGCGACAACCTGAACGCGCTGGGCCGCCGATCGCTGCCGCTTCGTTGTGCGCGACCGTCTTCAAGGCTGAAGTTGAATTAATGGCACAAATGCCCGGGCAGGGACGAAGAACTTCAGCCATGTACCAACTAGCCCGACAGCAAACGCTACTAAGCCGTCATCAGGCGCGCACCGCATTGTAGAAGCGAAAGCAGATCGCTGTTGCGTAGTTAGCGTTGCGGGTCGCGGGCGCCGAGAAACCTCGCTGCATTGACGCTATCACGCTAAACGCACGTGTACGATACAGCAAGCGTAGCGCAGTTGTAACCATACTGCACGCTTTTATTAAGCGACCACCCAACGCGCCTCCGTCCGCTGCCAGGACCGATAGAGCATCGCGGAGTGCGCATCGCTTGCATGAAGCTCGTCATCGCTGCGTTAACCGAACAAGCTACTCGCCGCATCTGTGCACGATCTGGAGCGAAGTGGGTACGAACAACATTCCCACGATAAATGCGCGCGTGCGGCACAGCAAGCGACCCGGTAGTGACGGCGTGAGCCGAGTAGGCGACGCGCTGCACGCAACTAGCCGGGAGACGATCGGCGCCACGCGGCCGTACCGCGTTTCACTGGAACTGTGTCAGTTTTCGTTTAGTAGCAGATCGCGGTTAGACGCACGCACATATACCGCGGAAAGAAGCAGACACTGTCCGTTCTGTCGCTATGTCGGTCACTGCGTTGACCGCGTATCCCGGACCCTGCAATAGTTTCGAAATGCTCTTCGGCGTCGCCACTACGCGCTATCGGCCGGTCGTGCGAGTGTGCCAGGATCTTTTCTCCACTTTGGCAAAAAGAAAGAAAAGGCTTTGCGGTGGGTACTTTCGGCAATATTTGCTGTGGCACTCTATTTATTTGCTGGCGGCGATGGCGTACGCTAGGAGATGCAAATTTGTACTTGGTGTTTAATGCGTACTACCGTTTAGTGCGTAGTTATGCCGCGTTCCCGGCAGGTACGTATTAACGAGGTTTCACTGTAATACAGTTGAACCACCTTATAAGAGACCCACACAGGAGAGCAGTTCTTGTCCCTTATACGGGGTGCCTTGTATAAGCTGGGTACCATGTTCTCATTTTTCATCAACCCCTGCTTCGATGACGGCACATTGGTGTGTCTTCTACCCACTTGTCTCTTACATCAGCGTCTCTTATAATGGGGTTCATCTGTACTTGCTTGACAGACAAGCAGTTCTACATAACATGCAGCTTCTGCAGAAATGTTTTGCAGGGAGCAAAACATGAACACTTATAAGAAACAAGAGATTGCTGAAAGTAGCCGTAATGAACTGTTGCTGTGGCGCTGTCCTTTTCTAGGGGAGGTTACTGCCTGGCCCCTTCACGCATGGAGTTCTGGCAGGGACACTCCTCTCGTCTGCACGATCGCATCGTTTTTCAAAAGGGCGACGCTTCTGGCATGGCAGAACCAGCTGCACCTGGCTGGGTGATGGAGAGGTTGTACCCGTGAGCTTTTTTCCAAGTGACCCCATTTTTGTTCTCCTATGTTCCACTTAGCTGTCCACCCCTTCCTCTCTTCTTCTTCACTCCGTTTGTGTTCTTTCATACCTGTGGTCGCTGGCACAGTTCGTGGCAGAAATTGACAAAAATAGTATACCCGTATGTAAGCTTTCCTCATCAGTTGGCTAGGCTGGAGTTGCTGCCACAGGTAATGCGATAAATTACTGAAAACTGGTGGCTGGATGCTTGAAAAAGCGGAATACTATGCAGCTCACACACTTCCATGATGAATTTTGGCCTCACCTCTGTTATTAATATTATTGCAGTTTGCTCATGATATTTAAATGTTGTTGGTTATTGAGGCTATTCTTGAAATTTGGTTGGCACACTGCTATATCAAAACATTTTGAAGCTTCTTAATTCTAAGAGCCAGTTGTTTAATTCGATCCAAATTGGCTGGCTTCCAGAGCAGACAACATAGCCAAAACCTCAGTTTTTCACCTTACATAATGGACGTGGCTGACATTCATATTCCTCATAAAGAGGAATATCGATATGAGTGAAGTTTATTGCGAATGGCTGGCTGCTTTCTTAAACTCCTTGTTACTGTCATTGTGTAGATTGTGAATATGTTCTGTCACCTCAGGTACAGTCGCACTCAGTATGACTTGCAGCATGGGAGCGCGTGACCTCATGAGTTCAAAGATTGCACATGGCTTCAACTTGTTTTCATTTCAGCAACTAAATATTTTCTTATTTGGAATCATCCCCGTGTGCAAGAACAGCATTTAGTTATGGAAATAAGGTCTAGTGGAAGCCATGGGCATGCTTTGAACTCGTGAGGCCACGCGCTCCCGTGTTGCAAGTCATATTGAGCGCGACTGTACATGGGAAGTGAATGTATTGGATGTTTATTGTGTTGAGCTGGATAGGAGATGAACTGGCAGGGTGGAGTGTATTTGTGTTTCGGACATTACAATAAAAGAAGAGTACACAACGAGAGAACAAAACAGAACGTGTCCTCCTTTCTTTTTTTTTTGTGTTGTTTCTTGTGCTAGCCTCAAATGCAAACTTGTTCATTTAGAGACAGCAGCAGGTAGCTGGGAAATAAAAGCCTGAATATAGTTGGAGAACCATTCCATCTCAGGCTTGTTGAAATGCATATTACTTGGTCATCAAGCTTTTATGCTTTGCACACAGTCATGCTACGATTTTTGGTACTGGTAGTCTTGAAGAAGTCCTAATTGCTAAACGACAGACACAAGCCTGTCTTTCTTAGTGTTTATCTGGCACTGGTGTGTTGTGAGCTATCAGACACATTGTAGTTTTAACATATAAACAAAAAAGTGTGCTTTTCTCATGTTAATAAAAGCTTTTATTTGTATTGCTTCAGCCAGAAAAAACACCAGAAAGAGTGCAGGAAGAGTGCACTTTTGGGTTAGTCTTGTTATGCCTTCTGAACAAATTTGTACCATGTGTTCTGTTATTAGCATTCACATTTTCGTGAGGGTGTTACTACACATCCTACTTTTCTGATTCACATCACTGTTGTGGGTACTCCTCCACACATTGACGACCGAGTTTTAAGGGAAGTGCTGTGGTATTTAGGTTAGGAAAATACAAACAAGCAGGTTTTTGTAGAGCCTACTTAAACAATGAAACTTTGTATGCATGTATACATTGCAACTTCTGCTGCTCTCTTTTCTGTCTAGCAGCAGTAATGCTATGGCTGCTCAGGGACAGTAGGATTAGGTGAAGGCCTATTTCCACCATAATTACTATCTTTGAGTGTGCAAACACAAGCCAATTACATTCCGTGTTGGCTTCTCGTGGTGCCACCATGTTTCTGTGCAGTGCACAGTGAGTTTCCAGAAGTCATCGTCACGGGATGCTAGCGATCATTAGCTATTACACCACACCATGTATATTTATGCCGCTACAGCTGTCGAGTGACAGTTCATGTCATGAAATTTGCTTTAGGTGACTTGCCGTTTGTATTTGTCTGCGCCTCCTGCCTGCTTGCAGGTCGCAGTGTGAAAACAACTGTGCTTCCAATAACAGGGCTTCCACATTTTCACTAATGCTAGTTGCGAGGATAGCAGTAGATGGTTGATTGTCATTGTTTAAACTGAGCAAGTGTACAGCAGCTTGCTCGCGCAATTTATTTTTCTGTCTGCAGCGCTGCGATGACATAACCTTGTGAAGTAACTATAGGCTGGGGTGTACAACTTTGGGGGTAGCTTGAGTAATTTTAAGTCTGGACGTAATGAACTTGAGTATTGGCAGACTACCAAGAAATTGCTCACCCACTACAGTGGCTAAATGGCTGCAGTGCTTCACTCCTAACCATGAATTGAGGGGATCATTTACCAGCTGCGGCAGGCACATTTTGATGGGGGTAATGTACAAAACTTGTGCACTTTGATTCAGCTGCTCATTAAAAAACCTCAGGTGGTGAAAATTATTCCGCAGCCCTCCACCATTACATGCCTCATAATCGTGTCGTGGTTTTGGCTTGTAAAACTTCAGAGTGAATGCTTGTCTTGGAAATGGGTAGGACAGGCTGTTTTATGCAATCACGTCACAAGTATGGTTGAACCCCTCCCTCCCCCGAAAAAATTTCTCACTACGCCCCTGTCATGAAGCAATATTAGTGATTTTGCTTCGACATCACAGCCTTATTTATGCTTGAGATCGTATCAAAGCATATGATTGATTGGTGGATTTATCATCTCAAGAAATATGAAATGGTGCTACAGTGGAGGTTCTAGATTCATTTAGAGCACCTGAGATTCTGTAACACATCCAAAGCAGTGTGCACGCAAATGCCTTCGCATTCATTTCCTGCAACATTGTGGTCCAGCTCAGCCATACTCGTGGCCTCATGTTTGACAGAACGCCGAACCGCATAAATCCTACGTGGTGCGTATTATATGAAACAGTTTCAATTTCATGGTGTCAGGGTGATATAGAAAGAGCTAGTCAGTACCAAATATGGCAGTAAATCATTATTTCATTGGGTTTACTGTGTTGAGGCTCGAGTGTTCTCGCAATAATGGTACCAGTGTGGACCTTGATTTTTGAATGAGCTAGTGCAATTGTTTACCTGCGTGATTTGCAGACACATGGTTGCTGTGTCGTGCACACCTGAAGCACATAGTGTGTCTTATTGATGTCATGCATTTAGGATCTTCTTGTTTCATATTTCTCTTTTTTTTTTCACAGAAATGCAGGGGTGCAAAGCACTGTTTTACGATAAACATATTGTTGGAAAGTGAAGTGCTTTGTTAAAGGACGTTTATGTAGAAATGTACTTCTTTTTTTAAAATAAACTGTTTCCTGTCTGTACGTCGTTGAATAGCCGCTTGTGATGTGCCACATTTTTGTGGCAGCTGTGTAGTGCCCTGCCCAGGGGTGGATCAAGAGTAATAAAGGCTGAGAAGGGGGCGCCCATTAAAACAAATATGTTTTGCTTGACATATATATCGGACATCCAATTTTCGATCATAATCTGTGCTATGTGGGTTAATCCTTGTGCGTTCACAAACAAGCTGGCAAAATTTTAACACGTTCAGTCGAGCACTTAATCTATAATTGAATATTTTTTTCATAAACACGCGAATAGCCGGAGAGTAGAGTAACACTGGCGCACTCGCGAACCGTGACGTAACAAGCTGCTTGCTTGCCGAGGGTTTGCATTCCGGCGAACGATATTGTTCCGTGGTCAGCTGCGCGTGCAATGCAGCTATCTTAGCTTTCTTCAGCTTGGCATTGAAATGGAACAATTTGCAGCGGCTCATACTTTGGTGGGAGACGATGGCTCCGCTCCATGCAACACACGTCACACAGAGGAGGCACTGCACAGAGCATGGTAAAATGGCGGTCGCCGGCGGTGGGCGGGGTTTATAGCCAGCGACTCCTACGGCTCATTTTGCAATGAAATATTCTTTTAAAGTCCATTTTTCATATATGTACAGGCACAATACACCCTCTACTTCTATTTTTCGCTGAAAACTGCAATTTATTGGGTGACTGTGCCAAGGCCTCTCTAACGGCCTCAGTGGTGCTGTTATATTTAGCCGTTGGCTAATTATAACGGCACCAGTGGGGCCATCAAAAAAAAGACAAAAGGAAGCTTGAAAGCGAGTGCAGTCGTGATGCTCAGATCCTCCATAGCATGGGCAATATGTCATATGCAGCTCAGCTGCTTTGAACATCGCGAATAATAGCATGAAATAATCCTGTACTCTTCACTGAGCACTTTCGCGCGCCTTTAGAAGGGAAGAAAAGGGCCGGCTCACCCTCGCGTAAGATCGAGCTTAAGAATGCAGTGCATGGTTGAATTAAATAATGCGTACATTCACACCCGACTATATCAAACTCGGGTAAATCGAGTTATCGTTTATACTGAACTATTTTCAAATGTGGCAATGCTTTCAAGTCAGTGCACAGGAAAATCTACGGCTACATCGTACAAGATAGCTTGAACACTTCATACATCGAACATGGGATAGCACGAAACGCCCCAAGAATTTGGCTTACCCGTATAAGATACATACCAGCGATGGATGTATTCAGCAGGTAAAGAGTAGTTTTTTTAGAAGTAGTGTTATTTACATCGATACCGTTTTTCTGGCGTATTAAACGCCCCTGCATATAACTCGCGCAATCAACAACTAGCTCCGCCACATTAAAAAAAAAAAAAAAAACGTGTGTTGCCGGCAAGCCGCATTTCTTGCATTATCGTCAAGCAGTGCCGTGAAGCCAACTTGCGAGCTAATAATCGCATCGCAAATATGGTAAATTTTTTAAAAGGTTTCATATCGAACTAATGCCTTTTTTTTTCTCCGAGTTTCTGCGGGTTTGACTATCTTAGAAAACCACTGAGCGCGGTCTGCAATTGCATGTACAGGGGCGATGTAAAGAAGCGCGAACAGTGCGGCATCTACGTTCCCTGCTGTTTCGCATTTCTTTTCAAGTAGTTGTAGCCTGGATGGCAATAAAAATCCGCTCGAGTCGTCCATTATACAATCAATAACCACTCTAGCATCGTTTTATTGTCACCAAGGTCATATCGCGATAAAAAGAGCGTGCCGAGCTGTTCTATCGCCGTTTGAGTTGCGGCGCATGCGGCCGGTACCGTTTGCGGACAAAGGATTGCACATGGCGTTTTGTCCTTGAACTGACCAACAGGCGCGGGCATGACGACCGCATCGAGGAAAATCGGCGTCCTCTCAGACGTGAAGGTTTCGATAAAGTAGGGTCGTTCCCATAACTTACGTTTATCGTCGTTACACACATGTGCGGTAATTTTCGGATATCCTTTTTTTTTTGTCTCGTTAAGTCGGATCACTTACCTTGAAAGGGCTGTCTTTTGTCAGGTTCCGATAGCTATGCAGCTAGCCGCGATAAATCGGTTTTGAAAGACTCACTTGTTCGAAAATTCATCCGCTCTTGCCACGTGAATGCACGCAATGTGCATGCCAGGGGCGTGACCACAAGGGGGGGGGGGGGGGGTTGGGGGGGGTTCAAACCCCCCCCCCCGAAATTTTTCAATTTTGCTTGCATATACACATACAAACACACGCACGAACATACATAAAGTATAGTTGGAAACCCCCCCCCCCCCCCCCGAAAAAAAATTTCTGGCTACGCCCCTGGTGCATGCCACGTAAATTCATTGACATTCTGTGATATACAAATAGTAAATAGCTTTGTTATTGTAGACTGACTGGTTGCTCAACGAAAATTCACGCGTGTGCTTGTCACTGGGCGTTGTATCTTAGATCCACGGTGCTTCGTTTCACGTGTCTTGCTAAAAGACCACGTGTCAACGTATCTCCGTGCGCGAAGGCGTTCTTGGCGAGTCTATATTCTTTATTTTCTATGAAGCGTGCCGCTCTTTCTTCTTATTACTTCGCCGACGCGATGCGCCCTAACCCACGACAGCTTATTAGTATAGAGGGGGAATTTATTTCCGTGGTGTCGCACTACGCTTTCCGAAGTGAGCGTGTCGACAAATTGCGAAGGATCAACGCAGCATGTATGTACGATGGGATTTTTGTAGAACAACGCGTCCGTGAGTTAACCTGCGACACATCTACATCAGCGACCCGTTTGGGATGTTCCATCTAGTGAAACGTCCATGTCGTTCGTATCTCGAGATAACAGGACACACTCAAAGAAAAAAAAAAGTCATTTGACTCTTTTTTTTGCCACGTATAAACTCACACACATGACTCTCATTTGACACGTTGACTCTCTTTTGGTGAGTAGTGCGACGTACGACTCCCCAAAATATAAGTGAGAGTTATATGCGTGGCAAAAGAGTCAAAGGACTTTTTTTAGTTTAATTTTTTTTAGAGTGCAGTCATCCTACCGCGTGGCCACATAACAGCAGCCGGTGTCGCTCATGACGCGTACTAATCACTGTCAGTCAAACAGGGAGTGTCGGGAATGTACGCAGCTCTGGATGCCCCCTGCAAGTGAATAAACAAGCAGTAAAACAAAATGATGGAGGCGGGGGCAGTCTGTCCGCGGCGATCGGAGGGCAACAGGCGCGGTTTTGCGCTCCACATTCCGCATTTGCACCTCGACGAAGCTGCTCCCTTTGATTCGCACCATTCATTGCCTGCGCACTTCCGCTAACTCTGTTTTGAGTCACGGGGCGGCGGGAATCTAATGAGCGGCGCTTAATAGAGCACTAATTTCGGCTACGAAGGAGGAGAGCGGCGGGCGCTAATTATACGGCGCTTGATTCGAGAGCGAATCCGCGCTCGCTTTTGAAAGAGGATCGAGAGAAGCGCGTAGAAACAGAAAGGTCAGGCGTTTTCGTCAGCCGTGAACCGTCTGAATTCTCTTTATTTGTCTGTGTGAACCTATGTCTGAACTCTGTGAGGGCAGCGGCACGATGAGGGTTTGCTTTTTTGTCGAGCCGAGGCCTGAGCTCGCCGGGCCGGCCGAGCTAGCTCTGAGAGCGCTTCGTGATTGTGTCGGCTCGATGAAATTAGGTCCGGTCGCGCCGGTCGCTGAAAAGGCGCGTAACGAGACGCGCCTGATGCGATTTTGCGGGTCCCGCTGGCAGTTCGTTGCTGCTGCTGCTGCTGCTACTACTACTACAAGTATACGGCCGCGCCCGAGCGGCAGAAGGACGCGTACTGGAGCGCGTGGCGTCGCGGCGCCTCCCTTCGACACGCGGTGATAGGATCACCGTGGTCGGACGACGAAGGCACACAATGGGCGCCTTGATTTGACGCCACAAGGGCGCAATCAGTCTCCGAGCGCGCGACTTTAGCGAGCACCGTGTTTTCGCGTTTTCAACCAGCATCGAAAGCAGTCTTATCCGTAACGAAATGATTGCCATGTCGTGTTATGTGGCGAAACAGAACGGCAAGTACATGTATATGGAGCAAACTTTTGGCAATGCGTCGCCACGCGCAACTGTGCGCGTTAAGCGTGATTGAAGCTTTTATACGGCACGATGATGTTTGCAGCGTGTTAATCGCGCGGCGGTAAATAGTCACGGAGGCTACGCAGCACCAGGGAAACCGTCCCGTGTAACTGATAATTTGACGCTTATGTCGCACCTTGTACGTAAAACACAGTCACGACCACAGCATTGCCAGAGTTGGCATATCGTGCGCCAATACCGACTAACGCCAACTCTCTGCTCGCACAATATGTGCTCGATCCCTAAAAGCTGAGTTTGCTGGAAACTAGCTGAAATTTCGTTCTCGCCACGTAGCTAATTCAGCGGTAGTTGGTTTCATTTGTTGACAGTCCACACTTTTTCAAACTGTACGGACGAACTACCGAAAATTCCTGTTTTCTGAGATTAAAGCAATGAGCTTCACAAGTTGTCCTCATTCTATTACACTCTTCGACTTTCTGAGTTTATGTGCGTATTATTTTCTGGTTAAAGCGGGAGAAAGATGAAAGAATGCGCTTGCCGGCGTTTTATATACCGGCTTCGCCGAGACATCGATACAGATATGTGACTCGCAAGATTTGGGACTCTAGAAGTAACCATGCACAAAGCGACAGGGTGAATAGCCCTCTCAGATATAATTTACTTTTCCAGCAAGCCACAACACTCCGTGTCCATGGGTCACTTCTCCACTTACTGCTAAGGTCCCACCATTCATTCATTCATTCATTCATTCATTCATTCATTCATTCATTCATTCTCATTCATTCATTCATTCATTCATTCATTCATTGCTTATGATTTCAAAATTTTGAGCGCTTGTCTGTATAGCAAAGTCAACCAGAGTGAGCGCCGAGCGGTGACTATGAACGCATGAATACGGTACACGCTCGAGTTTCGGAATTTCGCGCGTTTCACGCTTTCCTTTTCTTTCTTTTGGTGTAAGAGGGGGGGGGGGGTCCTGTGACGTCATTTAACTCGCCAGCCTTTCTACAGTTGTCGTCGCCTCTGGTGTAGCTGCATACACACGAAAATAAAACATCTCGCGACACACATACGAAGACGAAATGTGCGCGGAAAAATCGAATCGGAGGTTTGCGTAAAGCTTCGCATTTAAGCCTGAAAATCCAATTGAGAAGCAAACGATGTGTCAATGGTATATGCCTGATTAAACATCAAGGGTGACTGTAGCTGAGAACAAAACAAAAAATAAAAACACAAGGGAATCTTCGCCTAGTCCCGTGCACAAGCAATGCACATGGGAGCGAATAATGACACATTCAAGTTAAAACTGATTTCACGGCGTAGCCGTGTTGTTTTATTTTATTCCAGGATCGTGTTTATGGATGTCTTGAAGACCTTGCCCGTCATCAACTTGATAACAATCATCGGCGTCACACACTACTGTTCGTTCTCTCTGCTGACGGCCGGGCCACTGGTTTATTGCAGTTGTCAAATGATCAAATGACTGAATGAACCTGGAAGATAAAGTAGTACTCGCCAATTATAAATGCGGTTAATCCTTATCTGTAAAACATGTCCGCCTGTGTAGCATCCGCTTGCAGTGCAATACGACAGATTCAGCTTGACAAAAAAATATATATATTTTGCAGTATTCTGTACGAGCTAGCTTAGCGATCTTTGAGACAACAAACAACGTGAGCGAAGTTATTGTGATGCCACTCATCGAATCCTCGTGCGACTTCGCTGAAGGACATACGGCACGTTTAACGACAGTTTTCTACGAATGTGGTGATATCACGTTAAGAGAAAACGTCGAAGATTGATTGGTCACAGCTTTGGTGACGTCGGTGCTAATTATGTTCGCTTAAAATAGCATGAGAAACATTCCCCACTCAGGACGTGCGCCACGCATCAAGCCGTGTAGCAAGATAAATAAATAAATAAATAAATATACATAAATAAATAATTAAATAAATAAATAAATAAATAAATAAATGCCTGCTCGGCACCCTACCATATTACGTGCCTCACATTCCTTTCATCTGTATATTTTATACGCCATAACTAAGAAAAATCTATTTCTTCGCGCTTCACGTGCGCAACTGGTAAGACTAGCGAACTACAGCACAGTATAAGTCTTGACGTCATGTTGTTTAGTCGAGTGCTTCAACACCATGTATACAGAGTGGGCTGTCCCGTCCTTGGGCGAACCGACGCCGAGGTGCTGCGTCACTGATGTCATGGACACGGCAGCAAGCGGCGAGCGCATTGTAGCTTTACTCGTACGCGTGTATAGTATATGAATGAAGTCGAGACCCAACAAGGACGAGAGAACTCGGCGATTGGAGAACGCAGCGTGACGTTATAATATTAATCTCACGTCGTTCAGAGAACGCACGAAACATAAGGAATCGGAGAAAGGAAGACACTGTATCTTTTCGAGTAGTGAATATATGAAAAGAGGAAAGCGGAACGCTGCGCAATCAAGTTCTATTTAAAGTATTCGCGGCTTTCGTTTACACGGTCGACAACATCTAAGGTGAACGCCGCCTTAGTGTTCAAGCCGGTAAAACTAGAGCGTCTTCAGGAGGGAAATGTGCGTTACAAGATGTAAAATCATGATGTCGATAGACACAATTACAATTTTCAAAATTCTGTATTAAACATAAGCTATGAGGTTTTCAATGCTAACGAGGTGTTTACCTTAGATGTGAACTACCACGTACATACGTAATGTCTTTCAGAATCCCAAGCTTGCAAAATAAACATCCGTTTTTAAGGTCAATTGTGTCGAGAATTTCTTAAGTGAGCAAGCTTTTCGCAATGCGATTGTATGTTCTTATTATTTTGTCTTCTTTTTTTTTTCTTCATACTTTGCTGAAAAGCTAGTATATAGCTTTGCCGAGTGTGAGGTTAAAAAAAAAGCACGTTTTTGTCGACTGCGTATAATTACGTTTATCGTGTGTTTTCCATTCGTTGAAATAAGTCATCTGAATAAGCCATAATTACGAGATGAAATGTAGATAACAATAATAAATATTTCAACGAGTCCTGCAGCTAGTGTATACTACCTGTAGGTCGGTTGACGCTGGTCAACGTGACGTGAGATCAAGCGCGAAATGTGAGCTAATGGTAACAATAACAACGACGAAATAAAGCAGTAAACTAAACAACACTGTCATACAAAAGGCTAATTACGGCCTCTCGAAGTGTTCACTTCACGTCGTGTCCCGTGTCCCTCTTATCTGCGCTGCACAAAAGCTCGCAATGATACGGCCCTCTTCTCTACAAACAGTACAGTAATGACGCAGCAAGTCGGCTTCGCGGGAGTGACCGCTTGTCCCGTAATTTCTTGCATTTCAGTGCCTCCTTACGTCACCCAATAATGTAACTGTCGGTCAGGCATTTTTTCGGGACACGAGATTTGCTAAACAAAGCCGTGTTTCCTCGAAGCTTGGACACGAATAGCCTCAAAGTTTCATAGTTTAGTAGCCTTTGCGATATGCCCAGTGATACATTACACTACAATCGTGAAACCAGTGTTCCGTAAAATTTCGAGGCCGGCTTCACGTTTCACTCTGAGTGGGTGCGGAGGCGTGTGTGTAATTCCACCGCGACGAGAAAACGAAACAGAGTACACAGCAAGATGAGTGTGATGAACAAATTGATCCATGGTGGACGAACCAGGGTAGTTCAGAGCCACAGAGTCAACGTTTCGACGAGGAGACCTTTCGCCCTGACGAACGCTGAACTCAATTTTCTTTGTCGAAACGATGGTACTAGGCCGGGTCTTTCCTATACTCCGTTTCATACATCAGGTGGAACGCTATGGAAGCTAGCGATACTTCTTGCAGTAGATGCGTTCGCACCAAGAAATAGTTCAATTATTTTACCACCCGTAATGTGATCTTTTTCGTTTTTAGACAGACTAATAAAGGAAGATGCTTTGTGCCTTCGAAAAGAACAAACCCCATTATTTATACGGTTGTCAGTGTGTTGTTCCGGATAGCTTGGCGCATCTTCCTTTATTTTCGCTTCGTGGCCTCCGCGATTAGTTCCGGTAGCGCGTAGCCGGAGCCAATCGCGGAGGCCACGTTTACGACGACGAAATCCAAGCGCGAGACACGCGGACTTACACATTTTGCTGACCGAACGTCTTGCATAGTTTCCACAGCGTTGCACCTGATGTATGAAACGGAGTCTAGTTTGGTCATCGTTGATCGGTGTAAAACAAGAATTTACACTCCCGTAAAGGAGTTGCCAGTTAGTCCGTCGCTTTCGGAGTGCGGGTTTTGCGGAGAGATGAGAGACACCGCAGTGCGGTCTCTCAGAGCGTCTGCAGGACGTCGCAGAGGATACGCTCGATGGGCACCGGTCCGATGGTGGGCCGGAAGTAGGCCTCCTCGAGCAACGTGGCCGGCACGGCGCGCAGAGAACCCAGCAACAGGAGGAGTCGCGCGGCTCGGTGCTGCTGCTGCCGGGGCCGCTCGTCGCCGCTCTCCAGGAGCACCGACAGCGTCTGCTCCTGGACGCGCTCCACTTGCGACGCCTCGCGTAGACCGGACACTTCTGCGATGCGCGCATCGGGGCGTGTGTGTGTTGACTAACGCCTACTCTCCCATATCCTTTCTCTCCTTGGCGTTTAGCGCAGAGGCTTGTGAAGACGCAGACGTAAAGGAGGGACACGCACTGGCGCTAGCTTTCAACAATGTTCTTTTAGAACCCGGATCACGCGCATTTGTACATTGCGTGATCCGGGTTCTAAAGGGCGACTGTTTATTTTTCTTCTCAGTCGATTCTATTGATCCCGCCCGAAAGCTTTCCGCACCCAACGTGGTCTTGCACTGCCTCCGGGATCGGAGGAATTGGAAGGTTTCTGCACCTCGCGTGGTTTTGCAGTGCCTTCGTGATCGGCCTGCCTTTGACCTAGCGACGATGTCATATGCGATGACGTCACGTCCTCATAATGATGTGTCCTCATAATGATGTCACGATAACTTCACAAATTTTGGCGACCTGTGACGTCATCACATGCTGATCTTTTGCATCACTCGTGGTGACGACGCCGACTGTCACTTTTCGCGTTTTGTGAGGAATCTAAGGCTTTCGTCTCAATAAATCGTTGCTGAAACTTATCGCCGGTGTGGGTGTGTCCCCTCTTGGCCGCATCTTCACAAGCCTTTGCGCTAAACGCCAACAATATGTATTACCGACAAGGCAAGAAGTGAACACTCGCTAAGCTCCCTTCCCTTCATTTCCTCTGTTCCTTTGCTGCCTTTTCCTATGGCGCAGAGCCGTTCTCCCGAAGCGCCATCTTTCTTTTCCTAGCAATAACCACTTCACCTCTCTCGCAAAAAGCGCCCCTAAGCGACGTTTTTTTCGACCATCTGCAGGAGGCATGTCGATCGAACGGCTGTAATTGTGACGATTCGCTCACTGTGCCCAGCCAATTCATGACACTTCTTTCCTTAACGCACAAACAATATTGGACCTCTTTGGTACGAAAACTTCGAAAAGAGGTAACGTTCGAAGAGCAGGGATATCAACCAATAAAAAAAATTGGCCGCGTATCTGCGTGCGCCGCTGCAAATGCCGTGTAAAGACGATAGAGGAGGCGCTGCGCGAGATATGGACGCCATCTGGTAATACGTCGGGAAACATGAGCTTGTGCAGAGGGTTTCCTTCCTCCGTGGCAGAGGACGTTCGTCGGCGCGCATATGGCATTTTCAGCGCAGCTTAAGAAACTAGGGTCTTTAGAATTACGTATCTTTGTACTCTCTATTAAAGGAACACACCATCTAATACTTACCTAGTGATGTTGTGCCTCAGGTATGCGTAATATTTACTTTTTGTTCGACAACGTTCACTATGAACAGCGTACCAGTTCAAGATGGGTGGGCGGTAAGCAAGTGGTTCAACTTTGGCCGGGTCGCTGAATCGGGTGACAGACAGACAGACAGACAGACAGACAGACAGACAGACCAAAATTTCTGCGTTTAAGTTCCCCAAGAAAGACTATCGTCTTTAAAATTCCATTGACTACGCTGCTGGCTAAAGTTTAATGTATGGGGAAGAGAAGGAAATTGCTATGGAAAAAGTAACACCGCAGCATACAAAAAAAAAAGACACAACTTACAGAGTCTCTTACGCATTCACCTATGACGACTCGAAGGCGAAAGCCATCTTCTTTTTTTCTCATTCGACGTATGGATCCCCCCCGCCCCATCCGAGATATTTCTGCACCTAACGGGGTTTTCCAGTGCGTCCAGGATCGGACGCATTGTTAGCTTTCTGCACCTTGTCTGGTTTTGCACTGCCTCCGTGATCGGCCCACCTTTTAGCAAGCGACCACGTCATGTGATGGCATCATCGTAGGACGTCACGTTGTGTGACGTCATGGTGACGTCATAATTGCGGCACAAAAATTGTTGGTCTGTGACGTCATACGTTGACGTCATCACGTGATGATTTTTCGCATCACTCCTGTTGAGCCGCCGTCGGTCAATTTTCGTGCTTGATGCAGTATCTAAGGCTTTTGCCTTAAGAAAAATGTTGGGTTACAATTTAATACAGCTATCCTAATTTATCTTCAGTATAACCATCTAGCTGCCTGATCTGATCTACAGGTGCATAATTATTGCACTCTGTCCTTAATATGTTTTCGTTTCTTTTTTGTTTAATTATTATTTAACATTCCGCATGTTCTTTAAAATTTCCTATCCCCCAGTGTGAGTACAAGTCACAGCAGAAGGAAATCATTATCGTCATCGTCTCACAACTGGTGCATGCCTCAAACGTGGCTTAAGATGAGGGAACAGGGAAAGAGTGTAGGGGGCGGGGGAAAGGGCGACGCGTGGCCAGCTCGACAGCAGGAAAAACCACAGACGGGAAGAAATGTAAGAATTGGCAATGGTGGGGGAGGGAAGGACTCATTTATAAGGAAAAGGGAAGGAATTGAAGGGTGCAGTGGCGGACTGGGGCATGGCGTTCACCTGGTCTGAACAGGGCGAGGGCCTTGAGGCACGAGTACTCTGCGGCGTCCGTCTGCAGGGCGGTCAGCCTGCCCACGGCCTCGCGCACTGCCTGCAGTCCACGCAGGCCGCCCGCTGCACTACCGCCTTCGCCGGCCGCAGACTCGACACCTGCGTCCGCCACAACGATGTGCACCTGTTTTCACGTGTCGTATTGAAAGGACGCCGCTGCTCTCTCACGCGTCACATTAAAACAGGGGAATCGCAGACGCTTTTCATAGTGTATTTCTATCATTATCCTGCGGCTCACTTAACCAATGTAGCGCCACGAAAACCTAAACGGAGAGGAAACTTCATCCCATCAACGTCTCATTCTGGGGGCCGGCATGTCATGTATACCGTAAAATCCCGAGCAAGCGCCACCCCTCCCAAGTTTTCCGCGAAACTTGAAATATGCGCCCCCTCCTCCCCTCCCGCCATATTCACTGTTTCATTCACAGTTTTTATTCGCCCGACGAGGGCGAATAAAAATAGTGAATTCATGCGTATTCAATAAAGCATACCATTAGAAGCACGGGTGTGCATTCTTTATTCTTAACGGCTCTCCCGCCGCCATCTTGATTCTTGATCCTCGACCACGGTGTCCTCGACCAAGCAAAGGGACCCCCTCCAAATTTTGACGGATTATGCTTCACCGTGGGTGGGCGGCGGGGCGCACTTGTTCGGGATTTTACCCTTATGTATACTATAAGGGTAATTCTGTCATGACGTTGCATGAAGAAAAAAATACTCGTAGGATTCCTTGTGCATTCGCCTAAGACGACTCGAAGACGAAATCTGCTCATCATCATTATCATAATTATCAAATAATTATGATAGTCATAATCATCTATAATGCTAATGATGATTTTTTGGTACCATTCGTGTTGACGACTACCCCTACGGTCACTTTTCCCGTTTCATGAGGCACGTGAGGCTTTCGCCTTAATAAAATAAACGCACTTTATCTCTCATGTTGTGGATCTTAAGTACTTTCCACGAGGCTGTTTCATTTACGTAAGTGAAGCAGTATTTGCTGTTTGAACTGGATTCTGTAGTGTCACTTCGCAGATTGGTTGATCGTGAACAAGTGCAGAGGGCTTGTAGTGAGGTTGAACGCGAAGAGAATCATTTCGTTGATTTTATGGGTGCCACAGTATATGCTACGGTCACGATGCAAAGTGCTGTCATGAAGACAAGCTGCTGCATCGCGATGAGACATCTTGTCGCAAGAACTATACTAAGCCGATCGTGTAGTCAGGCTGCCGTCTCGAAGTAGTATTATGACACCAGTGCTGTCGTGACGACAAAAAAAAGAAAGTCACCAGACTCTCGAAGAACGCGTGCGGAGAACCGTTAACATGTCGACATTCATATCAGGGCGGGTGAAGCAGAATAATTCCTTTAGTTTGTTCGATTCTCTTTAGTCATCCGTCGCTCTGGATAGCTAGTCGTAATGTCACGAGCCTGGCGCAAGTGGGCGAAAAGAAACGGCACGTTAGGCTAATGTGCGTCTGCCATAGAAGGTGTGTAGCTGGTATGCAGGTCAGTGATGCTGCACTGACCAGTGGCAGTGACCAGTGGGAATCCCCATTGCGCTGCGCTGAGCAGGAACACGTCGCTCCAGGAGGCCTCGAGCAAGAGCAGCTGGTCACGGCAGCATAGCTGCGCAAAGGCCGGCACGCTGCGGATCCAGCGCAGGCTGCAGAAGAGTAGCTTGGCGGCCGTCTCTGCACACCTGCGGCATGTGAATCGATGAATCAAGAACGGGCCTGTCATATTCGCAAATATGTTCATATTACAAATGATTTGCACGAAGCACCAACCGACAATAGTGATAGCGAATCTAAACAATGTTTTTCAATGTTTTTATATGCAAGCACTTACATGCGAACTTGCGTAGGTTGTGCGTAGATCTACCTCACTGTTTTAACCAGCTGTATTGCCACTGGGGGTACGAAATTCTTCAATCTATTCGTGAAATTTGCTTTTTGCATGTCTGCCAATCTCCCGATTTGCCCGGGAGACTCCCGCATTTTGACCAGTCCTCCAGATTGTATGGCCACGGCCATAAACATTCCTAAAAACAGCTCTCTATGGCACCGATCGCACGGCCCAGCTCCTCAGTTTCTCCCGCACCCGGCCGGATCGAGCATTTCTCTCCACCCTTAAACTCTCCCCACTTATGCCTCTTCCCATCTCATTGCCCATTCCTTCCCACGTCTCCTCCCTCCTAACCGTTGGTCGCCTCCCTGAGAATATGCGTCCTGAACACCATGCAACTCTCCCGTAAAGAGCAGCGCGAGCCTCCGCGCTCTGGCGTAAGTTCGGACGGCCAACCGCCGTGGCTTACGTGTATGCCGCCCCCGTACCACCACTACCGTACCCAACCCACGCCCTTGAAGTCACTGACAACTCTCTCCGACCTCTATTACTGCCTCCGTCTACACTTACACCTCTGTGGAGGCTGAAGGGGCAGCTATTGACCTTGCCGTCACGCAAACCTCCGCGAAATACACTTTCAGTGATTCCAAGCCTGCGGTATAGAACTACGCAGTTGGACGGGTTGCACCCTCGGCCACCGGTATCTTGCGTTCTGGCACCGTTCCCTCTCGCCCCATACAAATCATCTGGATACCCGCTCACGGGGGTCATCCTGGCAACGAGTCGGCCAATTCCATCGCTCGCGATTCGACTGACCGAGCAAGCCCGCCCCCGCGGGAATGTATACGCGCGACGCGCTCCTCACGTACCACGACATCACCTTGCACTACCGTCTCTCTCGCCTCACCTTCCCCTCACCGCACAAATCTCTTTCCCAGCATCACCAACACTTGTGGCACCAACTTCAGGCCCACACCTTTCTTACTCCCGCACGTCTTGCCATCTTCCACCCCTGGACGTACTTCGCCGGCCTGCCGCTTATGTGGCAACTCCATCGCCAATTATGACCATATATTCTCAAGCCCGGCACACTTTCCCCCTGCCTCTTGGTACATAATAAGTCCGAAGCAGAGGAAGGCTGCATTGTCCAGCACCAGGCCGGATCTTCAACTTCGGCTGGTGACTTTGGCGGCGGTCGTCGCGACTAGGCACTGCCTGGACGCCACACCGGCAGCATGAAGGCCGCCCACAACGCTGCTTTTTAATTAAAAAATACAATTTTAGCTCTTGACTTTCGCACAATGTTTTTCACCACCGCCACCACTGCGTAAAGAAAATTAAAAACCGAGGACATCGGTTCGAAGATTTGCTGATTGCGTGCGAAACGCTTAAGTCCCTTTTGCCGCAGTACACTCGTGTCATGCGGAAAAGCACACAAAGATCAAATCATTTAAAATATTCAGTTCCAACTAGAGTTGGGGGGTCCCTCAGACGAAAAGCGGTTATAAACCACTCGAGAGTGCCTGAGGGCCACGTTCATGGCAACAGTCTTGAAATCCATGCTTTTAGGAAATAAAGTACAATAATAGCAGCAAAAAAGAATTAAAAAAATTAGAACGATGTTGTGCAAATAGAACAATAGAAGAAATAGACGCAGATCAAATGACATCATTATGTATGTATGTATGTATGTATGTATGTATGTATGTATGTATGTATGTATGTATGTATGTATGTATGTATGTATGTATGTATGTATGTATGTATGTATGTATGTATGTATGTATGTATGTATGTATGTATGTGTGTGTATGTATGTATGTATGTATGTATGTATGTATATGTATGTATGTATGTATGTATGTATGTATGTATGTATGTATGTATGTATGTATGTATTGTGTATGTGTGTGTGTGTGTATTCATGCATGCATGCATGCATGCTTTATTTTCCACGAAACCAATGCAGAGTTGCAGAGGGCTAATGGAAAAGAAAGCTCATAAATACAGTGGACAACAATAAATAAACGTGATGAAAACAAAGGGCGCGATAGATACAAAGAGTAAAGTTTCATTCTAGTGATGCTAGTAAAGCATATTATGAAAAGTCATTAGGGAAGGGTGAGAAAATATTCTCGTATTTCTCTATTAATAAACGTAAAAAAGTTCGGGTCATTGCACACTAAGCTCTATATACATCGCGGCCAGCACCGAGTTCTGACCTTCGGAGAGCGGCCACCAGAGCAGCGGCCGGGGCAACATGGCGATGGGACCTCGGAAGAAGGGAAGGCCAGCGGCACCTTGAAGGTCGGACAACGATGCCGCCGCAGCCGGGTGTACTCCGGCCAGCTCTGGAGGCAGACCGGCCGCTGACGGCAGGCTAGCTGAGGACGCCGATGACTCGCTGGCCAGCGCCGGTCCCAAGCCGCCTGGCGGGACTGAAGGCGACGCGATGCCCGGCCGCTGAGTGGACGCCGAGTCCGGCGCCTGGTCGTCGATGCCGTTCGCCTCCTCAGTCGTCGACGATGGAACCGCGTCTGCGGGCGAAGTTCCGTCAACCGTGTGACTGCGCTGACACGCGCTTCAAGTTTCAAGTTTATTGTTTTCTCAAAGCAGTACACAACGGAAGAATTATACAGAAAGAGGGCTCACAGTTAAAAACTGCAGCGGCACCTCTTGTTATTAATTACACAACAAAACTAAGCATGTGTTGGTCTAAAAACAAAAAAATATACAAAAGTTACACATTCCTTGCGATGATAAACGTATGGTAGCGCAACACTTCATTACATAACACGAACGAGAAAAAACGCACCGAAAAGGTAGAGTTTACAAAAAAAAAGAAAAAAGAAATGAAAAAGTTTACAACAAAGTAAAGAATAGGTAATGTTGACAAAGAAATAGGATAAGCTTTTAATGATCGTTGGTATGGTGACTGTGTAGGTGAAGATTTTTACATGAACTGGTAGATTATTCCATATTTTCACACTTGTGTCACTAATCCCGTTAATGGGATTGGCAATCGCCGAGCGGATTCCAAGGGCGGACGTATCGGCCCCCCAAAACGCACCACGAAAGCGTGGACAATTTAGAGTTGGTCCTTTTAGTGCGCCAGCGAACGCCGGTTGTGGTCCAAAGACCGAGTCAGAGCCGAGAGTCGATAACACAAACGAAATATATTCTCAGTTAAACACATGTACACTCTGTTGGTACCAGTTACAACTTCACAATATAACTCAGATGGTGTTAACACAACGGGAACTAAACAAACAGATCACGCGCTACAAATGCAATCTCATGCGTTACAACTATTCAAGAACAGTTAAAGTCCTGAATATTGAACAGCGTACCCAGTCCACAATTCTTGGACGGTACTTGAATGCTTCTCTTCCAGGAAACACTCACGCTAACTCCAGCGCTGATTGTCGTAGTTCCCACCGGTCAGTTTCGAATGTTTCTCTTTCAGGAAACACTCACGTAACTTGTCACTGCTCACACGGCGTCATCATCCGATTCTTCCAGATCGACGATCGACTGACTGCAGAACATCATAAACACGTCTTCTTTGGCTGAGGGAGCCACACTCAGCATAACCGGCATAACTTCACTATCTCCGGACCGACTCCTGACTGGTCGACGATGCACGCTTTTCTCCCTTCTCCTCCGGGTTCCAGAGCGCCGGGAGTGTTCTCCGGCGGGCAGCACAGCCAAAGCTAGGGAGAGTGCGAGATTTCTCTCGTCGGTTTTACTCGCGGCGGCGTCGCGTCATGCTTTCTCTCTAGATGGTTCTAGGCTTTGCCGGGCGTCTGATCTGGTTGTCTGCGTCTGGCTCGAGTGGGTGAGGGGGGAGCGCCGCGCCGGTGTCTTTTAATACTTGTTTTAAATACTTGTCTTTTAATACTTGTCTTAGGGAACTTAAACGCAGAAATTTTGGTCTGTCTTTCTGTTCGTCGGCACGCATAGGCGTGCGCACGGGGGGGGGGGGCAGTGGGGGGCGGCCGCCCCCCTAATATCTTAAGAGGGGGGGGCGCAAAATTTTCCCCGTACATTGGCCCTTCTAGTCACCTAAGAGGAAGGGGGGGCGCAAAATCTGCTCCATACATTGACTTAGTAGGGTGGGGGGGCGCTGCGATGAACCTTTGCCCCCCCCCCCCACCTAATAGCGAACCCTGCGCACGCCTACATCGGCACGTCACTCGATTCAGCCACCCGGCCAAAGTTGAACCACTTGCCCAAGGGCCAGCCATCTTGAACGGCTGACTAGGTTCATACTTGTGTACATTGTTGATCAAAAAGCAAACATTACGCATATCTGAGGCGCCACATCACTAGGTAATTATTAGGTGGTGTGTTCCTTTAATAGAAAATACATAGATACGTAATTCTAGAGACCCTAGTTTCTTAAGCTGCGATGAAAATGCGACTGCGCTGAAACATGCTTTCCTCCGTGCCCTCTGCACGAGCTCATTGTTGTGTTTCGGTTTCGGTTCAGTATTGCACTGTACGAATGCCATGGGGCGCCGCTCTGGCATTCCTGCTTTACCCAGGCGACGTGTAAATAAAAGAGTGTGTGGAGAGTACTCGTTGAGTGCGGACGTTTCTTCTGCTTCGGCGCTTCGCGCCAAACCGCGTGTTCGGGCTGGCTGGCGTCCCCGCCGGTCGCGTTTGTCACCGCCGGTCTTCACCTGCTGCTGCGCCGGGACTACCAGCCCGCAACACAGCTAGCACTCATGTTTCCAGACGTATTGCCAAATGGCGTCCATATCTCACGCAGCGCCTCTTCTATCGTCTTTAGACGACATTTGCAGCCAAGCACGCAGATACGCGGCCAATTTTTTTCGTTGTTCCCGCTTCTTGGGCGAGCGGCTGGCGCCGCGCTATCCCGCTGCCGTTTGAAAGTAGCCGCGCGCGCGTTTTATTGACGCGCTCGTTTGTGACAACTTGCAAAACTAAGAGCAGTGATTCCACTCCTGCGCCAACTGCGCCAAAGTGCGCCAAATTGTATTTTCTGCGCCATCCTGATAATATCGACGAAAATTGCGCCAAACTGCGCCAAAGTCTCGGGTTTGGGGGTGTCTATCACCGGCAATCGCACGGCCGGCGCGTCAGAACATGTGCAGCTTTATCTTGGGGCTGCCAAAGTCGCAACCATGGACCAAGAATTATTCCGCTGAATAAATAGCGCTGGCGCGTGCGTCCCGAATAAGCCATGATGCCATGCACGGTGCCGATGCAGCTTCTGTTCTGCAAGTCGGCTCGACAGCAAAACGCGCTCTCCGCAGAGGCTCGTGACGTCTAGGCCTCTCGGTAGCGAGAAAGTGTGACGGCGATTCATCGGCGGACGTCGTCTGTTCTAGAAACGCTGCTGATTGCTCGTTTCAAGCGTCGCACGGCACGTAAGGAAAGCAATGTTCAGTAATAACTACATGTGTGCTGCTAAAATGTCTGTCACTTCTGTTTCCGGACATCGCGGAATGAAATCTGGGATCGCTAGCAGTATATATATCGAACAATGTCGAATTTTCCTTGCTTCGCGTTTATGGAAGAGCACGCGAACGGTGGAAACGCGTTCACACTTTTCCTCAGATATACTTTATCCATTGAGCTTTCATTCGGAAGAGCTTTTTCGTAATTGCTTATACCAGCACGTCCGAGTTTAATCACTCTGCGGTAAATACCCCCTAAAAGGCCCTGCCCTTTCGAGCTCACGTGCTAGGGTTCCAATTCGAATTTTTTACTTGTTTATAAAAATTTCATCAAATTAATAAAAGCATATATCCTGGTCGGAGCAGCCGCTAATACGCAGCTGTCAGTAGCGGGCCCGTCGCTGATGGCCCACAGTGAAGCGGCTATCCCATGTTACACGTCCGCCCCTCGCTTTCGGGGGTCAATAGCTGACGGGTAAAAAAACTCAGTTTCGCTTAAGGGCGACGCAATGA